>NC_133461.1:88486647-88794588 GCF_048565385.1 Saimiri boliviensis
TTCCGAAGCAGCTGAGACTACAACTGCCTGCCACCACATCTGTACTTTTTGTGTTTTTTTGTAGAGATAGTTTTGCTGTGTTGCCCAGGCTGTTCTTGAACTCCTAGGCTCAAGCAATCCTCCTACCTCAGCCTGCCAAAGTGCCGGGATTACAGGTGTGATCTACTGCGCCTGATCTCCTCAGTAGGTTTACATAGGTGTTGCTGTTAGAGAAGGCTTACATTTTCTTGCTTAGTGATGATTCAATATGTGTGTAAATCAGAAGGAATTGAGATCAAGTATGAGGGTGCCTGAGGTTATGGAAAGTATGATCTTAACATTTTTAGCAATTTTTTTTTTGCCAGTTTAGTGAGTAGGATTGGTATGGTTTGACTCTGTGTCCCCACGAAAATCTCATGTGAAATTATAATCCCTGCATGTTGGAAGAGGGACCTGGTGGGATGTGATTGGCTCATGGGGGTGGATTTCCTCTTTGCTATTCTCATGATGTTGAGTGAGTTCTCATGAGATCTGGTTGTTTCAAAGTGTGTAGGACTTTGGGAGGCCCACGTGAGTAAATCACTTGAGGTTAGGAGTTCAAGATCACCCCGGCCAACATGGAAATCCTTGACTAAAAATACAAAAATTAGCCAGGTGTGGTGGCACATGCCTGTAATCCCAGCTACTGGGGAAGCTGAGGCAGGAAAATCACTTGAACCAGGGAGGCAGAAGTTATAGTGAGCCGAGATTGCACCATTGCACTCCAGCCTGGGTGACAAGAGTAAGACTTTGTCTCAAAAAAAAAAAAAAAAAGTGTGCAGCATTTCACTCTCTCTTTCCTGTCACCATGTGAAGACGTGCTTCCCCCTTACCTTCTGCCATAATTGTAAGTTTCCTAAGGCCTCCCCAGCCATGCCTCCTGTATAGCCTGTGAAACTGTGAGTCAATTGAACCTCTGTTTTTGATAAATTTCCTAGTCTAAGGTAGTTTTTTTATAGCCATGTAAGAATAAACTAATACAGAGACCTAGGATTAGAATTTTGGAGTACAGAGAGAGAACTTGTTAACACAACAGGAACAATTATAAAGACTTGCACAATACTAACAGAATACATTATCTTCTTTTTTTCTAAATTGTGATCCGTATTTGAATTTTGTTTTTCTTTGTTGTCGTACTAAAAATTGTCATCAGTATTTGGGGCTCCACTTTCTCTCAAGAGATAACTTTGTCCTCCTTATCATCAAGAAAATTGAGATCATCAGCTGTGAACAACATCAAGTTACTATCAATATCTGCATCGTAAGGGCCAGAAGAGCGGCTCTCTGTCTTTTCATATATTCTTGGACTATCTCATTCTCTTCCTATTTGTTGATGACTCTTTAATTGGTATCTCTTGCCTGGCCCCCTCACAGGTTTAGACTAATACATGCACCTCCCTGAGGTTCTGTTCCTGCGGAGGAGGTCGCACACACCTCATACCCACTCTTTCCTCTGTAACCTGCTTCTCTTAGGAAATTCCTCATCTGGGCAACCACCATTCCTTCAAGCACCCAAGGTAGAAAGCTGGTATCAATCTTGACTTCTCCTTTTCTTGTGCTTCACCCACCCAACTAAACCCCAGGAACTAATTATTTTACTTTCTAAATTTTTTTGAAAGCCATTCCCTACTGTTTAGCTATACTTCCTTCCTTCAGGCTATCATAATCTTTCTCTTAGATACTTACAGTGACTTTTAAGGACCCTCCATTGCCAAAAATCAGATCTCCACCTGTCGGTATGATATTCGAGACTTTTCACGATCTTTCCTTTCCACTTTTTGTTTTCTTTTAGGAAACAGGATCTCACTCTATTGTTCAGGCTGGAGTACAGTGGTGCAATCATTGTTCACTGCAGCCTCAGACTCTGGGGCTTAAGTGATCCTGTCTCCTCAACCTCCAGAGAGGCTGGGACTGCAGACGGGCAGCACCATGCCTGACTATCTTTTTAATTGTTTTATAGAGATGGGTCTCCTTATGTTGCACAGGCCGGTCTGAAACTCCTGACCTAAAGTGATCCTACCAATTCAGCCTCCCAACGTGCTGGGATTTCAGGCATGAGCCACCACTCTTGGCCTCGTTTCCACATTTATCTGCCACTCTTCTCTTCGCACTTTACAAAATTGCACACACCAAGAGATGGCGTTTATTTCTTGCACTTAAAATTCCCCTCCCTGGGCCAGGCGCAGTGGCTCACATCTGTAATCCCAGCACTTTGAGAGGCCAAGGTGGGCGGATCACCTGAGGTCAGAAGTTTGAGACCAGCCTGACCAACATGGAGAAATCCCATCTCTGTGAAAAATACAATATTATTTTGGCATAGTGGTGCATGCCTGTGATCCCAGCTAATCGGGAGGCTGAGGGAGGAGAATCACTTGAACCTGGGAGGTGGAGGTTGCAGTAAGCCGAAATCGCACTATTGCACTCTAGCCTGGGCAACAGGAGTGAAATTCCACCTCAAAAAAAAAAAAAAAAAAAAAATCTCCTCCCTACATTTCTTCATCTGATTGAGTCTCATCAACCTTTCCTGAATCTCATGGCCAAGCTAACATGCTCCTCTTCTGTGATCCTATTATAGTTAGGGCATACTTGTTTCTTATCTGAATATTATAGCATGTCGTATTTATCTGTTCATTCATATTCCCTCTCACACCTCTTCCCTCGCTTTGACCATTCCAGGCAAGAGGGAAGACAGGTGCTTATACTATGGCAACGTTTTGTTGTTGTTGTTTTTGATTCTAGAACAAATGCTGGAAATTCTTTGACATCACTTCTTTCAAGAATTGAGCTTTATTTTTTTCCACCTCTTAAGGAAGGAGTATCACTTGCTTGTAACCGACAGAATGTGGCTGTGTGATTTCTAAGGTTAGTTAGAAGTGGTGCCACGTTTTCTTGTTCCCTGGGGGAACGTTTCTTGTTTTGGGGGCCCTGTTCCAAGAGGTCTGACTGCCCTGCTGTGGCCACATTGTGAGGAAGGCAATGCTACAGGAAGAGGCCAGGTTTAGGTGCTCTGCCAAGGCATCACTGAGGTATTAGCATCAACCAGCAGGCAATAAAGGAACCTCTATGTGATTCTGGCCTCTAGCTGTCTTGTAAATTTAGCTTTTGAAAACTCTTCTGGCCAATATTCCGGACACTGTGTAGCAGAGGCATTCTGTGCCCATCCCAACTCTGACCCACAGAAATGGTGAGCACGATAAATGTTTTACGCCACTAGGTTTTGAGATGGTTTTGAAGCAACAGTAAACAGAATGCACAGCTGCAGCAGAAATCTGCTCATTAACCTTTAATTGGCTCTTCCTCTCGTCTTAATCTCACCCCCTCTTGCTTCCTTGTGACTCCTGGGAGCACATTCTAAATGAGCTACCTGCCCCTGAATCTTTGTCTTAAGGACTTTTCTTTAGGGAAATCCAGGTTAAGATACTGTACCACTCCCATCATCAGAAAGCATTCTGATAAATGCAAACATCTTTTTTTTTTTTTTTTTTTTTTTTGAGACAGAGCTCACTCTGTCACCCAGGCTGGAGTGCAGTGGCATGATCTCAGTTCACAATAACCTCAGCTCCTCAGGTTCAAGCGATTCTCCTGCCTCAGCTTCTTGGGTAGCCGGGATTACAGGTGCCATCTACCATGCCCAGCTAATTTTTAAATATTTTTAGTAGAGACAGGGTTTCACCATGTTGGCCAGGCTGGTCTCGAACTCCTGACTTCAAGCAATCTACCCCCCCCCACCCCAAGGCCTCCCAAAGTACTGGGATTACAGGTGTGAGCCACTGTGCCCAGCTGCAAACTATTGTAAAATGCTTTAAACAGTAACACTTTAAACAATCTGAAGAAAAGGATAAAACTTGAACTAAGGGTGGTGGTCCTGAGACAATATAACATCACTGAAGGCAATGGGGCAGACTTACAGAGTCCAGCAACACTGACACCTAGAACTGGGAAGATTTTTAGAGGCTGTTTGCAATAATGACAAATTAAAGGCAGGAAAGAATTGAATTAAATACACATTTTCATGTATGGAATATTTTTCACTTGGAGAAAAAAAATCTTTGACTTTAAAAGTCGGAAAGCATGTCTTTTAAGTATAGTGTCTTATACTTCTTTCTTTTATAAGATTGCCAGGTAGCTGTTTAGAAGAGATTGATTTGACAAAAGAAAATTAGGCATTAAGGTGTCAATGAGGATACCATTAGTGTAGAGTGAAGTTATTAATGTTTCATCATATAGAGTGTTTCTTTTTTTGGGTAGATTGAGTCATGTGGCAGTCTTATGGAGTGTGTGTGTGTGTGTGTGTGTGTGTATGTGTGTGTGTGTGTATCATGTGAAATAGAAGAATTTGATGCTCAGAAGGCATTTGAAAATGATGAGTTCACAGACAGCAGTCCATATCAATGCTGTTTCTCATCAGGTTCATAATAAAGATACTTACAAAGATATAGTGAGACAATTTTTTTTTAACATGACCACATTCCATCACCCGACACCCACTTGCATGCCATTGCCTCACTCATTTCTTTATCACATTTATCTGAGTTCCTCTTTAAATATCTGGAGATAGTCTACAGAAGAGGGCTGTCACCCAGGATCTAGCACAAGGTCTGAGACATATTTCTAATATTTGTTGAATGAATAAAGCAGTATCATAAGGCCAATGCAGCCCATCATTTAGACCATAAATACTGTTCATTCTTGTTTTGTTGTCAGTAGCATGCCCCACCTAGAAGTGACCCTGGATTGCAAAACTGTAATGAGCAGAACCCAGACTGAGTGTCTCTCTTAAATACAGGCAGAAACAGACTCCTCTGTTAACAAGAATGCCATCCTGTGCCCTTAACCACATTGTCAGGAGGTTCACCTATTGCCCAGAAAGAAATAAGTTGCCTTTTATAAGTATTTAATGCATGGTCACTGAAAATATTAGAGACAAAAGGCAAAAATATTGCTGAAAAGATGGCAAGAATTCATTGTTTGGTTGGATGCCAAGTAAAAGTCAGTTCCAGTTGTTCCATTAGCAGTGAAAACTTCAGACACTGCCAGACATTACTGTCTGTTTGTGCAATTTGGCACAGTTATTACTAGGTCAGAAGTACAACTGCAAAACTAGTACAGCCAACACTTTGCCAAGCAGTATCAACTATAGGAGACACAATACCTTTCAAAGAGCGGCATGCTATGTGCAATTACAGTAGATAACACTTATTTAGCACTTCCAATGTGCCAGGCAGCATTCTAAGTGTTTTATTTATAGTGACTCATTTAATTCTTGCAACAACCTCATGAAGCAGATGTATTCATACCATTTCCATTTTACAGGTAAGGACACTAAGGCACAGAGAGGTTAAGTAGCCTGCCTATAATTCCCTACATTCTAAGCGAGAGAACAGGGATCCAAATCCCACAGGTTTATCACCAAGATCCATGCTGTCAATTGTCACATGATACTGCTTCCCATAACCACTGTGCTTAACCGCCCTAACACCCTACAGATGGCTGTCTTTGAAGATATGTTGAAAATATGATCTAACAAGTGTGAAAAACAGACTTGCTTTATCTTCAAAGCTGATTATCATAGACTTGAGGCTCACCAGGATCCTACAAGAATTTCCTAACAAAACTATGTGATATTTTTCTAATATGATAGCTGGCCCCATAGTACTACTCATAACTGCTCTAAGTTAAAAGCATTTTCTGTTCTATATTCATTTTAATGGAATGTTGTTTACAGTGAGTCTAGTAAATAACATGTAAATGATTAGCTGTAGCTTTACAGTTGCTTGAAACCATGCATCAACTCTCTATAATCTTTAGTTATAAAACGAAATGCAAGTCATTTGGAACTGAAGCTCCAGGAAAGCAGGGACCTGGGTAGTCTAGGTCCTGGTGTGCTGAACAGAGAAGCTGTCCAGTTGGTAAATAAACCACCTCCTTGTGATGTCGTCCAGCATTCCCTTGCTCCTGTTTCTTTGCTTCCCCTCTCAGCCCCTTTCTCTGTACCACTGGCATCATATTTAATTGATAACACACTCTCTTACATCCACAGTTTTTGCAGCAGCTTCTGGAAAGCAGGGACCTGGTTAGTCTAGGTCCTGGTGTGCTTCTGTACAGAGAAGCTGCCCACACTCTCTTACATCCACAATTTTTGCAGCAGCTTCTGTACCTGCTGATCCTATTAGAGACTTGTCTTTCCCCTCAGCACGCCTTTTTCCTTGAAGACTCATTTTGCTTCCATATTCTATTAGGTTAGTTGCAGGAAGAAAGATTCTCTCTGTGCTGCTTCCCAATCCTTATTCTCCCATCTCTTTTGAAGTGAGGCTATCAAGTTCATGTCAATCCAATCTCCAGTTATTCCACCTTATTTACAAAAGATTCTAGCCCTTTCTTTATATACTTCCCTTTAACTCCAATCTTGGCAGCCTCACTAGAGGAAGCAATGTCTCTGCAGATACCACCCCCCCACCCCACATGGTGTTACCCTGCAATTCCAACGCCATCATGGAGCAGCATTCTGGATCTTTTTATCCCCCGGGGTACTTCCTTCAGAAGTCTTCAACCCTGAAAACTCATTCTGATCTCAACCTTCCATCCCGTGTCTCCCTCTCCACCACTGGGTCGAGCCAGTCTTTTACTGTTGAACATACATACATACTCCATCCCCTGGTAACCTGGCTTTTTAATATCTTAAACCAGGAAAACCTCCTCATTGAATTAAAGCTGCAATTCGCCTTTTTTTTCCTCCCTGGGATGACTAATTACCGCTGTAGAAATTCCCACAGCTTTGCAGATAGGAACCATTACCAACTGGAGCTCCCTAACCTCAGAGGGGCCTTTTATTAAAATTTATTTTGAGACAGAGTCTTGCTGTATTGCCCAGGCTAGAGTGCAGTGGTGCAATCTCGGCTCACTGCAGCCTCCCTCTACTTCCCGAGTTCAAGTGATTCACCTGCCTCAGCCTCCCGAGTAGCTGGAATTACAGGCATATGCCACCATGCCCAGTAGAGATGTATTTTTAGTAGAGATGGGGTTTTACTGTGTTAGGCAGGCGTGTCTCAATCTCCTGATCTTGTGATCCATCTGCCTCACCCTCCCAAAGTGCTGGGATTACAGGTTTGAGCCACCCCACCCAGCCAGGGCTCTTTTACTCATTCTCAGACTCCTTTCTTTCCATTCCTCAGTGATTCCTCTAAACTTTCCCCACTCATCTCAAACCCTTACTCATTTTTAGCAGAATCTATTGTCTCCACTACATTAAGAGAGTGGAGACTATATGTGTCTTCCATCTCAGCTTCCAGGCACTCCTAATCATGGTATCTATTGCCACCATGATCCTATTTCCATCAGTCTCAGGGTGAATGCCTCCTCCTAGCCAAGACTCCCTTCACTTGTGCCTTTCACCCAGTCTTCTGAATTACTGATTCAACAGTTTTCTTTTTTTTTCTTTTTTTTTTTCTTTTTTTCTTTTTGAGATGGAGCCTCACTCTGTTACCCAGGCTGGAGTGCAGTGGTGTGATCTTGGTTCATTGCCAAGGGTTCTTGCAATTCTCCTGCCTCAGCCTCTCAAGTAGATGAGACTACAGGTGCACGCTGCCATGCCCAGCTAATTTTTTGTATTTTAGTAGAGATGGGGTTTCACCTGTTGCCCATGCTGGTCTTGCCTGATCTCAGGCAATCTGCCCGCCTTGGTCTCCCAAAGTGCTGGGATTACAGTCATGAACCACTGCATCCGGCCTGATTCAGCAACTTTCTTACTCCTTTCTCAGAGTTCCGACCTGTTTCTTCCTTTCCCTTTCTCTCTGTATTTCCGTTTTCTTTTACAACAACTTCCTCTCTGCTTAAATACCTTAAGTCTCTTCCATCCTGTTTAAGAAACAAACAACCCAAACCAAAATCACAAGAACAACAATGAGCAGAAAACCACAACATAGCATAACCCCCATCCTTTCCCATCCTAAATTATTCCCATTGATCCTTCTTTTTCCTTCTCAGGAGAATGTCTCTGTGTGGCAAGTCTCCACCCAGGTCAACACTTCCTTCACACACTTGCCCGTATCTTGTCTTTCTACCTGTCATCCACTCTTCCTGAAATACTTTTGCCTGCCAGAACCCTCCAGGCTGGCTTGGAGGGCCTCTCCCTTGAAGTGCTTTGGGACATTGTGTCCACTTCTACCACTGAAGTCCCCTTGCTCTATTCCAGTACTGGACAATGAGACCTTTCAAGGCATGGAATGGATCATGGCCATTGTTGTGTTCCCATTGCCTGGCACAATCCCTGGTATATGGGATAGGATCAATAAGTGCTTGTTAAATAAATGTTTCCATATAAAGTTCTACCAAATAACTCTTCATCCATAGGCCTCTATTGCTTTCATATAATTTGATTACTTTTTAATCAACATATTGCTGTTCTCTGATAGAACAATATTGTCCCCATCTCCTTCACTAAGCTTCTGCAAAGACCTTAAAGAGTTCTCTGCAGTTCAGAGAGTTCTGGTTGAAGTCAGCTGGGCCACACAATATCATTTCTTCACTCCCATGCTGTTCTCCAATGACTTCTAGACTCTGGATGTCATCAACTGATAACATTTCCAAACCCTTGTAGGCACAGGATTAGATGGGTAATTTTTGTTATGGTAATTTTTGGGATGATGTGGATTAAAGTACTTTAATTAAATAATAGTACTTACTTTAATCCACATCATCCCAAACAAGCTTCTGTTACCACCATAATTTCATAAGAGTGAGGATATTTTAATAATACAAAAGCAAGAAGGACAATCATGGATAAGGCTTTAAGTTGAATAAATTTAATACTGTAAGAAAATTCAGTACATTGCTGTGTAAGTCTACTGGGGCTCCCATAATAGAATGGCAGGATAGAAGAGACTTAAGCATGTATTTAGGCTGAGGGGAAGTTGCTGTAAATGAAAAAAAAAAAAAAAAAAAAAAAAAGTGAGAGGGAGAGAAAGGAAGAAAAAATACTTATTTTAGTCCACATCATCCCAAAGAAACTTCTGTTATCACCATAATTTCATGAGTGAGGATATTTTAATAATATGAAAACAAGTATAGAATCATGGATAAGGCTTTAAGTCAATCACCTTTAATACTAAAAGAAAATTCAGTGCATTGCTGTGTAAATCTACTAGGGCTTTTGTAACAGAATGCCACAGATTCAGTGTTTTTTTCACAGTGCTGGACCTGAAAGTCCAAGATCAAGGTATCCTGAGGGTTGGTATGTGGTGAGGCCTCTCTTCTTGGCTTACAGACGGCCACCTTCTTGTCTTCTCACATGGCCTTTTCTTTGCATGTGCACTCTCCTACTGCCTCTTTCTTTTCTTGTAAGGACACTATTCCTATTGGCTTAGGGCCCCACCCTTATGACCTCATTTAACCTCACTTACCTCCTTATACCTTCTGATTACCCCATTTATCTCCTAAACAGTAACATTGGGTTAGAGCTTTAACATATGAACTGCAGGCTGAGGGGGTAGGGCGATAAATCACAATTCAGCCTTTAACAATTGCCCTTGTTTTTTTCATTTTCCTGCTAATTTATTGGCAATTTCATACTGGATTGATACCAATCTGCAGACCAGGATTTGGGAAATATAGTCCTAATAATTGTACATACCATATATAAAGCCTCTAAAAATTATGTATTTTATTTATTTATAATTTCAATTTTTATTCTAGCAACAATTTTCCATCTTTTACATGACAAAATGCATTGAGGCGAGGTCCTTGGATACAGGACCTTTTGGATAAATTTATCCATCTATTAAAAAAATATTCATTGAGCACCTAACTGTGTGAGTAAAATACAATTGAATCTTGTCAGCTGTGGTGTCATGGAAATAAAAATAATTGAGCTCAAAATCATGAGATATAAATTCTAGTCACCTCTCCGAACCAAAGTTTCTTCTTCTTTAAAATGGGGGATAATCCCATATGTTTCCCTAATTTGTTTGAAAGTATTCTATGAGGGCAATTTATATGTAAGCACTATACAAATACAAGATATAATAATTATTAGAGACAACATAGTTGAGTTGAAAAGTATTGAAACATGGATGAATTAGATGAAAAAGAAATTCTTAATAATATACAATTATTTTTATACAGTTATATAAGGGAAATGGCGTGCTTCCTGATACCAGCAAAGCATTTTACTAAGCTTTAGTGGTATTCTTTTGGACAAGACAGATGCTGGGACCTCAAATAGAGTCATATTTTGGTTGAGCTAGTGATCTTTAAGACTGTTGATTATTGACTGGATATGGACATATGCCTGGAGGTTCTCTAATTTTGTCATTGAACTTGTCCTAAGTAATATTTTGATTAAATTAAATCAGAAGTCCTTGATTAAAAGTCCCAAGCAACATGCTTATAAAAGTCTATGAATGTCACAAAACTGAAACAAAGAGCAAATATATGAAGAGAGAAGGACTCAGAATAATCTCAGTAGTCTCCAGTGATAGGTAAGGAGAGGCATATATAAAATGAACAACGTTAGTTATAACTGGGACGAAGAGCTACTCACATTTAGGCTTTAGAAAGATCTCCAAACCCTGCTGCACAAGGTGGAAGGTCTTTTGTTCATGTTAAAGCTTAATGTGAACTGTCAGTGTTGTATAGGTGATAAAAAGACAACAGCTATATTGCCATTATAGACTGTGTTAATATGGTCATATGGTTTAGAATAAAGGAAGAAAACATCTTACTGTATTCTACCTTGTTCAGAGCAGATGTACAGTATCTTATTTACTAAAGACTACTAAAATACTATAAAGTATCTAGAAGAGACAGTTTATAAATCTTTCTCAGTAAGAAAATGTTGCAATAATGGGCATATAACCTGGAATTTAAGAGAATATCTCTTTTGCTTGCTTTTAAATATTTGAAAGATCATCATGTGGAAAAATGGGAAAAGATTTAAGTGATGCTCCAAAGGACTGTTCCATTACACATGCCCTCTTGAGGTCTCTGACCAAAAATTAATGACACAGGAAAGGGAGTAAGAAGACTGTCTTGACCTATAGCCACGTATCTATTAAATTGGCTCAGAACTTATTTACAGAAAACATTATTTTATCAAGACCCAGACTAGAAAGGTAATCTTACTCATCCTGTGTTCACCCTTACAGTATCATGTACATCTTAAAATACATTATAATGAAGCTAGAACAGATTCACAAACAGTAATACAGTGGATTAAGGGAAATTGGAAGCTATCATATGATCAGGTCCCCCAAACTTGCAATAACAGGCTGGGTTCAGTAGCTCATACCTGTAATCCCAGTACTTTGGGAGGCTGAGGTGGGTGGACTGTGATATCAGGAGTTTGAGACCAGACTGACCAATAGGGAGAAATCCCATTTCTACTAAAAATACAAAAATTAGCTGGGTGTGGTGGCAAGCATCTATACTCCCAGCTACTCAGGAGGCTGAGGCAGGAGAATCACTTTAAACCCAGGAGACGGAGATTGTAGTGAGCCAAGATTGTGCCGTTGCACTCCAGCCTGGGTGACAGAGTGAGACTCGGTCTCAGAAACAAACAAACAAAAAACTTGTAATAACATAAACAGAATTTTGCGTTAACTCTTAGATTGATGTAAGAATAGTTTCAAGTTCAACTAAAGTTGAGCCATTAATATCAAGTAATAAAACTCACATGGAATTCATTGGCATAAAAAGTGAAATCAGTTAAAAATAAGATTAGTCATGCAAACTTTTCAGATACATTAATAGACAAAGATCTAAAATGGGATATGAAGGCAGAAGCTGTTCTTAGTAATTTTCTTTGCTTCTGCACAGATGTCAGAGAGTAACAATGCCTTTTAAAAAATTGTCATTGGATGTCCTTGCTCATTGTGAGAGGGCTTGCTTTAACACGGCTGATCTTGTGTGAGTGTTGGTTCTCCTCTAGAAAAAAATATATATATATATATGTGTGTGTGTGTGTGTGTGTATATATATATATATATATATATATATATATATATATATGTCTCCGTGTGTGTGTGTGTGTGTGTGTGTGTGTGTGAGAGAGAGAGAGAGAGAGGAGAGAGAGAGAGAGAGATTATATGCGTGCTGTTTAGATATGTGTATAGGTATATATATATATATATATATATATATATATATATATGTATATATGACACAAAATTTAGATTAAAAGGGAAACAACTACCAAAAATGTGAAGTATCTACTATTGATTTAATTCCCTTTTCTGTTTCCTTGCTGCAGCGTACTAACCATGAAAAGACTTAGTAAATCACATCACCTGTTTTAACTGAAAATAGCAACTGAATGCAAATATCTTAGCAGGTCCTGGAGCCCTCTTTCCCCAGGCTGCACATCCATGATGGCTGGAGAGAGTGTTCAGGAAGAGGAGGAATTCAGTGACTTTGAGTCAAAGGCATATGCTAATTTCATTTCCCTCTCTTTTTTAATAAACTTCATGTATTAGTAAATTAGAGTCTGGGGAAAAAAACACAAAGGCCGCAAATGCTTAGGAGTAACATAAACACTGCTATGTTGTAACATCTGGACTCCATCACCACAACCTTGACGTCAGGACGCAGCCCAGATGTTAGCTAGAGCAAACATCTGACATTTGGGTAAATGTGGTCTCTTTTAGTTGGCAAAATCCTTTTTACAAAAATCCTTGAAAACATAACAGCTTAGGGATATAAGAAGTCTACAAAATATTTAGGAGATCAGCTTTAGGATTATAGGTGTGTTCATCTCCTCGGAATGTTGTGGTCATCTCCTTGGAAATCCTTCTCCTTCCGTTCCCCTACCCCAATCCTACACCCTAAATTTTATATATATATATATATATATATATATATATATATATATATGTATTTTTTTTAAAGGGAAAAGAATAAAAAGCGCTGGGAAAGAATAGCAACATGGAAAACTGTGACTATAAAGATGAGAAGTAGCTAGTCTTGAGCTTTTTTTTTTTTTTTTCTTTTTTTTGAGGCAGAGTCTTGCTCTGTTGCCAGGCTGGAGTGCAGTAGCATGATCTTGGCTCACTGCAACCTCCACCTCTGGGGTTCAAGCGATTCTCTTGCCTCAGAGTCCCGAGTAGCTGGGACCATAGGCACTCGCCACCATACCGAAGAGATGTAGGGACACGGACCAGAACACGCATCCTACCCATTCAGGGGCCGGCTGCCTTTCCCAGTTGTAGCCTGCAAGGATGAACTTCCAGATTTCTGTTTTCTATGTATACCCTTTCACATCTTCTAGACGGTTGAAGAACAAGAGAAAGTCGATTAGAATGCAGATGGAAACAAACTATAAACTATATCTTTCTTTCTACTTTTGATCATTTTATTGCATGAATGCAATTGATTTCATCTAGATCTTCCACAGTTGCATAATTAACCAAGTGAATGCCACAGAGCTTATCTTCGGGATGATGAGTGAAATAAAAAGGAATGAAATTTCATTAGCTCTCTCCTAACCCACTCCCATCTACAGTTGTCAGATATTATTGGAAACGACTGACAAGAGAATGATAGAAAGATCAAAATGACAGTTAAAAAAAAAAAAAGGATATCTGAGAGTAAGGCAAAGGTTATAGATTTCTGACTTTACTCAGTTGATAAAAGTTCTAAGCATAGTACATATTCCATGTGTTGGTGTGTGATATGATTAAAAATCATTTAGCATTTAACAAAAGATTTAGTTTATTTAACAAATACTCAGAAGACACAATAGTGATGGTTAAGTGCATCGATCCTGAAAACTGGGCATCTGGATTTTAATTCTGACTCCCTGACTCTTGACTTACTGTATGATCTTGGAAGAATTATTTAAAGTACTCTTTTTTTTTTTTTTTTGAGATGGAGTCCCACTCTGTTGCTCAGACTAGAGTGCAGTGGCACAATCTCAGCTCACTGTAACCTCTGCCTCCTGGGTTCAAGCTGTTCTCCTGCCTCAGCCTCCCTAGTAGCTGGGATTACAGGTGTTTGCCACCACGCCTGGCTAACTTTTGTAGGCCTCATCTCTCCTCCCCTCCCCTCCCCTCTCTTCCCCTCCCCTCCCCTCTCCTCCCCTCCCCTCTCCTCCCCTTCCCTTCATTTCCCTTTTTCTTTCCTTTCTTTCTTTTTTTAAATAGAGACAGGTTTTTGCCATGTTTGCCAGCCTGGTCTCAAACTCCTGACCTAAAGTGATCCGCCCACCTCAGTCTCCCAAAATGCTGGGATTATAGTCATGAGCCACTGCACAGTGCTGAAAGTACTCTTAAGTGTCAATTTTGTTTATTATCAAATGGGGATAGTAAGACCTATACCTCCTTGCAATTTGTGCAAATCAGTAATAAATGTATAACAATCCTATAGCAGTACCTGCTATATAAAAGTAACTTCATAAATGACATTATTTTCATTTAAAAAGCAGGGATAAGTCCTGTCCATCTCTACATACTCATATTCACTGACTTAAGTACTTAGCAAACAGTCTTTGAATATATGAATGAATAAATGGATGAATTTTTGAATATATGAATGAATGAATGAATGAATATATGAATGAATGGATGAAAGAAAAAAGTGTAAATGAACAGATGTGAGGGTTGAAAACAACAGCTTTCTACTTTAGCCAAGCAAGATGACTCTGGATTTCCTGATCTAGCATGGCCAGCTTTCATTGTCTGTGCACCCTGCACCAGGATTCATGGTGTTCCCTTCTTTCCTATTTTCGCCTGAATTTATTAATCCCCCCACCTCTGTCATGATCACTTCCCATCCAGTAGCAGTAAAGCTTCTTTGTAATGCCCACAGCACAGTTACTCTCCATGGTCATCTTTTCAGGAATTGGCAGAGTGCATAATATATAAGAATTACTAATTTAATATTTGTTAAATGAAAGAATATTGCTCTTTTAATTGTTTAATATTTAATTTGCCTGTCTTGAAAGAAGGTAAATTAAATGCTATATGTATGCTATATCATCTTGCTACAACACAGCATAGCAATGAACAAATGCCTAGGCACATAGTATATTTGAGTGTGAAGGAAATTTAGAGATAACATAATTTAACCCCATCTCTACAGACGAGGAACAAAAAGATTATGTAGATTATTATTGACTTCCCCAAGGTTTCAAGAGCTAGTTGAGACCCAGACTAAGGTTTACAAGGTAGACTTCTGGACTCATGATTTTCAATTGAATGAATGAAAAAAATATATGACCAAAAAAATCCTGAAGGAGGTTTATAAGTGATTACATGTACAGTACTTATTACTATGAAACTCAAACTTTTCACAAATTCAAGCAAGATGTTACTTAGACTAAATTATTGCAGAAACAATGACCTTTCTTGTCATTGATTTTTAAAATGGTTGAACTAGTTATTGACCCAGCAATCCCATTACTGGGTGTATATCCAAAGGATTATAAGGCGTTCTATTATAAAGACACATGCACAAGTATGTTTACTGCAACACTATTTACAATGGCAAAGACTTGTAACCAACCCAAATACCTATCAATGATAGACTGGATAAAGAAAACATGGCACATGTATACAATGGAATACTATGCAGCCATAACAAAGAATGAGTTCATATCCTTTGCAGGGACATGGATGAAGGTGGAAACCGTCATTCTCAGCAAACTAACACAGGAACAGAAAACCAAACACCGCATGTTCTCATGCATAAGTGGGAGTTGAACAATAACACATGGACACAGGGAGGGGAACATCACATACCAGAGTCTGTTGGGGGGTGGCAGGGAAGGGGAGGGAGAACATTAGGACAAATACCTGATGCATGCAGGTCTTAAAACCTAGATGACAGGTTGATAGGTTCAGCAAACCATCATGACAAATGTGTACCTATATGACAAACCTGCACGTTCTGCACATGTATCCCAGAACTTAAAGAGGCAGAAACAGGATCTTTGGAGACAGGCAGAACTGCCATGGAGTAACTGTAACTACCAGTACATACAATTAGTGTGCAGAGTGAAGGATATTCCTTATATGCATTTTGCAGCCTCTGACCTTCTTTTTTATTTGCCATCTGTGCACTCTCTTGTTTTTCTTGGAAGATATGATCAGGACCAAGTTCCACCCCAAACTTCTGTAGTACTGCAATCAGGATGCCACAAATAGTTGTCCATGGTGGTCATGACTTGTGTCACAAAATCATGGTTTTTACTAGAATTTCACACAGTTCCCAGGACTACATATGCTTATCATTAAAAAATAAAGCATTTGAAACCAACTTGAGCAACATAATGAGACTCTACAAAAAATTTTAAAAAATTAGCTGAGCAAGATGGTGCATACCTGTAGTTCTAGCTACTTAGGAGGCTGAGGCAGGTGGATTACAGTGAGCCATGATCATACTGTACACTCTAGCCTGGGTGACATAGAAAGACCTTGTCTCAGAAAAAAAAGAAAAAGAAAAAAAGAAAAAGAAACATTTCTGACATGTGCACTGAACAAATGAATAGCACTATAGCTATGGAATTAAGCTCACATCCAAATTTAAGTACTTATTGATTATGTGGTAGAGATAATCTTGAGTAATATAATCTGTTTTATACATGTCAGTTATGAGAATATATGTGCTGATTAAAATGCAGATTCTCAAATGATAAAATATTTGCTCTGGTCAACATTAAAAATTATTTAGTGGAATTTCCTCATTACATCAAGAGTGCTAACTCTACTCAGAATATGATGTTGGCTTCGTTTATGTCAGCTATGGAAAAGAAAAAAAAAAACAAAACATAAACACAGTAAAGGCTGTGGGAAAGCAGCATGCTGAAGGTAGACTGTTCTAATCCTAACCAGCTGTCCTCACTCGAGTGCCTGGGAACTTAATAGCAATCTCTCTCTCTCTCTCTCTCTCATGATGCCTTTAGTCAGGAGCAAGCTTTGTATGCATTTTACCAAAGCCATGAAAAAGCTGTTTTCTAGCTACAAAAGTGCCTAGGAAAATATAAGCGGGAAGTCATCAAAAGCCAATTTTAAATAAAATACATGTAAGTACCAACAGCAGACTTCTTCAAGTCTATTAAGTGGCAAGGAGCCACAATTAAGTAACTACCTACACACAGCAAGTTTCAGTTCTTATACTGTGTTAAAGTGGCTGCTATCTCAACTTGAATCACCCAGCAAATCACAAGTGCAAGGGTGATAGAAACAAAACATTCCAGTCCCTGAAGATTAACAGTCTAAGCGTCACACTCGGAACTCTTCAGATCTTTCAAATGCCCCTCCTTCACATTCTTCTTTAGGGACTGACAAATTAGAAATCCTCAATTTCACTAAGGAAACTGCAGCTTTACTCTGAATCTCTTGAAGTAATAGATCAACAGAATACAGAGAAGTACAGGGAAGTAATAATATTTTTACAATTTGTTTAAGAATAGGCTCTGAAAAACATAGGAAGATAGGAGAGAATTTAGTTTTGTTTCTAAAAATAGTTACCCCTGTATATCCCCATTTACTTACAATATCTGCTTCCTAATTTTCACTTAAGCCCTGTAAGTTTATAAGAATACAGCTGACTTTGGATTTGGGGGAATTAAGCTCACATCCAAATTTAAGTACTTATTAATTATGTGACTTTTGGCCAGTTACTTATTATTTTGAGCCTGAGCTTTCTTTTTTTGTGATGGGGAGGATGATATCTGCTGTAAGTTGGTTGTTGCCATACTCAAAGATGTCAATGAGCTGAGTACATTGTGGGAACACAGTACGTTCTCCATGAAAATTAGTTTCTATCTCTCCTTTCTATTTCATTTCCTGTTTGTACACAGGAGCCTGTTATTTCTCATATGGGTGGGAAACTATCTAGAGCTCAACTCTAGAATACTCAATTTCATTTTTCAAGTAGGGAAACAGAAAATAAGATTAAAAATTACAATTATGAAATACCTACTCCATCCCTCCAGTGGCACCTGACATGAAAAATAAATGCGAAAGGACTTTGGCCGCCCCAAGGCCGTTGAACACAATAAATTACAAAGGCAAAATTGCCCACAAACTATCCAGTGCTGTGAATCATAATGAACCACAGTGATTTGAATTGAATGCAGTTACAATATCATAAGTTTACAGATTTTACAAAAACATATGCATAGAGTTCTAGGGCTTCACTAGGCCCTTGAAAGAGTCAATGCAAATGATAGACCCTGAAAGTTCACAGCTTTATAAATCCACCTCTGTCTAAAGGGTGTGGGGAAGAAGAGCTTTATTGTTATCATTAAAAAATAAAGATACTACAGTCTTTTAAATTTTCATAGCTTCTCCAAATCTATCTCATTTCCTTCATTTCTTTTCTACCTGCCCTACTTAAATTGTAGACTTGTTTCATCTGAGAAAGCAATAGAAATGTTGCCTTATTTGAACTGGTGTGTGTTATACAGCCTGAAAGAAACAGTACTGGTATGCTATGAGGGTGCATACCAGCACTATATACAAGTACAACAGATTGTTTATTTCTGTTCAAGCATATTCTATCTGCTCAGGTGAAGGAGGCTAAAATATGAAATAGCAAAAATTGAAAGAAAAATAAGCATGTAATTAATTACTAACTTAAAAAAATCAGTAAGTGCTACAGGACTTCAGATGAAATGGACATTGTTCTAGACATTATGAGAGCAAGGGAAATGAAAAGCCAAAGGAATTTGGATGAAAGGGATCATGGTACATTTGTTAAAGAAAATAAGCAAACAGAGGAGGAATGAACACAGTGCTTTAGTGGAACAGCAAGGAGGCAGGAATGGTGAAGTAGAACGTTGCTAGATCACAGAAAATCTTCACAAGCAGGTAGATCATTTCCTTGATCTGATATGCCTGGAAACTGCATGATATTGATAGTTTTTGAGCAAAAACAGTGAAACAATAAAGAGGGCGTTTGGATGAATGCTGATTGAAGTGGCAGATGTTAGAGTCATAGAGACGAGCTCGGAAGATCCTGACTTTATTTAGGTAAGAATAATGGCAGTTTGTGCCATGGTAGTGGACATAGAACTAGAAAGAAAAGGCAGACACAGAGACATACAGAAGGCAGAAAGGACAGGATTTGTTGACTGACTTCACATGAGGGATGAAGGGGAAGTAAGGCAAACTGCAGAAGGTGAATGGATACTAAAGAATAGATAATGAAGTTAATTGTGGAGTTGCCCATTTTAATCTGAAGTTACATGATACCCATTTACTGGAAAATGTCCAATAGACAACTGGAAATACAGAGTTAGAGTTTAAAGGTGACGATGGGACAGGACAGGAGGAAAGAAATAGAAAGAAAGGAATAAAGACAGAAAAGAAGGAAGGAAGAAATAGCCAACTGATGGTGGAAGGATAAAAGTGTAACTGTTCTATCATTTATATATGGTATTTTGAGTTTCAGGAATTAGCAACATAGAAGCAAGAACATAATCTAGAGATAGTTTATGAAAAAACAACATATGTGATGTATAAAGGAGGGGTAACTGATTTAAGTAGCTTCTGAGTATTTTGATTGATTCAGAAAAAATATGAGATAGATGCTTTGCCTCAAATTCCCCAAATCTATTTTGTCTTTTAGTTGGTTCTCTAGAAGATGTGCTTGCATATTTTAATATATAATGTCAATATATGTATTCCTGCATTTGGCGATCTCTATGCCTTTTGGTTTATGTACTTGTCCACTGATTAAATCATTCAACAAAGGTTAATGTGTCAGGCACTGTTCTAAGCACTAGGAATATGAAGATGCACCATACTAAGTTCCCGGCCTCACAGGAGAACTTACCTCCTCAAAGGAGAGAGAGAGCCATTAAAATAACACATACAATATACCAGAAGTGAACTGCAATTGGTTCACAGGAGAATGCCATTTTAATACAGTGGACCTCATTGACCTCTCAGTAGAGGTAATATTTCAGCAGAGACCTGAACAAAGTCAGGGAGAGAGCCATGGTGACTGTCCGGGAAAACAGTTTTTCAGGATGAGGGAACAGCAATTATCATGAACAGCCAGAGTGTATAGAGTGGAGGGTGCAGGGGAAAGTACATAAAAAGGTGAAGTGGGAAGAGTAGGCAGGCCCCAGGTCAGGCAAAGACTTCTTGGCTATAGAAGGGATTTTACTGTGTGACAGAAAGATACTGGAGATTTTTGAGTGGACGAGTGACAGAATATAGTTTATAAGTATTACTCTGGTGGCCATGTTTGAAATGAATTATAGGAGATGGGACAAGGGTGGAGGTGGGGAGGACACTTGAAGAGTGACTGTTAAGAACACAGGTGCGAGGCAATGGTTGCTTGGGCCAGGGTGGTACCAAGTGGTCAGCATCTAGATGCATTTGCAGGTACAGATGATATGACTGGCTGATGGAGGAAATGTGTGAAAGAAGAGAGAAGACAAAACTGACTGCCGTGAATGGAGATGAAAAAGACAAGTTTTGTCAAAAGGAAGACAAAAAGCTCAATTTTTGACATGTTATGTGATTTGAAGCAAGATACTTAAACTTTCCAGACATGTTTCAGTGTTTGTAAAACAAGGATGATAACAGAATCTACTTCATAAAGTTATTAAGCATTAAATAATAATTCAGGAAAAGCTCTAAGCATTGAATGTGTTTAGCAGGTGTTTAACTTAGATATTAAGAAGTTGAGTCAAAAAGTCTCATCTTCTTTCTGAGTCTTAAAAATAAGCAAATTTAACAACCTTTGTTATATTGTCTTCTTTGACCCCTTGTTTGGGGTAACAGTGCTTCTCTGTAGTACGGGACAGTGTTAGTTCTAAATGTCAAATTATAGTGTGTGCTAAAAATAATTTCTATATTGGTTGTGAGGGATATGTAAATGAAGGATACAAATGATAGTTGTTAGAGAGAAGTTCTAACTGGAGTTAGGAGACTTAAAAAAAAGAGATGGGGGTTATATTTTGAAGAAAAGGACAATTTTAAAGAATTGCTTGAGGGGAACATAATTCACAAGAAATGATAAAAAGCCATTAAAATTAGGAAGAAAATTGATAATCATGTGATCCTGAAGAAAATCTCCACTTTTTTTTTTTTTTTTTTTTTTTTTTTTTTTGAGGTGGAATCTTACTCTGTCGCCCAGGCTGGAGTGCAGTTGTGCAATCTCCTCTCACTGTATCCTCCATCTCCCGGGTTCAAGCAATTCCCCTGCCTCAGCCTCCTGAGTAGCTGGGACTACAGGTGCAAGCCACCATGCTCGGGTAATTTTTTTTGTATTTTGTTAGGGACAGATTTCACCATGGCCAGGATAGTCTCCATTTCCAGACCTCATGATCTGCCCATCCTGGCCTCCCAAAGTGCTGGGATTACAGGTGTGAGCCACCACGCCTGGCCTAGGCTTAACATTCTGAAGCAATGATATATAAGCCACTTAGTAAAATGAAAAGAGATTATTGAAGAAAATTGCAAATTCATCAATACTGCCAGGAAACTATATGGACTTGATTGAACCCTATTTTAATCTTTTATTTATTTATGTTTATTTAGAGGTGAGGTCTTGTTCTGTCACTCAAGCAGTAGTGCAGTGACACGATTATAGCTCACTTGCAGCCTTGAACTCCTGGGCCCAAGCGATCCTCCTACCTCATCCTCCCAAGTTACTGGGATCACAGGCATGAGCCATTGGGCCTGGCTTATGAACCACCATCTTTAAGATGACATCTGACGTATTCAAACATAATGCAGTATATTGCGCCCAACTTAACAATATGATAAGAAAGATTACTTGATGGATGACAAATGCAAATATAGAGTCATCATATAGAGTCAACTACTCCACAGACAGTAGTTTGAACTTCAAAACAGAATAACCATCACTAGGTATGAATCTCTCTTAGTAAATGCTGAGATAGAGACGCATTGGATTTTAACATGCATATTATTCTAAGAAATGATTCTTTGCTTAAAGAAGACCTTTTAAAGATGAAGTGTCACTAGGTCATTTAATAGAGTAGAATAAAAATATATATTCTATGTCAATTTTGGCAAATTAATGCTTCCTCCACTTGATAATTTATCCAATATTTGGGGAAAGGATTGCTTTTTCAATGACATTCAAATAGTTGATCTCCTACGAAAGATTTGTCTACTTGGTCAAGGGAACCCTTGGTCTCCATGGAAGTCTGCAAGAGTTTTATGGCAGGGAGGAAATATTGCTTTAGGTATTATTATCAGTGTTACTTAATGTAAGTTACTGTGAAGTGGTTATCCCTGAATTATATTTCTTCTTTGTCTAATTCTCAGATGGTTTCTCCTTCCATTTTCTATCCTCAGCACTTATCTCAGCTGTGTTTATACCCAAGTAATGAACTTTAAGGTATTATCATTTTTAACCAGGCACTTAGTTACATTTTAGCTTGACCTATATAAAAAACCACAGTAAGATGAGAGAAATAGTACTTGTTACTTATTTATAAGCTTCATTCCAAACTTTATTCATCTAGTCTTCATTGAATTCAGTTAATAATTAAAAAACTATCCATATATTTATATATGACATATATTATGAACTTATATCTGTACATATGTATATATACATATGTAGGTGATGTATATATAAATTTATATGTATATATACATAGATAAAAATATGTAAACTCTTTGTTAATATCTTATCCATACCATGTTTTTTTTTTTTTGTAAGAAAATGTTCTACCACTTTTACAGCATTTGAAAAATCATCTTTTCTATAATGAATAGCATTCTAATATACCATTGGTAGATGTGTAATACATGTTGAACTTTGGCCATATAAGATGTACATATCTCAGACCGTGAAATTCCGTCTTTAGATGAATTACTTTACCACAGAGAAATTTCTGCCCATGTGCACACAGAGACATTGACAATAATATTCATAACAACAAGTATTAATGCAAGCACATAGTTGGAAAAAACATAGATGGCTTTTAACAGCATAATGAACAAAGAAATTATGACATATTTATGTAATAGCAGTAAGAATAAGAAACGTATTGATTGATTGATTGATTGATTGAGATGGAGTGTTGCTCTGCCGCCCAGGCTGGAGTGGATCTTGTCTGGAAACTTATTGATTGATTGATTGAGATGGAGTGTTGCTCTGTCACCCAGGCTGGAGTGGATCTTGGCTTACTGCAACCTCTACCCCCGGGTTCAAGTGATTCCCCTGCCTTAGCCTCCTGAGTAGCTGGGATTGTATGCATGAGCCACCACGCCTGGCTAATGTTTTTGTATTTTAGTAGAGACGGGGTTTCACCATGTTGGCCAGGCTGGTGTCGAACTCTTGACCTCGGGTCATCCACCCACCTTGGCCTCCCAAAGTGCTGGGAATACAGGTGTGAGCCACCGTGTGCAGCCCAGAATAAGGAACTTTATGCTCAAACACGAATAAACTTCAAAACTATAATTCTGAGCACAGAGAGCTGCAGAAAGATATTTGTAGTATGGTACCACTTAAAACTTTTGAATATGCAATGTAATATTTTTGGGGACACTTAACTATATAATGAGTATAAAACCAGTACGAGAGTGATTAAACGCTAACCTCAGGACTGGATAACTTCAGGGGGAGTTGGAGAGGAGGGAAATGTGACCCAGGAGGGGCGCATATGGGGCTGTAACAACAACTGTAATGTTTTATTATTTAAGTTAGGAGTAGACACATGAGAAACTTAGATGTTTAAAATATTTAGTAAAATAATCTTGCTATTAGTTAATTGATAAACTACCTAAAGATATTTTTAGAGAAGCATTTTTTTTTGGGAAGCAAAGATAACAATTCAAAATGTTACCTAAATGATACTGAATCAAGAAACAATGAGTATGTTATGAAAACAGCAACTTAAGCCACATGAGACACTGGGATTAAACGTCCCGGGATACAACCGCATGGCCCATTAGCTAGAGCAACATCACCTTCATTTTACAAAAGCAATGAGTACATACTTCAGTCTTCAAAGTGAACAGAGATTACCTACTCTTCAAAAGTTATTAAAAGCACTTGGCTTCTGACCCCCAGAATCAATTTGTACAAGGTATGGGTCAGCTTTTTCCTGTAGTAATAAAAGTTGTCAAATCCTATTTTCCTAAGCTCCTTTAAACACAGAGACATTAGTTAAGTTATTGTGGTTTAAAAACATGGACTTTATTTTGAGACAAGGGAATAGCACAAATAATGGTCTTTCATTAATTCACTAAAATACTTTAAGTGGAATAGGGAGATAAATATGGAATAAGGCAAAGCATTTGCACACAAGGACAAATTATGCATTATGAGCTTATTACACTCGGTATCTTACTTTAAGTAAAAAATCGGTAAAGAAAAAGAGTAGGCAATCACAAAAGAAGTTTGAGAGTGGGAGTATGTGTGGGTAGGTGGTAGAGATTAATGAGGATGGAAGGCCATGAAGGTTCACTCAGAAAATACTTTATGCAGCAAAGTGGGAGTCACACTCAGGGTCACAGAAATAAAAATATTTTCTGTGAACTGGTCTCACAAGAATGGGAGCTCAGAATATGTGTGGCAGTGGCCAAGAAAGTGGGTGTCCAGTTTTGATACATTTGTCATAGTCTCCAAGACAGCATGTGGCCATTAACCATCATCTTCCTGCCTATGTCCTTCTTAGGCTACCCTTTCTTTTATCCTTCCCTTCTTCCTTTCCTTCTTCTTTCTCTCCTTTCCTTCCCTTTCTTTCCTTTCCCCTCTCTCTCTTCTTTCTCTCCCTCCCTCCCTTCCTTCCCTCCCTCCTTTCCTCCTCATCCTCTCTCCTTTTTACATTAAATGTTTTAATTTTTCCCTTTTCAAGTTTATTAACACTTGGCTATGATATGCTAATCCTTGGGGTTTGCACAGGGTGGTTGGTCAGAGAATGTTGTTATTGTCTAAAATAGTGCAAAGGACATTTACATTGGATTTTCAGGCATTGTTTGACATAATTGTTCTGGTGTTTACTTTCTGTGTTTATCTGCAGTTGTGCAATGATTATGTGGAACCAAAGAGCTTTGTTGGAAACAGAGTCTTAAGTTGTTTTTTTTTTTTTTTTTTTTTTTTTTTTTTTTTTTTTTTAGATGGAGAGTCTTAAGTTCTAAGTCATAAATTTATGCACATAATCACTGAAAGACTAAGGAAAACCTTTCTTTACCTTCCTTTCTTTCTTCAGCAAACAAAAAAAGAAAGAAAACATACTGTGCACCAACTCTTGTACATAGATTGGAATTACTTGATGAAGGCATATTTTATAAACATAATCTTCTAAGTAAAAAATTTCCAGTGTTAGTGTCATCACATTGATACATGTTCCATCTATAAGGAAAGTGTTCTGGGTTGTGCTGTTATCCATCTACATTCTCTTACCTGGTGCTCATGGTTGTGGGCATGTTTTGCATGTTGTTTGGTCAGATGGGGTTGGTAGCCCCAAAATAAAGAAAAGGGCCTAGTTTATCCCTTTGTCTCAGTAGCTCATTACTCTACTCTGGGAAGTTCTGGCTGTTAAGAAAGCTCTTAACAGAGGGCGCAGTGATTCATGCCTGTAATCTCAGCCCTTTGGGAGGCTGAGGCAGGCGGATCATTTGAGGTGAGTTCAAGACCAGTCTGGCCAACATGGTGAAACCCCATCTCTACTAAAAATACAAAAATATGCCGGACATGGTGGCACGTGCCTGTAAGTCCTAGCTATTCGAGAGGTTGAGAGGCCCAAGAATCACTTGAACCTGGGAGGTGGATGTTGCAGTGAGCCAAGATCGTGCCACTGCCCTCCAGCCTGGGCAATAGAATAAGACTCAGTCTCAGAAAGCAAAAAGAAAGCCCTTTGCATAGTTTAATACAATGAAAAACTGTTAGAATCTTAAAGTCAACTTAGGTGAAATAAAACTTTAGGAGGGCTTGATAGTAACATTAGAAGGCTCAATAATTAATGCCCATGTGCTTTGGGATTGTCTCATCACTGGTCTTCCTCAGCTTCATTGGTTTACCAACTCATTTGTCCAGCCAAGAGCTACACATGAGTTGACATGCATATGCTAATTTCATTTGGCTGGAATTCACTAAATGAAATTCTAGCTTCTTGCAACAGCACAAAAGAAAGATGTTTCTAGTGCAACCTGAAATTACATGTTCAAACTTGTTTTCATCACTGAAACATTAGAGTCCAAAGACGATCTTATCAGAGCTGAAAAACAATACATTTGATGGCATACTTTTAAACCTGAGATGGGCTTCATTTTGCAAAAAAAGTTACATTTTAAATATAGCATATTGTAAAGGTAGATTAGGAATGTTCTTACTCATCTATTTTTTTTTTTCTTTTTGCTGCCAGATGTTTATGTTGGTGAGAAACCAATAACACTGTCTAGACCTCTAGGATATAGTAATCAAGCATGAATGAAAAACATTCAAAGGTCACACTTCAATCTGGACCTACAACATCCTGCTATTCAAAACCAGATTAGAGATGATGGATCATGATAAACTGAACCACATAGAATGCTGAGTCAGTAATTTGATAATTGTCTACAAAAAGCTAAATATGTCACCAAAAATCAACCAGATAAAACAAAGTCTAGACATCATAAAATGTACAGTTTCCCCCATTGCATAGTGTCAACAATCTGATGTTACATTGTGACTTTTACACTAGCAACCTATAACTCAGGAATCTCCAATCTTTTATAAAGAAAAGTTCTTTGAAGTCATGTGACTCCCGAGGGGGTTTTGTGTGTGTGTGTGTGTGTGTGTGTGTGTGTGTGTGTGTGTGTATTTGTGTGCAGTTGCCTAGACATGCACATGTAAATAAAGAACCAAGAGAGAAGGGTTATATTATGGTATCAGGGCTTTCAAAAATCACCAACCAAGATTTCACCAAGCAATAATAAGCCAAATCTTTTGATGATATCTTGGTGATTTTGATTGTCTAGAAGTTGATAATTTGTTTTTATTAAGAGTGTTTCTGCTGTTGGCTGAACTTTGGAATCAGCAATGACTGAGAACAATGCATTTCAGTTCTATAGTCCATATATGCCAAACTCTGAGGTTAATCTCATATGTAAATTGAAATATTTGAAGTATAACTTTTTTTTTTTTAAGTGGAGCAGCCATTCTTTATTCCTTTACTTTTCTAAAAAACTTACGCTTTATGGCTTCATCTCAAATTCTTTCTCATACGAGTTCAAAGAACCCTCTCTTTGGGTCTGGATCCAGACCCCTTAGTGGCAACACAGCCAAATGTAATTTTTTAAAAAATTTATTTATTTAACTTTAGGTGCATACTATATCTGGCGTTTCTCCCCATGTTATCCCTTCTCACCCTCCCCTCTCTACCCACCCCCACTGTCTCCTCTCTACATCTGCAACTGCCCCCAGTGTGTGATGCTCCTCTCCCTAAGTCCACATGTTCTCAATGTTCAACGCCTACCTATGAGTGAGAACATGTGGCGTCTGGCTTACTGTTCTTGTGTCAGTTAGTCAGAATGATGGTTTCCAGATTCCTCCAAGTCCCTACAAAGGACATGAATTCATTGTTTTTGATTGACATGTAGTATTGCATGGTGTATATATGCCACATTTTTTTTGTCCAGTCTATCATTGATGGGCATTTGAGTTGGTTCCAGGTCTTTGCTATTGTAAACAGTGCTGCAGTGAATATACGTGTGCATGTGTCTTTATAGTGGAATAATTTATAGTTCTTTGGGTATATACCCAGTAATGGGATTGCTGGGTCAAATAGAATTTCTATTTCTAGATTCTTGAGAAATTGCCACACTGACTTCCACAATGGTTGAACTAATTTACACTCCCACCAACTGTGTAAAAGTGTTCCTATTTCTCCACATTCTCTCCAGCATCTGTTGTCTCCAGATTTCTTAATGATCACCATTCTAACTGGCGTGAGATAATATCTCAATGTGGTTTTGATTTGCATTTCTCTAATGACCAGTGATGATGAGCATTTTTTCATATGTTTGTTGGCCTCATAGATGTCATCTTTTGAAAAGTGTCTGTTCATATCCTTCACCCACTTTTGAATGGGGTTGTTTGTTTTTTTCTTATATATCTGTTTTAGTTCTTTGTAGATTCTGGATATTAGCCCTTTGTCAGATAGGTAGATTGCAAAAATTTTTTCCCATTCTGTTGGTTGCCAATTCGCTCTAATGATGGTTTCTTTTGCTGTACAGAAGCTCTGAATTTTAATTAAATTCCATTTGTCTCTCTTGGCTTTTATTGCCATTTGCTTTTGGTGTTTTAGTCGTGAAGTTCTTGCCCATGCCTATGTCCTAGATGGTTTTGCCTAGGTTTTCTTCTAGTGTTTTTATGGTGCAAAGTTTTATGTTTAAATCTTTAATCCATCTGGAGTTAATTTTAGTGTAAGGTGACAGATAGGGGTCCAGCTTCTGCTTTCTGCACATTGCTAGCCAGTTTTCCCAACACCATTTATTAAACATGGAGTCCTTTCCCCACTGCTTGTTTTTGCCAGGTTTGTCAAAGATCAGATGGTTGTAGTTGTGTGGTGTTTCTTCTGGGGACTCTGTTCTGTTCCATTGGTCTGTGTGTCTGTTTTGGTTCCAGTACCATGCTGTTTCGATTACTGTAGCCTTGTAGTATAATTCAAAGTTCATTGTGATTCCAAGATCACTCTATTTTAGATAGTGACATATTTTAGATTGTACACTTAAACTTTGAAAACAAGTCAGTATCTCATTTTAAATAATATGATTAAAAATATAACCTTACAGCACTTTGAATAACAAGTCTTCTTGTCTTATAAAGAGGAGAATGGCCAGTTCATTAGGGATGATGTGCTAACTTGTCTGACTCTTTATTTGAGAGGCAAGGTCTCATACTGTTGTCCAGGCTGGAGTGCAGTGGCGTGATCATAGCTCATTGCAGCCTCAAATACCTGGGCTCAAGTAATCCTCCTACCTCAGCTTCCCAAGTAGTTGGAGATACAGGTGCATGCCACCATAGCTGGCTAATTTTTAAGTTATTTGTAATTATGGAGTCTTGCTATGTTGCCCAGCCATCTTGAACTCAATGGCTTCAAGTGATCCTCCCACCTTAGCCTCCTAAAGTGCTGGGATTACAGGTATAAGCCACCCGGCCCACCCTTGTTTGGAGAGAGGATTTCCCTTGGCTCTACTGGAGCATCCAGAAATTCTGACTTCTTTATGTATGTATATAGGATACTCTTAGCTCCATGAGAGAAATGGGGCCCACAAGCATCTTCAGGTAAGTTTAAACCTGTGGTTTTCAGCCTTTGTACTTATGTTTGACCCCTCTCATCTGTGCTTCCTTTCTTTATCTTCAGCATTTTGCAAGGTGCAGCATATGTGCTATTAATACAATATGTTGATTGAATATATTTGTAAAACCTACCTATGATCCTTTCTGTTACTACCCTCTTGCAAGCTGAGAATCACTGATTTAACTCAGTGATGAGTCTCAGATGCCTCTTAGTGACCGAGAGATACCATATAATTATTGCTTAATAAAAAGCTCATGTTCCCTGGAGTTCCAAGGTAGTACCAACAGGTCATACTTGTGGCCAGTGTGTAACGGTTGTATCTGTTGTGTTTGTCATTCAATGTCTAGCACAGTGTTCTACATACAAAAGATGCTCAATAAATCCTTGTGGGATTAATTTATGATTGACAGGTTTGGAAGTTTTCTATCTTTCTCCATGGACATTTACTAATGGAATTTTAAGGTATTAGCAAAAAATGTTTTAACTTAAGAGGGACTCAAATAGTATCTATTTCTCCAAATTATTTTGAAGATTAAATGAGAAAATGCTTCTACAGCTCTCAACACAGGTTCTGGCACTTAGTAGACACTCATCAAGAGCATGTCAAAGGACGGCAGCCACCTACTGCTGGGTTCCACATTTCATTCATATTCTAAGAAGACACATGCCTTGGCAGGGCACGGTGGCTCACGTCTGTAATTCTAGCACTTTGGGAGGCAGAGGCAGGTGTATCACGAATGAGGTCAGGAGTTTGAGATCAGCCTGGCCAATATAGTGAAACCCCAACTCTACTTAAAAAATACAAAAATTAGCCAGGTGTGGTGGCATGTCCCTGTAATCTCAGTTACTTGGGAGGCTGAGGCAGGAGAATCGCTTGAACATGGGAGGTGGAGGATGCAGTAAGTAAGCTGAGATTGTGCCACTGCACTCCAACCTGGGTAACAAGAGCAAAACTCTGTCTCAAAAAAAAAAAAAAAAAAAAAAAAAAAAAAAAAATAGCACACGCCTTGTCTTTGGCTGTGCCTAAGAGCAAAAGCAGTACTATAGTCATGAGTTTGATGATTATTGGGACGAATGACTTTGTTCTTTTACATGGCTCGGTCTTCATCACTAACTATAGCTTCAAATATATCTGTGGTTGTCCATGAGCAATAGTGAAGAGCACAGAGTGATCAATGCAAATCCATCATCATCACACACAGGCAACTCCAGACCATGTCATCTGAATGGCACTTTCTCTTTCTTCAAGAGTGACAGGCTAGGCACAGTGGCTTATGCCTATAATCCCAGGTGGGAGGATCACTTCCGCCAGCAGTTTGAGACCAGCCTGGGTGAAAGAGTAAGACTACCTCTACAAAAATAAAAAGAAAAATTAGCCATGACCCTATAGTTTTAGCTGCTAGGGAGGCTGAGGCAGAAGGACTGCTGAGCCCAGGAGTTCAAGGTTGCAGTGAGCTATGATGATACCACTCCACCCCACCCTGGGAAACAAAGCGAGACTCTGTCTTAAAAAAAAAAAAAAAAAGAATGACATACTATTATTATTATTATTATTATTATTATTATTATTAAAAGCAAGTAATTAGAATAAGAAATTAAAAAACATCTGGGTGCAGTGGCTCAAGCCTGTAATCCCAGCACTTGCGGAGGCCAAGGCGGGTGGATCACAGGGTTAGGAGTTTAAGACCAGCCTGGCCAAGATGGTGAAACCTTGTCTCTACTAAAAATACAAAAATTAGGTGGGCATGGTGGCAGGCACCTGAAATCCCAGCTAGTCAGGAGGCTGAGGCAGGAGAATCACTTGAACACGGGAGGTGGAGGTTGCAGTGACCCAAGATCACACCATTGTACTACAGTCTTGGTGACAGAGTGAGACTCCTCAAAAAAAAAAAAAAAAAAAAAATTAAAAAGCATTCAAGTTTAACTTGCATCTATACCTAAATAATTTCTTTGGAATAGGGAAATTCCAGAGGCATGCCCTTTTAAATCCAGTCTTTGCTTTATGAGATAGCCTCAGATTCTTAAGTAGGCATATGACCAATTAATATGCCCTTCCTACCAGGCCTTTGGTTTTGGACATATCTAGGTATTGCAATTACAATGGCCTTTGGCAAAATTTGCAGACCGTGCATGCATACTACTTTAAATAAAGAAAGTCACAGAAGTCTTGTTGCAGAAAGGGAGGTGTGCGAAACATCCCTTTCAAGTGGCAGCCTTGACATTTAGCATACTTTTTCCCATACCAGAGCTGAGCCACGTGCTTGAAAGCCCAGGCCTGTTGGTGCTGCTGCTCTTTTCCATGTTTGGCTCCATCTATACAGCAATTTTCAAAGCAGGTCCCAACGTGCTTAGGAAAACTTTCAGATATTGTGTGTCTAGCTTGACAAGCTCATCTGTAAGAACTGATTCCCTCATCAATGTGCAGAAACGGTTATTCTCCAGTCATTTCCTTTTGGAGTCCACAAAGATCTGCACAAGAATCACCTCCAGTATATCCTTCTTTGTTTCTCTCCAGAGATACAGAAATCTATTCCATTTGCCATTGACATTTTACCTTTTCTTTTCTTTTCTTTTGGACTGGTTGAACCACTTATGCCCAAAAGCCTCAAGCCAATTATAGAGGTGTCATGGTAACATTGGTGAAGGCCCTCAGAAAGTGGGTATCAAGGCAGAGAAGTGCAGTTGTAACAATTAAAACTGATGGAATGCTCACTATATGTCAATGACTCTCCTAAGCACTTTGCAGAGTAGCTCATTTAATCCTTAAAAGCCATTTCATAACATAGGTACTGTTGCCATTCTCTTCCTATTGGCAGGGAACACTGATGTGCCTAAGGTTTCCCAGCGCAAGAGCCAGGACTCAACTCCTGGCAGCCTGATGTTGCAGCCAGCTCTCTGCCACAATATAATACTTTCTCTCATCAAAGCCACCCTTGACATATACTTGCTCCTCTTTTTATCGAAATAGTATCATTTAACTTAATCTAGATACGTGCCCACATCACAGTATCTCATGAAGCTCCCTAATGGTTGTCTGTCTTTAAAATCTCCTCTGGTGTTGCCTATGATTGGGGAAGTCTTTGTTTACTAGAGGAGGCTGCATATTTTGAGGCCTACATCACTCATGATTAAAAGGCATTACATATGCCCTTACTTGCTTTTCACTGTGAACCAAATGAGCAGAAAACAGTTCACAGGAGTCAATGTTTGCGGTTGCCCTTCCTTGGAAGAGGGCCAGAATTCCTGATGCCCCACTGAATTGAGAGCCAGTGTACCACAGAGTGCGTTCAGCAAACGTTTTGCTAGTGAATTGGAGGACTGATAAGCTGCAATGTAAAAATCTGTTTCGCAAAAGACATATATATGATCCTGAACACTTCGCAAAATACCCCAGGGGATTTCAACCTAATGTAGTTACTTTAAGAAATTATTTTATGTCTATTGACTCTCACTTAGATTGAGATTTGCATAAATTTCTTGCCCTCTTCCTAGGCAATTAAGCTTTTTCTTTTTTCTCTTAAATATTTTTGTTTTCGAAGATGAGGTCTTGCTGTGTCACTCAAGCTGGAGTGCAGTGGCATGATCATAGCTCGCTGTAACTTTGAACTCTTAGGCTCAAGTGATACTCCTGACTCAGCTCCTAGGACTACAGGTGGGCACCACCGTGCCTGGTTAAATTTTTAAATTTTTTGTAGAGACAAGGTTTTGCTCTGTTACCCAGTCTGGTCTTGAATTCCTGGCCCCAAGCAGTCCTCCTGCTGAGGCTCCCAAAGTGTTGGGATTACAGGCATGAGCCACTATGCACAGCCTCTTAAATGTTTAGCTATGGAAATAATGTCATATCACATATTTCCACTGGAGGCATTCAGACTTTTTCCCTTATATGTCCACGTTTCTCTAATTGAGAGAAGAAATCCTTTTAAAAAAAAAAAGTCAGTGTCATTTATACTGTTTAGTAGTTCTTAGTGGTGGCTTATGCTTGTAATCTCAACAGTTTGTGAGGCTGAGGTGGGTGGATCCTTTGAGGTCAGGAGTTCAAGACCAGCATGGCCAACATGGTGAAACCCCATATCTACTAAAAATATAAAAATTAACCTGGCGTGGTGGTGGGTGCCTGCAATCCCAGCTACTTGGGAGGCATAGTAGGCAGGAGAATCACTTGAACCAGGAAAGTGGAGGTTGCAGTGACCCGAAGTCATGCCACTGCACTCCAGCCTGGGTGACAGAGTGAGATACTGTCTAAAAAAAAAAAAAAAAAAAAAAAAAAAAAAAGACTGGCAGACTGGTATTTAATTTCTTTCAGCTTACTTGTTCATTGCACTATCTTTTTTTCTTTTTCTTTTTCTTTTTCTTTCTTTTTTTTTTTTGAGATGGTTGCCCAGGCTGGAGTGCAATGGCATGATCTTGGCCCACGGCAACCTCCACCTCCTGAGTTCAAGCCATTCTCCTACCTCAGCCTCCCGACTAGCTGGGATTACAGGTGCCCACCAATACACCCAGCTAATTTTTGTATTTTTAGTAGAGATGGGGTTTCACCATGTTGGTCAGGCTGGTCTTGAACTCCTGACCTGGTGATCCGCCCGCCTTGGCCTCCCAAAGTTCTGAGATTACAGGCATGGGTCACTGTGCCCGGCCGCTCATTGCACTGTCTAAACTGAAGAAAGTAGTTACTGTGCTGTGTAGTTTGAGCTTTGCCTGACATTCAGGCTCTCTCTTTCTAGCCTCAATTTTAATTTCTTTAATTTTTTTCTTAGAGGCAGTCTTATCAGTCCGTCAGTCCAACTTGTTTGTGGAGCTTTGTCAAACATACATCAAGGAATTTCAGCAAGCTCATATAAGGGAGTCTAGTATCTCAGTTTGAGAATTTTTGACTACAGGTATTTAAAAGCCACAGCAAGTATTAAACAGAGACATAGGGGTCTATGAACTTGGATGAGGAAACACTGTTTTCATGTTCACTAAGTTCTAACTGAAATTGAGCATTTCCTCCAAATATAAACATTGGCAAATTATCCTGCCTCCCTGAAATGGTCTTAGCTGTCCCTGTGACTTTGTCACCAATAGAAATTGGACATTTGCATATCACTTTACAGTTGTCATATAGTAGAATGTCACTTACCTTCATCCCTACTCCACAGTTATGATCATTATTAGACCTACTCTAGATTGCACATGATTGGCATCTTTCTGCCCACAGGTGTTCACGTGACCTCACTGGCCGACTACTGAGTGAACCTGTGCCTTGTGGTCATTCTGCCACCAAACAGTCAAATTGTAGGTTCACAAATTGTAGGTTCACAATGTGAACATTGCCTCCCAGGATTCCTATATATAATGGTGAGTGACAAGGAGGTGCGCAGCTTAACGTTCTTAGTTGAGCTAAATAATGACAGTGTGTATATCATACCTTAAAAAATAGCTTTAATGGCCAGGCATGGTGGCTCACGCCTGTAATCCCAGCACTTTGGGAGGTTGAGGCTGGCAAATCATGAGGTCAGGAGTTTGAGACCAGCCTGGCCAACATGGTGAAATCCTGTCTCTACTAAAAATACAAAAATTAGCGGGGCGTGGTGGTATGTGCCTATAATCCCAGCTACTTGGGAGGCTGCAAGAGAATAATCACTTGAACCTGGGAGGTAGAGGTTGCAGTGAGCCAAGATCACATCACTGCACTCCAGCCTAGGCAACAGGGCAAGACTCCATCTCAAAAAAAAAAAAAAAAAAAAAAAAAAGCTTTTAACTTATACTTACTTCTCCATATTTTAAATGCATTATCCTTTTATATAATTCATTCACGATATACTAGTATATCATTCTTTTATGTTTTGAATACTTTGAAAACGATTATTTCACTATAATTGGTTTCCTCTATAATTCTATATATTTTGTTTATGCATTTAAAAAGATTACTCTGAGAAGTGATCCATAGGGTTCACAAGAATGATACAGAGCTCTGCGGGCACAAAAGCAAGCTACAGGGTCCTCTATGAAAGGATTAAGAGGCAACTGCCCTTCAGGAATGTAATGTACCCTGCTGACAAGATGTCCATGAATCAGAGGGGAGGGAGTGAGAGCAAAGAGGAGCTTTAAGAGGGCAGCACACTTCATCCAGCAAAAAGCTGGCCTCCCCATCCATCAACCACCATCATCCTAAAAGTTTGAATGCACTGAAAACTCAATACCATCCTTCACTTTTAGGAAACAAGACAGAGTATCTTGGGGTTGGGAATAATGGTCTTAGAGAGGATAGGAGTAAGAGAAATCCCTGTGGGATGTAATTGGGCAGAAAAAGTGGATCATATATAAAGGGGGATGCAAGTAAGACAGTCTGTTCTGTCCTTCCTCATAACCTGAAGGTCTTTTCCTAGTGACAATTCTGTATATTGTTTATGAAAGGCTGCAGATGCTTAAAAATAACAGACAGGCTCCCTGTTTTATGTAGAAGGAAGTTTAAGACAAGGAGATGTAAATGATGGATTTTGTACATGACATCATCTGGGATAACAGAAGTGTGTGTGTGTGTGTGTGTGTGTGTGTGTGTGTGTGTGTGTGTGTGTGTGTGTTGTGTGTCTAAGGGGAAAGTAGGGGGTGGAGAGAGAGAGAATACCTAACAAGGAAACTTAAAATGTGTCCCATGACTAAAACCTTCGGCTAGGTGAAAGAAACTAAAATCTCAGATTAGTTTTTGAGAAACCTGATGAAAGTCAGGAAGGCAATAATCATCACAGAAATAGCATTCTAGGCACTGTTAAGTATTTTCTTCCAAAAACTTCAAAAACACTTTTTACCTGTTATCTAATTAATTTCACAACATAAAGAAGAGGGTTTGGACTTTCTACTGCCCTCCATTCTGTACATGAAGGCAAAGTGGTATGACATATAATAAAGATTTTTTCTGGTGTTTTGAGAGGTGACTTTTTGTGGATTGTTAGCAGCCATTATTTAACTTTTGGTCAGTGGAAGAGTTGAGTGCAGGGGAGAAGCTCGAGGAGAAGGGATGGAAGCAAGTGCTCTTGAGGTTTGGCTGTGCTCCAAGTCGATCTCCATTTGACTAATTGAGCTTCCAGCCATAAGCCAAGAGTGAGGACACCAAAAGTATCCAGGTTCCCAAAAATCAGTTGTCATAGCCAAAGTATTTTTCTTTTCAGGTATTGTATCTGGATTTTCTGTTGTGTGAATCACTTCGATGTCCACACTGCTCTTAGAAAACCTGGGCAACATTGGCTGGGCGCAGTGACTCATGCCTGTAATCCCAGCACTTTGGAAGGCTGAGGTGGGTGGATCACAAGGTCAGGAGTTTGAGACCAGCCTGGGCAGTCTGGTGAAATGCCATCTCTACTAAAAATACAAAAAAGTTAGCCAGGCATAGTGACATGCGCCTGTAGTTCTGGCTACTCAGGAGGTTGAGGCAGAAGAACCTCTTGAACCCAGAAGGCAGAGGTCGCAGTAAGCCGAGATTGCACCATTGCGTGCCAGCCTGGGCAACAGAGCGAGAGTCTGTCTAAAAAAGAAAGAAAAAAAGAAAGAAAAGAAAACCTGGGCAACATAAAGAATTCTTTCCCTCAGTGGACCTAGAGCAGTAAAATTCCTATTTGCTGCTAGAGCTGTGAATTAAACATTTGATTTTTCATCATGCATAAAAAGTAACCATTTTACTCTGTTTTTTGTTGTTGTTGTTTTGTTTTTTTTTTTTTTGTTTTTGTTTTTGTTTTGAGATGGAGTTTTGCTCTTGTTACCCAGGCTGGAGTGCAATGGTGCAATCTCGGCTCACTGCAACCCCCGCCTCCTGGGTTCAAGCAATTCTTCTGCTTCAGCCTCCCAAGAAGCTGTGACTACAGGTGTGCACCGCCACGTCCAGCTAGTTTTTGTATTTTTAGTAGAGACGGGGTTTCACCATGTTGACCAGGATGGTCTTGATCTCTTGACCTCGTGATCCAACCGCCTTGGCCTCCCAAAGTACTGGGATTATAGGCATGAGCCATCTCTAAGTGTTTTTGTTAATTTCCACTTGCTGTTAAGTTTTGACTCCAAATATAGTATGAATATATTACAGACAAATGAGAAGAAAGAGAACAACTTTCCAGGAATAATATTCTTATTCTTAGAGGATGTTATTCTCATCCACTGTCAAAAGCTATTTATTTATGAAAATGTAAGAAGAAATCTCATAATATTTGAGTTAGTCTTACTTTCAAATTAAAACATTAAGCCACAAAAGGTTATTTTTGCAGTATCTTTACTAAGAAATTATTTCTAGAATCTTTTCATTGGCAGCATTGCTTATTAAAGACAACTACAAAGAAACTATCTTTTCTTTTAAATTGCCAACCAATTATAGTTGTGAATATTTTACTCTCAAATCTCTCTCTTCTCCTGGCTAATTGCAAATGAGATAATACACCTTAAATAATTGAATAAAAACATATTGGAAAGTTATATTTCTTTAGGATGCCACATTTTCTTCTAAAGCAATAATAAAATGGTTAAATATAAAATATCTTGCTCCCTTCTCTACCTGCTGGTTAGACTTGACATTGTTTACTTTTTCCATCAGTCCTGGGGAATACTGTTCAGTGTAACAAAGAGAAAGATTTTCATGTGCATTCAGAACAAACTTAAGAGTCTATGATGGTATGAAACTAGCATGTTATCTCCACAATCTGCTTTATCACAATCACACACTTTAAATTTCCCCTCTTCAAGTCATGACAGGACACTTATGTGAAAATCAAATGACCTTTTATTACGAACACAATGCTGTATTGACTCTTAAAGGCCACTTCTAATATTTTTAACTATTCAGACCTTCCTTCAGTATATGGACAACAACCAGATTGACCAAAAAGGTTAAGAAAACATAATCTTTGACCTATCCATGTAGACGACATGGGAACACAGACTTAGAGAGCAAACAAGAAGGCACCATAAATGCTATTGCAAAACCTTGCCCGAATTTGGAGAGTTTTTTCATATCATGGTGAGATACTATTTTATCCCAACATAAGAATCAGACAGAAGTTTCTATCTCCTCACTGGACCCCTGCAAACAGTCTGCCATTTGGTTGCTGTCACATGAGCCCTAGAACATTTGAATTGCAGCACTGTATTTATGTTTTATTATATTTCAAACGCCTGCCTCTGGCATACCTGACACTCTCTTGGAACCAAGAGTAGCTCCAGGCTGCCAGAGGAAATGCCAGCAGGCTTTCACTGGGCAGCGCCCATCACTCCACTGACACACAGACCTGCCAGGCTCCTCTCCTGCGCACACTCCAGGCCACCTCACACCTGATCAGCTTCAGCTCCAAAGCTGACCCCAGACAGCCCCACGGAGCTCAGGGCTTTTGCGGCAGTGGTTCATCACCGCCGATTTCCTAACACTCACAAGGACCTTGCTTCTCTTTTCAAGGTTAACCCCACAACTCTCATAATTCCTTATCTAGAAATAATCACAGCAGTAACCAGAGAGGCGTGACACAAAACAAACAAACACACAAAAATCTCAGCACTCCATCAACGTTAATTACTAGGGAAAGGGAGACTGCACACACTGCCATGACAGTCATGAAACTTCATCCAGCTGATGAGATCATTAATGATCCAAGCTCACCACTGCGTCTTCGCAGTAAATTGTTTTCTTTTTAACACCCCTCACCCCCGGTCCCCAATCCCCCTCCGCCTCTCACCTGCCAGCCGTCTGTCTCTGGTATTTTTCCAAATGACATCCAGGGCTCTGGCCGTGGAGTCCCTGATGTGATCGCTAAAGGACCTCCGGAGAGGGGCTCGCAGGGGGCGCGCCATCACGTGGGCTTCGGGGTCCCCCATCCACCCGCAGACGCCTTCAGCGCAGCCCGGGCGCCGGGACCAAGCCTCCGTCCTCCGCCCCGCGCTGTCCTCCCCGGCCGCGGGCTGTCGCCTGCCTTCACGAGGCCGGCATTGCGGCTGGCGCTGCGGCCCTGGGAAGCGCCGACTGCAGGCGGCCTCCTGGCCCACAGCCAAGCGCGCGCGGCGGCCACATCTGGAAAGGCTTACCCTGCGCCGGCGACACCCTCGCGGGGCGCGCGAACTGCAGCCCGGCTATCCGGAGGCGTCTCGCTTCCTGTGTAACCCAATGACTCACCTGGGTCCGCGCCGGGCTGCTCCTCGGTCACATAGCAGGTCTCCCCTTCACGGGCAGCCCAGGTGACCTCGCGCTTTCAAAGGAAGCGCAGCCCCAGAGGCAAGCAAGCGGGGGAGGTGGGAGGGTGGGGCTGGCAGGTGGCCTTGTCTTTAACTTTCAAGGTTGATTCTCCAGAACAGTTGCATTTGAGTAACTCATTTTCTATCTCACTCATGGTTTTAGAGTAGGCAGTTGATGAGACAGAAAGGTCAACCTTTAGTTGTGGTTGTGGGAAGGAAGATATGGCTGGAAGGAGCATTTTACAGATCATTCTGGATTCTCTCTAAGAAATGGTGACCTGAGAGGCCAGGCACTGTGGCTGAGGCCTGTAATCCCAGCAACTTGAGAGGCTGAGGCTGGAGGATCACTTGAGACCAGGAGTTTGATCCTAGCTTGGGCAACAAACAAGACCCCACCCCTACAAAAAATTAGGCAGGTGTGGTGACATGCACCTGTGGTCTCAGCTACTTGGGAGGCCCAGGAGTTCCAGGCTGCAGTGAGCTGTGATCACCCCACTGCACTCCAGCCTGGGGGACAGAGCAAGACCCTGTCTCTAAAATAAATAAATAAAGAAATGGACCCCTGAATTTTAAAATATTGATCAGCTCTTCACACTTTCTCTCTAACCATACTTCTACTTACAGTGGTTTAATCAAGTCACTCTAGGTTTTGCCCCTTTAAAAGATTCAAATATCCCCTAATTTTGTGAATCTTCTAGTTCCAAGTAAGTAAACTTCCTCATTACAATTGCGTGTCAAAGACTCATCCCACAAAATGTAAAAAAAGCGTCAAGCACTGTGAAATCAAAATATGAGCCGACTTCTTCTTTTACAAGGTAGATTTCTTAGTTTCTAAAATGCCAAATCTATTTCTATGCCAATAAATTTGGCAGAATTTTTGCCTTTTAAATGCATTATTAATCCTCTTTTCTTACTGTCTACCAAATCTTACCTTATAATGTTCAAGGTTTGGCAGGGAAGCTTAATATTGGCATAAGATAGCATCTAAGGGCCAGTTCATAACCTTTGCAAGATGAGATAATGCAGTAAAAACACTTTGTAAATTGCAAGAAGCCATGCAAATGCTAATTATTGCCATAATTAGTTTTATACACAAAGTCGTTTTCAACCCACACTCATCTCCTGAGTCTTCTAATTTCTACAACATGCATCATTTTCACCATATATCTTTGACAACTTAATTATACTAAGGATGATTATGAAAATAGTGAGATTGTGCTCATGAATTATAACGTTAGTACTAATGCTTATTAGTTACCCATATGTCCTAAACTGTATTGTTCCTAAACTGTTAAAGCTCATGAGTGTCCCCCATTGAGAATGTACTTATCATTGGACTTGGCATACCTTAGAAGAGAATGCATGCTAAATGCTGAACTATATAGACCTCTATGCCTGCAAGAGCCAATTCCAAATGAAAATCCTCTATTAAAGATTTTCAGAAAATGTGATGGCCTAATGCCTGGTTCCATTCTAAAACAATGTCTCCAAAGTTTGTATGTGTTTATCCTTCAAAGAGGTCTGGGCACGTTGAAGCATGTTGAGTCATGTCATCTGGACCTGTTTTGCAGAGGAATGGCACGAAGTACCCATGGCATGGTAGTGCCCTTCACCAGATACTGTTTTAGGCATGAAGAACATTAGGATGAATAAGACCTAAACTCTGTCTTTGGGGAGGAAATATCACATTGACCACAGATATTTCCAAAATAATGTGATGTTTCAAGGTAGAAGCATGTTCAAAGTGTTATGCAAAATGTTATAGGAAGATAAAGCAAAATGCAGCCTGAATTTCTAACTCCTATTAGGCACTGACCTCACCTGAATTTCCAATCTAGATCTTTGATAAAGTCAGGGACACAATCATTCCCAGCATGAATAAGAACAGTTGATTGTTTGAGTCATGCGAAGTGGCTAACTATAATGATAGGAAGCTTTTGTATACCTAAACACAGAAAGGGAGGGGAGCAGTAAAGGGAAATAAGCATTCATTAAGTCCCTATAATGTATGATAAACTCTCCTAGAGTGGTGTATAGATTAGGAAGTCATCAGAGATTGACTATACACCAGAGTATATAGACTAGCAAGTATAGGTATTACTATCACTTTTTTAGAGATGAGGAAACTTGAAGCTTAGAAAGAAAATACATTTGAAAAAGGTTAGATAGTAAGTGATAGATCCAGGATTCATACCTGGAGCTGTCTGTGTCCAAAACTCATTAGCTTCCTAATCAACTTGGTTGGTCTTAATGATAATGATAGTGATCCATTAGTGTTTTCTAGGCTCAGTTGATACTCAGCTATGAGCCAATGCTCTTTAATCTTAGCCACATGAAATAACCAACAGGACCTAGGAGGTGGCAGAAATCTGAGTCTGCAAATGGGTTTGAGGTGATCCCCACTATGGACATTGAAAAACAATGAGCCAAGAGAATCAAGGTCTGGTTCAACACATACTGTTTAACAATAGAGCCCTCAGGTTTAATCTCCAGAGTGTTATAAAACAACCCTCCTCCTCTTAGCAACACACTCTTTCTAGGACAGTACTCACTGTTCTTCAATGAAGTTCATCTCAGTAGGTGTTAGAAACACCTGCCTATTCCTAGTGCAGGTTGCGTTAGGTAGAATGATCAGACCTAACCTATCTAAGAGTTTTTTATGTTTCATTTATCTTTTTTGAAGGAAACCTCATGGCATATATGTAAATTTTATTGGCAGAGTATTTTTGAGCAAGGCAAACTTTAGTTATAGATTTTACCATAGGCCAACATAGAGCTGGCAACTTGGTCTCTCATTTCTGACAACTCATTAAGTCTAAATTTCACTGTGAGGGTATTTCAACCCCTATGGATGAATCTCAGCAACATTTCATGGGTATGATGTAAAGATCATTCTAATACATAACTAATTTTAAATTATTCTTATATTTTACTTTCTTTGTAGGCCACTAGAAACGCTACACCCAGAAAAGGTGCTGTTTAGAATTCTACCATTTATACAATAATTCCTCAAGTTGTATTTCCACAAATTTCAAACTATCCCAGTTTTCTGTGACACTAAGAGGTGAGAATGTTTGTAATAATTAGTGTTTTCTCAGCCTGGTAGGTAGAACAAGTGGCAATATGAGGAGTTCATTGGTTTTTCAAGATCCCACTATGAATCATAAGAAAAATGAGAATAACGACATTATGCTTTGATAGGTTTTCACTTTCTTATTTCTGTGATAAAGGATTAGTTTCAGCCATTTGGAGGAGGGGCTGTTTGACCAGAGAAGCTGTGTAAAATCTTCCAGATCCCTGGAGAGCAGAGGTTCTAGTCTGTATACTAAGCTAGAGATTCTGGTTTAAGTAAGTTCTAGTAGTTTCCATATAAGAAAATCATCCTGCTTTGGTAATGCATTACCAATTTAATTTAGTCTGGTGTATACATTTTATTTTATTGCAAACAAAATTTTTAATTTCATAGTGTTTCTAGGTTCCATCTTCTTTGTTTTAATGCTAGGGACCTCTTCTTTTCCAAGCCTGTGTAACATAAATCCACTTTGGTGTTATGGCCACTGTTGCTGATGAAACTCATTTAAACCTTCTTTGGACCAATTAGAACACTTGGGACTACCTAAATTGCTGGAAGATCCTTTCAAAATAATGCAAATCAGGATGGGAAATGAAAAGTTTATTAACAGTCAATACCATGTCTGGGAAAGGAAAAGTTCGTTAAGAGTCAACACCATGTCTGGATCTGGGTCTTTGGCATAGAAAGAAAATGAGTATAACCCCATTTGGTTAAGCCCTATGAGTGATCCAGCCCCTGCAACAGGACAGCAGGCTTAGTGAATGGCAGTGCCTACTCCAGCATAATAGGTCTGCCTAAAATGCTGTAACTCTTCACTGCGTAGGTATCCAATCAATATTCCATGACAAGGATTATTCATAGAATGAAACCTCTGTAACTCTGAAGGATGTCTAAATGGTTTCTGGTTATTGTGATAACTGGAGGACCACTTTCGTTTTGAAATGTTTAGTTAATATAATCATCTTTAGTACATTTGCTCTGGCAACTGGTAATTTTACTTGTTAATCTGCTTCTACATTTGTAACACTAAGGATCCCACTGAATTTGGTTGAGGATCTTCTTTGTGATAAACTCTGTTAAATGTTCTTGACCAAAGGGCTCAAATCAAGGTGGCTTGCATTACTAGGTGTATATTGATGTTTGATAGACCAACAGATTACAGTTGATTTTTTTTCAAATTGATCATTTCTGACCTGGGGCAAACAAAATTATTCTTGGAAGGCAGGAAGAAAGTCTTGGAATCTATATGTGTATTTATGCATATGGTTATTTAAATATTTCCATTTTTGGATTATGTACAAAGCAAATACATACTGTGATTTTTAGACATAACTATACATAAATAAACATATACACTGGGGTTCTATGCTCAGAAAGCTTTACTGAGAGGACTGTTGATCAAAGTCGATCAAAGAGACTTGTTCTACAACTTCTGATACATACCAAAATCACACTATCTTTCAAAATAAAATCAACTTGGAGGGCATACTGTTGAATATATCTATAAGGGGAAAGGCTGCAATAAAACAAGAAGTGAATGTTAGGGAAGAAAGAAGGACTTCTTTTTCTTCTTGATTCATGTAACAATATCTTATTTCCTTTTGACTGCTGAATCTCAGTAACTATCTATGCTTTCTGAAGCAAAGATCTCTACCTGGGCTACGAAAAGTCACCTTGCCTGTGAAAAAGAGGACTTAGTTTCAATTCTGCCCCTTGCCAGCTTTGTGATCTTGGGATGGCATTTTGTTTTCTCATTTGCTAATGAGGGTATTGACTAGATCATTTATTCTGGTTGAGATTTGAGAGTGGGAGAGGAAGATAGCAGAATTACACAGACTGGGGACCTGTCCCAATGGACCGAAAAGTTTAAACAACTCTCCTGAGCTAGATGGTCTCTTTCTACTTCAGAAAACCTCAGCAGAATTGTAACTATTAGTATATGTAATTGGCCATTTTAATGCTTTCTGCAAGCTATTTTCAAGTTGCTTAGAACATCCTGGAGCTGTTTGGGTTTAATTCTCTCTTGATTATTTCTTTTCCATTTTCTGTAGTTGAAAATGTAGTTTTTGATATGAAAATTTTTAGCAGAGAGGGAGGAAATAAAACATTGGAAAAAGGAAAGAGGATGTAGTGATGCTCTCAGAAGATTTTTTTTTTCTATGTCATGATTTCAGATTTTCTTTTCTGTTGTAATTTCAGAAGGTCAAACATTTTCAATTTCTATAGAAAAATCAACAATAATGGTGTACCAAAAATAATGTAAAAAATCTATAACTTATATTATCTTAGCAAGAACAGAATATCTAATAGTAAAATAATTTAGATACAGTTAAAACTTAGGGGGAAAATAATATCTTTTACATTTTTCTTCATTTTATTTTATTCCTATTTTTATTCTTTCTTTTACCCTTTCATTTTTCTATCTTTTATTTTTCACCATGTAAAATTACAGTGTGTTGGTAAAGAAGTCCAGCATTATAGCATAAACCATAGAGTTATAATTTCTCTGCTCACTCAGATTTAAAGTATATTATGATTACTTAAATTCTTTTAAATTGTGGTTATTGCAATTCATACTAGCTGTTTTATGTATCTTTTTTGTTGAGATTGAAATAAAAATATGAATTCCCTGTTGATTCTAAATGAGAAGACTTCCTTCTGAGAAAAAAACAAATACTCAGATAGTATTTTACTTTCATATATACTCATTGCCATAAATGTCCATAAAGAATGACAGATGTTACTTTTGGATTATAAAAATTATCAGCCGTCTCAAATAACATACCTACACTAACAATAAAATCAAAAACAGTTTTGGATAATGGATGCCTGATATACTCAAGAATATAATCCAGGGATGATTTAAAAGTCAGACGAAACAGAAACCCAAATATTTCTCTATGTTAATATAACCTATTGATTATACTTTTTTGACCATAGTATTAATAAATGTTATATATTGTGATAGACTCAAAACATTGCAACATCAACTAGCTTGAAAGTTTCCGTAAAAAGGTATTTGTAGGTTGACTTCTGTGTATGAAGGGATTCTACTGAAACATACACACACATACACACACACAAAACAAAACACAACTTTTTTTTTTTCAGAAAATGTACAATAATTTGTGCAGTACTGTAATCTCTGAGAGAAGGTTTAAAAAAAATTGATAAGCCTGACCATTGTTCCAATACCAACACTGCCTATGGGCAATTATGGGACCACAGAGTAAAGAGAGGAAAACCAAACATAATCTGACAGCTTTCTTTCTTTCTTTTCTCTTTCTTCTTTCCTTCTTTCCTTTCTTTCCCCCGTCCTTCCTTTTCTTCCCTTCCCTTCCCTCCCCCTCCTTCCTCCCTCCCCTCCTCCCTCCCTCCCTCCCTCCCTCCTTCCTTCCTTCCTTCCTTCCTTCCTTCCTTCCTTCCTTCCTTTCTTCCTTCCTTGCTTCCTTCCTTCCTTCTCTTTCTTTTCTTTTCTTTTTCTTTTTCTTTCTTCTTTACTTTGTCTCACTTTGTTGCCCAGGCTGGGGTGCAGTGGTGCAATCCCTGCTCACTGCAATTTCTGCATCCTGGCCTCAGGCAGTCCTCCCACTGCAGCCTCTTGAGTAACCAGGACTAAAGGTGCACACCACTATGCCGAGCTAATTTTTTAATGTTTTGTAGAGATCGGGCCTCCCTATATTGCCCTATATTGCTCAAACTCATGGGCTCAAGTGATCCTCCTACCTCAGCCTCCCAAAGTACTGGGATTACAGATATGAGGCACTCAGCCTGGCCTCGCAGTCTTGAGGTGACAGAGGTCAGAGTTTAGGGGAATGCAGGCAGCTAGAGTTCACAGGGCAGAGTATCAAAGAAGATGGAGCGGAACAAAGAGTGAGATCTGCAGAGGGGTCTTCCCAAGCCTTTGGCTGAATACAGATTGGTACCAGCATGAGAAGGAACTCTCCAAGGCTAGGAAAGAAACCCTGGAAATCAGTGGAATGGAGTCACTTCCAGTCCAATGGAAGTGCAGTCACTTCCTGGAGGTCACACAAGGCTGGCATTAGTTTGTGTTCGAACCAGTGAGTATGAAGAGATCTCATGATATAGGGGGCATTAGGATAGAATCCCCGAAGTGTCATGGCTCAGTAGTGGGGCTAAATTTGTCCTAAAATAAAGATGGCTTTGGACCTGATAGCAGAAGAAAGAAAAAAATAATAAAGATAACAACAGAAAGCACTGAAATAAAAAAGCCAACAAATAGTTTAGAAGAACAAAGCCTGGTTCTTTGAAGAGATCAATACAATTGCTTAATCTCTAGTTAGATCAACTAAAAGTAAAGAGTGAGTTTAGCAAGATCACAGGATTGAGGATTAATATACAAAATCAATTGTATTTTCATATACTAGCAATGAACATTTCATAGTTAGAACAAGAAAATAGCATGCATGATTAAAAATATGAAATACTTAGAGATATATTCAATAAAATATTTGTACAAAAAATTGTACACTGAAAACTACAAAATATTGTTAAGAGAAATTGAAGAAAATCTAAATAGAGACGTATCATTTATGCATTTGAATACAATATTGATAAGTTGTTAATTCTTTCAAACTAGAGATTCAACACAAAACCAATAAAAATTCCAGCAGGTTGTTTTGTTTGTCTGTTTGTTTAACTGACAAGCTGATGCTAATTTATATGGAAATAGAAAAGACCTAAAGGAGCCAAAACAATTTTGAAAATGAAGAGTGTTGTTGAAAGATTTGTACTACCTGATTCCAAGATTTACTATAAAGCTACAGTAATCAAGACAGGGTGGTATTGTTTTAACAATAGAAACATAGACTAATGGAACAGAACAAAGATTCAGGAAATAAATTCATACTATATGGTCAGTTGGTATTTTTTATAATGGTGCTCAAGTAAGCTAATGGAGGGAAGATAATCTACCTGAAATAGGTTATCAACAAATGGGGCGCTGGGGCAGTTGGATAACCATATGAAAAAAGGAAAACAAAACAAAACAAACAAAAAAAAAAAAACAAAAAAACAAACAAACAAAAAAAAACACCTGTGAGGTTTACCTCACACCTAAAACAAACATTAACTCTAAATTGAATACAGACCAGAGTAGGAGTAAAACTAAGACTTGTAGAAATTCTCTGACCTTCTTCTTCCAAATACATTTTAACAAATGGGCAAAAGGTTTGAACTGATACTTCACAAAAGAAGATATATGAATGGCCAATAAGGACATGAAAAGATGCCCAACCTCATAAGTCTTTAGGGAAATGCAAATTAAAGCCACACTGAGATACCATTACATAAAAAATTGAAAATACTGACCATACTAAGTGTTGGAGAAAAGGTGGAACAACTGAAATTCTTACACATTGCTGGTGGGAATGTAAAAAGGTTTAAGCAATGTGGAAACAGTTTGAAAGTTTGAAAGTTTCTCATAAAGTTAAGTGTATCTTACCAATGAATTCCATTCCTAGGAATTACTAAAGATATATAAAAATATATGTTTGTACAAATGCCTTTTTCCACTTATAGATAATTCTACAAAAGGCAAGGCTGTAGTGACAGAGATCAGCTAAGTGCTTGCCAGAGGCTGAGAATGGGGTGAATGTGAGATGGAATGGGGTGAACTACTTGGTACATGAAATAATTTTTAGGGGCAATGATGAAAAGCAAAGCGATAAACTGGGGAAATATTTGTACCATAAATATTTGTACCATAAGCAATGAAGTGTTATTATCTATAATAAAGCACTTCTGCAAATCAAAAAGCAATATAGAAACAAATAGAAAAATTGATAGATTTATGAATAAGCATTTCACAGAACATATAAAAGTGATAGAATTGGGAAAAGAAGCTCAGTGTTCAAACTTTGATAGCAACAAAAATTATCTAACCAAAGCAAACCATCAGAACCCTTAATCTTTGAAAATTAGGTACATGACTTCATAAGGAGGTGGAGAGAAGGTATTTTTTCTATCACCAGAGAAAAAATTGCTGTTTAAGGAATAATCACTGGCTTGGAGTATGAACATACATACCCATGCTGTGTTAATTAGATTAAATTTTATAATAAATTTGAGTATCAATAATAAAATGTATTTTAATGGTTTCATGAGTCATTTTATATTGAATTATTAGTAGTATCAATTTATTCATTGTAAAAGTATAAAAACATGTCAACTCAATAATGATGTTTCTATTATATTACATTGTTATATAAGAATATGTTGTTTGTATGGATATATATTCCTTTTCAAGGTACACAATGTAACCTGAAATAATTACTTATTAAAGCGAACAGGCATTTTGCTAAGATTAGCAGCAAAATAATGTGAATTTTCAGTTTTTCTGATAGCCAAAAACCTTTTCACTATTTTGAAATAGGAAAAAACAGAAAAAAAATATGAAAAAAATGAAACTCTTACTCTTCCAATTGGCATACAAAATGCTAAAAGACAAGTGAGAAGAAGGGAAAAAAGAAAGCCCTTGATAAAAGGAAAGCTAGAATTGTGGGTGATAGAACCTCATGATCTTTTTGCATGAGTTGAAACTGTACAGGAGATGACAGTCTGCAAACTTCACAGGAGAGAGGGGATCTGAGGTGAAGGCTGAGCACACTAGAGACTGAAGAACAAATGAAGATGGTAAAAGACTGTGGAGACTTTTAGCAAATGCTTCTTTTGTACAGATTCCTTTTTTCTGTGGGGATGGGAGAGACTTCTGTTAATTCATTTAAGAAACATGGCAGGAATCAAAGAAACTTGATGCCTTCACTGATTTCCTAATCTCTTGAACTAAAGACACGAGAAGCTCTGACTCTAACTTTCCCTCCCATTTCTTACTGGCTTGGGCTTTCTGGCCTCTGAAACTAATCAACCTGTGACCAATTCAATGTATGGCTGGTCAGGGTCTAGAGCAGGCGTCCCCAAACTACGGCCCACAGGCCACATGTGGCCCCCTGAGGCCATTTATCCGGACCCCCCACCGCACTTCAGGAAGCGGCACCTCTTTCATTGGTGGTCAGTGAGAGGAGCACAGTATGTGGTGGCCCTCCAACAGTCTGAGGGACAGTGAACTGGCCCCCTGTGTAAAAAGTTTGGGGATGCCTGGTCTAGAGAGATGGTCAGAGATGAGCACAGAAATGGAAAGGAAAGATTCAGAACCTTCTTAATTTTATGTCTGTTGAATCTAATGATAAAAACTTTGGCTTCTATTTTATGTTTTCTTTTCCAACTTTATTTTTCTAATACTTTATTTTCATTATATTTTTAAATGGTATGGGTTAAATAAATCAATCACCAAAAATAGTTTGGAAAATCCTACTCTGAAGTACAAGTTTAAAGTATAAGAGTAGCTCTAGAGGGAGAGAAAAGGTCACTGTTTTGTGAAGTTTTGAAATCAGCCTCTGAATTATATCCTTGTTGGTTATTTGTACATCTCTCATTTTTGTTATTTATGTGGAAAAGCAGCAGTAGTAAGCATTGTTAATATTTCATTTGGAAATTGAAAAACAAACCTCCAAAGGAAACAGAGGTATTTTTGGAATTTCACACACAATGAGTGGTTCACATCTGGCACCAAGACTAGATCGCCAATGACACAAGAATATTGAAAAATACAACGGATTAATAAGAATTAATATTCTTAGTAAAAATTATAGTCACTCTTTGGGGCCTGTTGGAGTCTGGACCCATCCATTTTTCCAGTCTTCTCTCCTTCCAAACACAAACTCTAGGCTCCAGCTGGCTGGGCTACACATTTGCATCACAGTGCCTCCTGCATTTCCCAGTCTTCTAATTTTGCCAACACCATTTTCCTTGCCTAGAAATGCTTCAGATCTTCCTTTTCAGTATTTCAGTGCTTTTATCCCCCCTCAGCTAAACGTCCAGAGACTCTTGAGTATCTTACCACTTAGCTGTTTCTGCTTATCTTGCTCAGCAGGCAATGAGCATCTTCAAAGGATGTGCCATCAAGGTCTAGAATAAGGAGATCCTGAGACCATAAGCTCCACTTAGGGGAAGCTAAAGGTTGTGGACTCACTAAAGTTTATATCAGTATTTAAATGGCAATTTACATGGTCATTTATATCAGTTTTTATATGGCAATGATATTTACAGTGTTACTTGGGCCAATGTTAGGAATTACAAAATTGCAAATTAGGTGCTGTGTGTGTGAAACCATTCTCCACCTTCATTCTCCAACCAGTTTCACTCCCGTGACCTGTTCTTTTTTCCTGAGGCATTTAGTGCTTATGCCAACTGGCTTCCCAGGGTTACCACTCCACAGTGCTCTATAATTCCTTCACACCCAAATACCTTCCATCTCATCGAGTTTAGAATTCCTATTATTATTATTATTATTATTATTATTATTATTTTAGAGACAATGTTTAGTTCGTCACCGAGGCTGGGGTGCAGTGGTGCGATCATAGCTCCAACTGCTGAGTTCAAGCTATCCTCCTGCCTCAGCCTCCAGAGTAGCTAGGACTACGAGTGTGTGTCTTTGCACCTGGCATATATATATATATATATATATATATATATATATATAGAGAGAGAGAGAGAGAGAGAGAGAGAGAGAGAGAGAGAGAGAGAGAGAGAGAGAGAGAGAGAGAGAGAGAGAGAGATGGAGTCTTTCTATTTTGCCCAGTCAGGTATGAAACTCATGGCCTCAAGTGATTCTCCTACCTCAGACTCCTGAGCAGTTGGGATTATAGACACCTGTCACCATGCCCAGCTAATTGTTCAAATTTTTTTTTAGAGATGGGGTCTCACTATGTTGTCCAGACTCATTTTGAACTTCTGGCCTCAAGCAATCCTCCTGCCTGGGCTTTCCAAATTATTGGGATTACAGGCATGGGCCACTGTGACCAGAAAAAAATTCCTTTTATGTGGTTGCTTGGTAACATCTGCTAGGCTATTCCAATATGTGAATAAAATTTAGCCCTGGAGAGGAGGAGGGAGTGCACAACTGTAGAGAAATGTGTAAATAAAATGAGAACCTTGTTCCAATAAACATGCACTTATTAAATATGAGGGGTGTGACACCCAGCTTCTCATTGCACAGCCCTGTCCTCTTTTTCTCTCCTGCCCTATCTGCATACAGAATTATTTTCATTATCTTAAAAGGCTGCTGTCCTTGGGAGACTGGATAATAAGTAGGTTAGGTTGGTAATGGTAAATATGTGCAACCAGTTGACACTCTGGGTATCTTTAATTATTTTGCTTGTTCAATGCACTTCATATGTTTGTGTCATTTCTTCTTTCACCTTGACTATGAGTTCTGTACAGGTAGTGTCTTCAATAGTTTTATGAACCTAGTGCATTGTATGGCAATAATACATATTCAGAAATATTTTGGCTATATTTATAGTAAAATGTGAATGTGAATGGTAGTCATTCAGTGCCATGGTAATCTGTCTTAAGCCTTAAGATGTTGTTTTGCAGTACAAACTTTGAAGTACCAATTGAAATGAAATACACGTGGAAGAAGAATAATAGATGGGAAATTTCCACTGACATTAACCAGTGGTTTTCAAACTTTAGTGTTCATAAGAAGCCCCTGGAGAGTATGTTAACATTTATGATTATTGAGCCTAAGAGATTTTGGTTTAGCAGGCCTGGAGGCATCCAGGAATCTGAATTTTTTAAACAAGTATTCTAGAAAATTATAGGGCACACTTTAGCAAACAGTGCATTAAAGGATATGCCTTTTTTCCTAATTAAAAACATAATTTTCCTTTCTTCCAATTTTTTAATTTTTGAAAAAAATTATCGAGCGTTCTTTATGTGCAATAAATGCAAAGATAAGTCAGACATGGTTTTTATTATATAACAGGTAAAAAAGTCTTAATAATAATAAACGGCATAAAGAGATAACAGCCTTATAAGAAGTTCAGATACAGTACTGGAGTGTTTGGGGGAAAAGTGCCAATTGCTGAATAGTGGATATCCTGGAAATCTTCAAAGACAAAGTACATATGGAAATCTGGAGATGATATAAAGGGAAATTTTAGGAGACGGTAACAGTATTAGCAAAAACACGGAGGTGGGAAGTACAGGTTATGGAGAACCTGAGCATTCCTGTGAGGGCACTAGGGGGCCACTGGAATGAGATGTGTAGCTTGGGAGAGTGGCCAGAGCTAGAGATTGTGCAGACATGTCTTTCTTTTTTTTGAGATGGAATTTCACTCTTATTGTCCAGGCTGGAGTGCAGTGGCATGATCTTAGCTCACTGTAACCTCTGCCTCCTGTGTTCAAGTATTCTCCTGCCTCAGCCTCCCAAGTAGCTGTGATTACAAGTATGTGCCATCATGCCCAGCTAATTTTTTGTATTTTTAGTAGAGATGAAGTTTCGCCTTGTGGGCCAGGCTGGTCTCAAACTCCTGCCCTCCAGTGATCTGTATGCTTCAGCTTCCCAAAGTGCCAGGATTACAGGCATGAGCCACTGCACCCAGCCATGTGCAGACATATCTTTAGTTGGGTGAGATTCCCAAGAGAAAGGGTAAAGACAAAGAAAAAGAAAACTCAATTATCAATGCCATCCAATTTACCTAAGGCTTATAGTAGAGAATTCAGTGAGATCATGTTTGGATAGTAAACATTTTTTCTTAATTATATATGATTTCAGTACTATGATACTAATATGTACATTTATCTCTATTGCTCCATGATATTAACTTATATTATTTGAGACAAACAAAATAAAACCCTTGAATGGAAAGAGAAAGACCAATATTAGAGCTACTAAAATGAAAATCAAAGCACTGTCTACTTAAGGTATTTCTAAAATATAATTCCATAGAATTTATCAGATATTTATACTCATTACCATCCATGTCACTATATAGTTTAGTAAGTAAATAATATAGTGACATGGACAGTAATAAATATAAATAAGGTATATTCTAGGTAAATTCTAGAAAATCAGAAAAATCTTATGCAGTATTCTCTTCCACTTAAAAACCAAATCAGCCTGAAAAAAAAACAGACGAAGCCTAAAAGCCCTAAGGGTTAAATAATTTCACTAACGAAAACAAAAGCAAGGTAAGCTGAAGTCACGGGAAATACTAGAGACAGAGCAAGAGGCTGAAAAGACGGAGTAAAGTTTTCCAGATGTGTAATTCTTTCTACACATTAGTGCAGTTAGTTTGCTCCACTCAGGTTCTACCAGGAAACAGACAAATAAAAATGCAGTGCTTGCTTTTTTTTTTTTTTTTTTTTTTTCTATCTTCTGTCTGTAATCTAAACCTACTTAACTAAAATTTTACATTTTGTTTTCTTTAGGAGAAGTCTTGATATCTATGATCTGCAGTTGTTTTCTTTCTTTTTCTTTTTCTTTTTTTTTTAAGCTGGCTTCCATTATAAATGGGAATGCTGTTGGAATGCCTGAAGAAACTTGTATGACTGTTGGAATACCTCCTTTTGGAAGGACACTTTGAATGTGTCTCCACCCCACAGTCCTCTTCTCCACATCGTAGAAAGGCCAAGCTGCTCCCTGCAGTTGGGGATGAGGGGTCATTGCTCTGTTTATGTTCTATTGTCATGGACCATCTGGGAGAATGGCTCCTGATTAGCTGTGGAATGATGAGTACCATCTCAGAGTCAAGGTCACAAGTTAGACCCAGGTCGCTTTTTTATAAGGTCCTAAATTTTGGTGCTTGAAAATATTATAAAATAATGAATGTTTTCTGGATATAATAAGCCAACTCTCCATTTTACTAAAGCCATAAAATAAGAAAGCCTTAATGTCCCCCTTTGGGTAACCTGGCTGGTCTTTGTTTTGTGTAGATGGACGTTATTGCGTTCATTATTGCAGCTGGGAGGTGGCTATCAGAGGCCTTAGAAATAATGATTTAAAAAAAAATCATGGATGTGCCCCCCACATCCTACATACAAGTGTATTTTTTTAAATAGAAAGGTGCTAAGTGATAGAATTCAGGTTAAGTCTAATAGAATTCTGACAAAAGGTGCTAAGTGATAGAATTCAGGTTAAGTCTAATAGAATTCTGACATTTTTTCTTCTCTTGAAGATTCTTTATTTAAAAAAATGTATCAATTGTGTCACTCTTTTTTTTTCTGTTTTTGTATTCCTTTTAAAATAAACATGTTTACGTATATATTTATATAAATAAATATATACATATATAAACATGTTTATATATACATAAATAAATTTACCTTTTTAAAATTTATATTCTTTCCTCTTTTGGTGGTACAATGTTAGCTATCACCATTTAATATCTTACTAACAGTGATTAAATGGAATGAGGGGATACTAATATAGTCTATTGAAAAGATCAAATTGTTAAGGGCAGTAGCACATGACCCAAACAAATTACAATGCAAATTAAAAACCAAATTGCAGGCAGTCATGGTATCTTACACCTGTAATCCCAGCACTTTGGGAGGCTCAGTTGGGAGGATCTCTTAGAGCCAGGAGTTTGAGACCAGCCTAGAAAACATGGTGAGATCCTGTCTCTCTATTAAAAAACATTTTAAAAAATTGGTCAGTCATGTTGGTGCATGCCTGTAGTCCCAGCTTCGGGGGAGGCTGAGGCAGGAAGGTCGCTTAAGCCCGGGAGTTCTAGGCTGCAGTGAGACATGACTGCACCACTCACTGCATTCCAGCTTAGGAAACAGAAAGTGAACCTGTCTCTAAAACAATAAATTAATTAAAAATAAATAGCCAATGACATGTTCAGATTAAATAAAGTGATTTTAAAAGGGAGATAATTTAGTCAAGGGGAAAAAGAAAATTCACAAATCTTAAAAATGTAAGCTACTATGGCACTGATTTATGAGTGAGGCTGAAAGAGATGGGTCTGAAGATGTTTCGTGGGTTCCCACGTAATTACAAAATAATATAGTTCTGTAGCCTAAAAGGATAATGTGAAAAATTACAATTTTATTGAACAGTCAGGATATACCAAGTTCTAGCAAGGTATTGTGGAGTAAAACAAATACTGTACTGTTAATATCATATGCCATACAGAATAGTTTACATGGAAAACCCCCCCTGTGCTCTGTCCATTCATCCCTCTGTTTCCACAAACCACTGGCCACCACTGATCTTTTTACTCTTTCCATGGTTTCCCTTTACCAGAAAATTATACAATTTGAACTATACTTTCTGGTTAGTTTTGCTATGAACTTAAAATTGCTCTAAAAAGGAAGCCTAATTATTAACAAAATAAGCATCTTTTAGGTGCACCATACTGTGTGTGCTACATGATGTTTTAAAAGATTAAATGCTGTTGGGAAGCATTGCTGAGATAAATGGAACCCTCAAAGGACAATGACAGTCCATCAGTGATCAAGTACGGCAACAACCAGTTCAGACTCTATGTGCTTTAGTCGTATCATATCAGAAAGTATGAAATTAATGTGAGCAGGGGTTATCATAGAAGACTTCACGGGGAAGCCAGGACACAAACGAATCACTGGGGGATGGGGTAGATAATTTCTGGAAGGGAAACAGGAGGAGCAAAGGTCAAGTTATGTAGAAGCAACTTGAGGAGAAAAGTGAGGTTGTTACCATGGCTACAGCAGAAGGTATCTGCTATAAAAGTTTGGAAAATAAGGGTGGAACGGAAGGGTAAGGCCAGATTATGGAAATAATTTATTCAGCCTGAAAAGTCTTGGCATTTAAACACTACATATAGCAAAGCGGCTAAGAGCATGCACTGTTGTCTGCATTGCTGGCTTTGAATCTTGATTTGGTTATCGTGTGACTTTGGGTATCTTAGGAAGCCTCTCTGAGTCTCAGGTTCCTCACCTGTATGATGTAGATAACAATAACACCTACGGCATGGGGTCACTAGGGGATTAACTGAGTTCACATCTATAAAGTGCTTGGAAAAGTGCAGGCACAGAGTAAATTCTGGTTGTTATTATTACCAATTCAGCCATTCATTACACAAACTCCAACTGAAACATCTGTTAAGAAGCTGGCATTACAGGGGTGAAGGGAAGACATCTGCCTTTTAGGAAATCACATTTCAGTTGGGAAGATATTTAGATAAATATATCTAAGAAGATCATAGATTTGAAGAGAAAGGGAAAATTTTAACAAGTGATTGACTGTACTGTTATTTTTCCCATTTATCTATTTCTTTAAATCCATAGAAAAGAATTGATTTAACATTTATATTAATAAGTTTATAGCATTAGCAGGTGTGAGTCACAGGAATGGGACAGAAATGTCGTTGGGAAATTTTAAAAACAACTGTAATACCCTACTGCGTGTGCATCAGGACTCTTTAGGGATCATTTTGGTTAAGCAGAACTTTAAGAACTCATTACAACAGTCAAGACAAAATGGTTTCTTAAATCCATGTTCCACGTTTCTCCTGAATTAGAGAGATTGGTTTTCTGCACAGCCTGCAGACTACAAGATGGGCACTAGGCGTTTTTTGGGCATTGGTGAATTCATTATGTTGTTAATAACTCTTTAAGGTTTCCTACTTTGATAAAACACATCTAAAATTTATGTCTTCATTTTATAATAGAAATGTCTATGGTATCCATTGAAAGAGATGTTGAGACCAGGAATGGTGGCTCATGCCTGTAATCCCAGCACTTTGAGAGAATGAGGCACATGGATCACCTGCATTCAAGATTTTGTGACTAGCCTGGCCAACAAGGTGAAACCCCGTCTCTAGTAAAAGTACAAAAATTAGCTGGGCGTGGTGGCATATGCCTGTAATTCCAGCTGCTTGGGAGGCAGAGGCAGGAGAATTGCTCAAACCTGGGAGGCAGAGGTTGCAGTGAACTGAGATTGCACCACTGCACTCCAGCCTGGGTGGCAGAGTGAAACTGTCTAAAAAAAAAAAAGATGTTAAACTTGCCTACAGAAGTGCTTTAAGCCAATGGAGGTTCAATACTAGAAGTATAGTGATGCCAGCAGAATTGCAAGTCATTTTATACCTCAGGGAGGTCAAAGTAATACCTTGTTAAATATAACTTTCCAAAGTAAATGTACCTCTCCAAAGAAACTAGGATCAACAATTTTCTTGTGAGTACATATTTGTGTATATATTCCTATTATTAATAAAGGTAACTAAACTGCAAACTGTGCACTGGAAACTCTATGCAGGTAAAAATTTAATGACATATAAGAGATGATCAGATAAGACTTTTTTTTTTTTTTTTTTTTTTTTTTTTTTTTGAGACAGAGTCTCACTCTGTTGCCTAGGCTGGAGTGCAGTGGGGCAATTTCGGCTCACTGCAACCTCTGCCACCTCCCATGTTCAAGCAATTCTTGTGCCTCAGCCTCCCTAGTAGCTGGGATCACAGTTGTGTGCCATCATGCCCAGGTATTTTTAGTAGAGATGGGGTTTCACCATGTTGGCCAGGCTGGTCTCAAACTCCTGACCTCAAGTGATTTGCCTGCCTTGGCCTCCCAAAGTGCTGGAATTACAGATGAAAGCCATCGTGCTCAGCTAGATTTTGAACTAAATGGAACATCTTTAGTTGCTTTCTTGATAAAACTGATTCAAAGGGCCTTTTCATAAATTGTCTTTCTTTAGAGAAGATTGAAAATGAGAAATTTTTCTACTGATAAAAGTCAATGGCAATTCAATCACTGAACCGCAAAGCCGTCTTATTGGCCCATACTGGCAGTTCATAGCAGTCTCTTCATGGAGCTGATAGCCATTCTTTTCAAGAGACAATGGGAGGAGCAAAATATACATAATACATTTTGGAGGAATAAATTAAAAGTTCATCAAATATTGTGAAAAGTCCCGGACATGGATAGACTTAAGATTCTGAATGTCTGCATGAGTTGTTTCATCTGCCAAATAAACAGATTGATTCAAAACTATTTCTTGAGCACCTCCTCTGTGCAAGATACCACATTGCATGCTGGGTGCCAGAAAAAAGAAACGGGAAGTTTCTGCCTTCAAGGAGCTCATAGTCTGATATAGCATAAAATTCATGAGCAGAAATACATCATAGAAAACATGAAATGTCATAATAAATATCCCAATGAAGTGCTACCTTCAGCTGCGGAGACCTGGGAAGACCACTCCAAATGTGGGAGGAAACATTTGAATTGGAACACGTTAAAAGAGAAATTATCATATACCTATGTTGCTTAAAATATAATTGAGAGGAAAAGAAAATAGTTTCTATTGGTTTTGGTAACATAGTAGATTTATCTCACCTACTTAGCAATAGCAAAAATACCAACAGAAAATGAAGAAATATTTGGAAAATTTTCTGTGTTTTAAAATACCCTGTAAGTTCAAGATCCTGGGCATTTAAGAATAGATTACTTATATTTTTTATGAATTCCTTGATACCTGAAAGCTAATGTGTTTTCTTTCAACAGCCCAGTCAACCACAGCCAACTTTTCATGGATCAGTTTACATTAGGTTTTAGAAACACTGAGAAGTTATGTGTGGGCATACCCTAAATTCTTTCCTCATAAAGAAGCAGGCAAGCAGAGACCTTAACACTTAAAAAAAAAAAAAAAAAAAAATTGAAGCAAGTATTTATAAGCCATTAGTGTAAAAATAATGAAATTTACTTTCTGAGAGTGAAAGAGAATAAAGAATTTGGAATGTTGGTCAAGGCCTGGGCTGGCCAGATAAAGACAATTTTCACATCTTGCTAAACCCTGTAAAACAGCTGGGGGTCTTTGCCGTTATAAGAGCTTCATTCAGAATAGAAAGATAAGACTACATTTGACTTTGGTCGTATCATGCATATAGAGCAAAATATTTGCTGAGTTTTACAATATTACCAGACATTGGGAGTACTGAGCTGAATGAAACAAATTCTGTCTTTAAGATGTTCACAGCCTAGTGGGAAAGACAGCAATAAAACCAGTCAGATCCATACTAAAATGAAGACACAAAATCGGGCAGAATCTTTCCAAAGAGAAGTCTGAAATAGAGCAGTCCTGTTTTTATTTTTTCAGCAAATCTCTTTGGATTTGTAGATCTTGGAGCATGGCTCAGAGTGGATATATCACATTAATCATTCTCTGAATCCAAGCAGTGATGATCGGACTGGAAAAGGTAGAAGTGTCTTTCCGCTTTAGGTTTTTATTGTTGTTGTTCATCTGTATTGCTTTCTCAGGGATCAAAAACAACCAAGAAAATTAATACCAAAATGCATCAAATCTGGGCTTTGTTGTTTCGTATGTTTACAAGGAGGTTGGAATAAAATTATGAAAATTCTGATTTTTTCCCTTACACGTTTACCACAAAGAAGTGTTTGATTTCTATTTTCTGCCTTACAACCACAACACATAGTTTGAAGAGACCATGACTCTGGCATATGCTTCTGAAAGCTATCTTTCACAAGGATTTCAGTCTATAATTATTCATTATCTTGATTTTTAACATTTTATGGTCAACCAAATAACTTCCAGGCAGGAGAATAAACATTCTGAGACAAATGACCAAGGAATGCAACCAAAGTCAGGCTGTAAGTCATCTTTTTCAATGGCTCCCTTTACACATTTGTGTGGCACAGATCCTCAAACAGTACCATTTATTCATGACCTGGCTGACATATTTGGTCGTTGTGTGGAGTAGTAGGAGTAATGGAGAAGTTTAAATAAAAAGTTTTAGAATAATATTAACTCTTAAGTCTCTAAGATTGTAGCCAGAGTATTTTTATAATTATATTGATGAATATGTATTTTATAGAAAATCCACTATATTTTAACAGCTATTTTAATTGCAGAACACATACAGACAATATTTGTAATCTAGAAAAGTTCATGATCTAGAGAAGACACACAGCTGAGCAAGATAATAAAACTATAACAGAAAAGATAAAGCATTTTAGGAGCACAGAATAAGCTCTATGATTAGCTCTCCTTGGGAAATAAGTCACTAAGGAAGTGATATTATTGTTGGATCTAATGAAGCAAGTAGGATCTTCAAGACAGGGGATAAAAACAACCTATTATATACTAATGCTCACTACTTGAGTGACAGCGTTAGCTGGACCCCAAACCTCTGCATCAAGCAATATACCCATTCAATAAACCTGTACTTATACCCCTTGAATTAAAAAAAAGAAAAAAAGGATGAAACTACTTTTTTAAAAACCATTTTTGGCTAGCGATAATGGTTTGTTTTGCATGGGCTGCTGTGTAGCCTGTAAATTTGCGTGGGGTTCTTTGTTTTAATTTTAGAATGAGAGATTTCATGTTACTCTATATTAATAGTTTTCAAATATGCTCAAAGTGCCATTTAAAAAAATTTCTTATTTATTTTTTTGCTCAAAGTGCCATTTTAGTGACTAAAATGCAGTTCTACTTTTCCAAGAGATAACACTTTTTTTTTTTCCTTTTTGTGATATAATTTTGCTTTTGTCACCCAGGCTGGAGTGCAATGGTGTGATCTTGGCTCGCTGCAACCTCCGCCCCTTAGGTTCAGGTGATTCTCCTGCCTCAGCATCCTGAGTAGCTGGGATTACAGGCACATGACACCACTATCCAGCTAATTTTTGTATTTTTAGTAGAGATGGGGTTTCATCATATTGGTCAGGCTGGTCTTGAACTCCTGACCTCAGGTGATCTGCCTGCCTTGGCTTCTGAAAGTTCTGGGATTACATGTATGAGCCACCACACCCAGCAGAGAGAACACATTCTAAGTCATAAGGGTAGATATATTTCTTCCCCATGGGATTAAATGAAACTATTTTCATTTAGGATGAAAAAAAAAAAAAAAAAAAAAAAAAAAGATGTGGCCGGGCATGGTAGCTCATACCTGTAATCACAGCACTTTGGGAGGCTGAGGTGAGTGGATCATTTGAGGCCAGGAGTTCAAGAACAGCCTGGCCAACATAGTGAAACCTGTCTCTACTGAAAATACAGAAAACATTAGCTGGGCATGGTGGTAGGCACGTGTAATCCCAGCTATTTGGGAAGCTGAGGCAGAATTGCTTGAACTCAGGAGGTAGAGGTTGCAATGAGTCGAGATGGTGCCATTGCACTCCAGCCTAGGCAACGAGAGCAAAACTCCATCTCAAAAAAAGATGCTCCTTGTTTTTTTTTTTTTTTTTCCTGAATGAGCCATCTTTTACTCTACCTCTCTGCCTCTAGCTATCATCAGGTGCCAGTTGTATGCTGCAGATCTAGGCAGAAGATGAAAGTAGAGAGGTAGAAGGGATTCTATGGTAGCTATGGTTTGAGCAACCAACAAACAAAATAAAGAAAAAGAAAAATTAAAGAAAAAAACTCTAGTATTTTTCTATGTTCTGTGCTCTAATTATAATTATTATTCTGTCTCAGATCCTAAGAAGGCACATTCTCATCCAGAGTTTCCTGAAGACAATATTTTGATTTGATTCCTTGCCTGGGGAGCTTTATGAATAAGCAGGGACAAGAAATTCTCAACTGAAAAGAGGAAAAGGAGGGATGCCTGCTTGATGGGATATCCTACAACTAGAGTTTGAGTTCCTATGGGGCAGAGACCATGCCTTATTCATAACTGCTTTCTCAGTAGAACCTAATATGATGCCTAGAACATGCTGCTGTTCAGTATTCGTGGAATGACTGAATCCATAAAAGGCTGTTTCAAACTTCCCTCCCTTTGAAGATTTTTGTCATCATAGGGCAGGAGACAAGCAGCAGAACTGATCCCACTGGGCTATATTATCATGGCAGCCTGGATCAGAATAGAAGATAGCTACTAACAGCACACACAGAGCAATGACACAACTGCAATTCAAGGATGATTAATGGAATGTGCCCCACACGATTTCGTTCAGAGCTTCACAAAGCTGGTAGAGTTGGTTCCAGTTAGCTTGGATGAGAGGTCACACAGATTAAAAATAGACTTTCTTAATAAAGAACAATAGGCTACATTCATTTAGAAAGATAGAAAAAAGAATGACACGCCTTAGGGGTGGGTATGAAGCTTAATCCTATTTAAGGCTTAATTAACCCCAAAAAGATTGAGTGGCTCTTCTGACTTGATGGCCGTTCTTCTATCTAGTGGAAGCTTACCAACAGAGATCCATAAAAATGAAATAAACAAGATTTACATTTGTATATAGAACACTCATAATATTTCTAATATTTCAAATAATACAGTTTACAAATACAAGAATTAGATTGCTTAGACTGTTATGGTACCTAAAACTTTTGAAATAAATCACATTCTCTTTTGAATTGTTACATTTGTTGCCATGATTCATAAAATATTAAAACATGAGCATCTTTCTTGACAGGCAAATTCACTGCCTTGAAAAAAATTCTTTCTTTCTTATACTTAAATGATCAAACAAATTATATTTTATCCTAAATATGTCAGCATATTCTCCAAAATTCTAAATAAAAATTCATTCTGGAGTAAATTCTAATCATTCTAATATTTTCATAAAGAGGAGAAGACAGGTTTTGCTCAAATCAGTCCATCCTGAGTTGCTAAGTATCTGAGTTGGGGCATCCAGGTGCCAGGGGCCTGTGGTGGTCATATATGTCATTTTATGAAACCTCTGCAAATTTAATTTCTCAACTCTTAATGTGTGCCTCACCCATATAGAAAAGACTCAAAAAGATTAAATAAGGAAGGCCAGTTAATATCATTTTAAAAAATTATTGAGCTTAAGGAGGAAAATTTCCAGGATTATGACAAAAAGTAGTGGTTACATTATATTTATGTTCTATATTTAATTAATTCTTTGTTTTAAAAATATTTTCAAGCCAGGTGCAGCTGGCTCATGCCTATAATCCCAGCACTTTGGGAGGCCGAGGCAGGCAGATCACCTGAGATCAGGAGTTCGAGACCAGCCCGGCCAACATGGCAAAACTCTGTATCTACTAAAAATATGAAAGTTGGCTGGGCATGGTGGCACATGCCTGTAATCACAGCTACTCAGGAGGCTGAGGCAGGAGAATTGATTGAACCTGGGAGGCGGAGGTTGCAGTGAGCCAAGATCGCACCACTGCACTCCAGCATGGGTGACAGAATGAGACGCCATCTTAAATAAATAAATAAATAAATAAATAAATAAATAAATAAATAAATAACTTTTCAAAATATTTCAGAAGCTTGACAGCAGGAAGTGCTTCTCTCTGTCAAACTGAAGCCGTTTAACTGGAAGAGGAGAAAGATAACTCTCTGCCTTCCTATCTCCTCCAGCGATGTCATTTCCTTTCCTTCTTTCCCCTCCCAACCAGCCAACAACTCACATCCTAATTTTTTTCTTCGGGTGTGAAAAAAACTTGCTGACATTCTGGAATAGAAGATAACTTTGTTCTGTTATATACATTGTGTAAATTGCAGGGAATCATGGGAATACCCATTTAAGATACTGGAGATTTAAAACTTTAAATCCACTCAATTTGGCCATTACTTTCAATGGCCGAACTGCAATTAGTTTTGCACCAACCTGCTATTAATCTGCATGATGTTAGTACATTGTTGAGTAATTTTTCTCTTGAGCTGACATATGATGCCAGTTCAATATTCCCCCTTTATACTGAAGGGAAACTTTTCAACATTATTAAAATGAAGAAATGAGACATAGCCTAAACATGAGAGAAAAGTTTAGCTCACTGAAGGACACAAACTAGGAAAATTCTGTGTGAAAACTATCTAGCAGCAAAAATAAGATGACTAACATAGAAAGCAAACATCCCCCTCAGACAAACTCTAATGCGTTAGTGTAAAGGCACTTGAAATTTTAATATTTTCTCTAATATAAGACTATAAACTTAATAAAAATCACAAATGTCAACAAACTAAGTGATGTACTTCAAGGTAGATAATACACCTTTAATCTGTTTTTGTTTTTATTATACAGAACACGTAAGACAGTATGTTTTTTTTTTTTTTTTTAAAGCACAAGGACTGATAAATGTAACTGTGAAAAATTAGACTTGGATCTACCAATTAGACTTGGATCTACCAATCCAAGTCTAATTTTTCATAGTTTCATTTCTCATTTTCTATAATACTGTCTCATTGTCCATTTTTTCATAATACTGTTAAATATAATTAGAGCATAGAACATAGAAAAATACTATAGATTTTTCTTCAGTACAATTATTCACATTGTTTCATCACTATATTTTTGATAGTATAGCATCCAGTTTTTTTGTTTGTTTTTGTTTTTTGTGTTTTTGAGACGAAGTCTTACACTGTTACCCAGGCTGGAGTGCAATGGTGTGATCTCGGCTCACTGAACTCTCCGCCTCCTGGGTTCAAGCAATTCTCCGGCCTCAGCTTCATGAGTAGCTGGAATTACAGGCACCTGCCACTATGCCTGGCTAATGTTTTGTATTTTTAGTAGAAACGGGGTTTCACTGTGTTGGCCAGGATGGTCTCAAGCTCCTGACCTTGTGATCCGCCTGCCTGGGCTTCCCAAAGTGCTGAGATTACAGGTGTGAGCCACCGCACCCAGCCAGCATCAGTTTTAAATATCAATTACATCTTTTCTTGTGACTACTAAATAAGTCATTGAGATTAAAAATAAATACTGGTAATTATTAACAACTGATTTCCAAAGACCATTCCCCAGAACATTGATCAACATCTAATTCTTTTACTTAAGAAAAAAAACTGCTTGCAGTTACGAGGAAGATCACAACAAGCACATATCTTATTCTAACACAATGTCATTATGTCAGAAAACCACATATATTTTTCTCATATATTGAGCAAAACAAATTTACTTTACAGAATTTAAACATTTTCCCAGATAGTCATGAGATGTATACATTTTATATATTTAATAAAATGCCTAATTTAAGATAAAATTTCATTCTAAAATAGATTGGCAAGAATCAAAATGTCAACTTACCAGCCTTTTCCTTCTCTGAAATACCTGGAATAGCCTGAAAAGAAAAAGACACAAAAATTGTGGTATTATTAGGAAGAAACATCAAAATGCATCATTAGAAATAAGATAAAATATAATTAATGAAGCAAAAATTAAATAGAGCCTGCCAATAGAAAAATTAGCATTTGGGAACTATCATTAAAATCACTAGATCTGTCTTTGATAACTGTAAATAATCTTCTACTTATTTTCTTGTCTGAAGGCAGACTCAATCTAATGTATATCCATATTATCTTTAAATAACACTGGGAATAGGCTGGTCCATGGTGGCTCGTACCTGTAATCCCAGAACTTTGGGAGGCAGAGGCAGGTGAATTGTTGAGCCTGGGAGTCTGAGACCAGCCAGGACATAATGTCAAAACAACATCTCTACAAAAAATATGAAAACTGGCTGGGCATGGTGTCGTGTACCTGTAGTCCCAGCTACTCAGAAGGCCGAGGTATGAGAATCACCTGAGTCCAGGGAGGTCAAAGCTGCAGTGAGCTATGATCGTTCCACTACACCCCAGCCTGGGGAACAGTCAGACCCCCATCTCAAACAAACAAAAAACATTGGCAATAAATAAATCTAAAATCACTTTGAATCAGGGTAGAATTGTTGAAGTTATTTTTTTTTCATCCTATTTTTGGGAGACAGAAGCAAATTGGTTAGTTTCTGGGCATTTCAAATCTCTTCCCTGTTGTTTATTTTCTCTGTGCACTAGAGTGAGCTGTCTTACTTCTCAAGGCTCAGTTCCTTTTTTATTAATTGCATCTAGATAATCACATCTACTTTATAGGATTGCTGAAAGAACTAAAGGCAGCAGCCTCTGTAAAGCATACCAGATCTTCAGGGAAATGCCACTCTTAATATTTATTAAAATGGACCTGGGTCCAGTGGGTTAGTTGACTGATGTGAAAGATTTAGAAGTTCAATCCCCAGCATTTATCACTATCATTATTTTAAAAAATAGAGTTCAGAATGATATCTTTCCAAGAACTTAATGCTTAGCTGTCTAGTTCTACTGTTTGTGGATACCCCAAAACAAATAAAGCAAGTTGACTCCCTGGTTCGCATTCATCTCAGTTACTCACATATAAAATATAGTTGGGGATGTATTAACTGACCCATAGGGATTTGATGCCTTCTACCACATAACTAGTGACCACAGGATAGATCCAAAGGTGATATTTTTTCATTACTTCAGGAACAACATCCTCAGAGTTGAGGTAAGAAAAGCACACTCAAATGGGTAATTTTGAGTGTGTGTGTGTGTGTGTGTGTGTGTGTGAGAGAGAGAGACAGAGAGAGAGAGAGAGAGACCCAAGTGCACCTCTGTTGTAGATCAGCCCAAGAAAATAGCATCAATCTTCATTTCTAGAAATAGCAAATATCAAGTCATCTATATTTTTGTGAAATATTGACCGTTGCTGAGATTTTTATCTTTGGGATTTGGGGGATTTGGTGATTGATGCAATTATTAACTAAGGTAAAGATTTCCCTATGAGTAAAAAGTAGAGGTGAAGGGAGGGGGCGTTGTTTTGGCAAGATTAATCTATACTGAAAGCATATATATATATATATATATATATATATATATATATATTTTCATTTTTTTAAATTGCATTTTAGGTTTGGGGGTACATGTGAAGAGCATGCAAGATTGTTGCATAGGTACACACATGGCAGTGTGGTTTGCTGCCTTCCTTCCCCTCACCTGTATCTGCCATTTCTCCCTATGCTATCTCCTCCCACCTCCCAACCTCCCCATCCCTCCCCAATTTCCCCCCAAAGGATCCCAGTGTGTAGTGCTCCCCTCCCTGTGTCCATGTGTTCTCATTGCTCAACACCTGCCTATGAGTGAGAACATGTGGTGTTTGATTTTCTGCTCTTGTGTCAGTTTGCTGAGAATGATGGTTTCCAGGTTCATTCATGTCCCTACAAAGGATGCAAACTCATCGTTTTTGATGGCTGCGCAATATTCCATGGTGTATATGTACCACATTTTCCCTATCCAGTCTATCATCGATGGGCATTTGGGTTGGTTCCAGGTCTTTGCTATTGTAAACAGTGCTGCAATGAACATTCGTGTGCACGTGTCCTTGTAGTAGAATGATTTATAATCCTTTGGATATATACCCAGTAATGGGATTGCTGGGTCAAATGGGATTTCTATTTTTAGGTCCTTGAGGAATCGCCACACTGTCTTCCACAATGATTGAATTAATTTACATTCCTACCAACAGTGTAAAAGTGTTCCTATTTCTCCACATCCTCTCCAGCATCTGTTGTTTCCAGATTTTTTAATGATTGCCGTTCTAACTGGTGTGAGATGGTATCTCAATGTGGTTTTGATTTGCATTTCTCTGATGACCAGTGATGATGAGCATTTTTTCTTATGTTTGTTGGCCTCCTGTATGTCTTCTTTTGTAAAGCGTCTGTTCATATCCTTCGCCCATTTTTGAATGGGCTTGTTTTTTTTCTTGTAGATCTGTTTTAGTTCTTTGTAAATTCTGGATATCAGCCCCTTGTCAGATGGGTAGATTGCAAAAATTTTTTCCATTCTGTTGGTTGCCGATTCACTCTACTGACTGTTTCTTTTGCCGTGCAGAAGCTGTGGAGTTTGATTAGGTCCCATTTGTCTATTTTGGCTTTTGTTGCCATTGTTTTTGGCGTTTTGGTCATGAAGTCCTTGCCTACACCTATGTCCTGAATGGTTTTGCCTAGATTTTCTTCTAGGGTTTTTATGATGTTAGGTCTGATGTTTAAGTCTTTAATCCATCTGGAGTTAATTTTGGTGTAAGGTGTCAGGAAGGGGTCCTGTTTCTGCTTTCTGCACATGGCTAGCCAGTTTTCCCAACACCATTTATTAAACAGGGAATCCTTTCTCCATTGCTTGTTTTTGTCAGGTTTGTCGAAGATTGGATGGTTGTAGATATGTTGTATTTCCTCTGAGGCCTCTGTTCTGTTCCATTGATCTATAGCTCTGTTTTGGTACCAGTACCATGCTGTTTTGATTACTGTAGCCTTGTAGTATAGTTTGAAGTCTGGTAGTGTGATGCCTCCTGCTTTGTTCTTTTTGCTTAGAATTGACTTGGCTAAGCGGGCTCTCTTTTGGTTCCATATGAAGTTTAAAGTGTTTTTTTCTAGTTCTGTGAAGAAGGTCATTGGTAGCTTGATGGGAATAGCGTTGAATTTGTAAATTACTTTGGGCAGTATAGCCATTTTCAATCTCAATCTACATGTAATTGTTAAGCACTGTTTTCTGGATGTGAATCTTGACTCCACATCCTTCCAAAGATGCAGACTTACAGATTAAATGGCAGCCTAGGGGATCAGGCCCAGAGATCAGGGCTTCTGAGGAATAGCAAGCTGCCAGCATTTTCCTGGGCATTCTTCAATTTATAAAAAAGCCATATAACTTTTCTTCTCCTTCAAAGATTTCTCCAATTCAGTACTACGGGAAAGCAATTTCCTCCTTTTACAAGTGATCCTACAGTTTTGGTTATGTTTATTTGCTTTTTATGCATCTCTTAAAACATATTTAAAAATGGAATTAAATCCAATCTATGCATTAAATGTTAAGTGTAGCCCCCAAATTTGCCCCTGATAAGCAGTTTTAAAATAAGTTCTCCCTTTTATGAAAAGCAAAAAGAAAATAAAACCGAAACCCTTCTTTTCTCAACAAGATTGGAAAAGTTTGTGACAGGTAATTAAAGGATGTTCTTAAAGAAAGTTCCTCAGTACAATAATAGCTAATGCGTATTGGGTGCTTAGTATCTTATGGCCCAGTTTTAAGCTTTTATTTGCATAAATTCACTCCATCTTTAGAACATTCCTGTAAAGTCCTGGAAAGTAAAGTAACTTTTGTGAGGTCATACTGTCATTAATAGAAGCAAGGCACGATATAAGCATGCTGGCCTCTGAGCCACATTAAACAGATTTATTTTGAAATGAAGGAGGAAAAAACTTTGGATTGGTCTTATGAGAAGACATTTACTTAGAACACAAAATATCTGTACAGGAATATCTGTATGGGACATTTAGACATTGCCTAAGGAAACCCTCTCTTTTCACAGCAAATCCATTTAAGTCAAGTTGAATGCTTTGCTCCCAATCACAAGTTGGCCAGTTACAAAAACAAGCCTTTTCTATATTTTATTTGATTTCAAAATATATAACCAAGCATGTGTAAGTAAATATTTGATAAAAATGATAGTTGGGGTATCAAGCAAAAATACATATTTAGCTTTCTTATAGCCAGTGTCTACATTTCATGTAGCCAATGACAATTACTTTAGAATATCACTACACTCTTGTGATTTTTAAGCTACCAATGCTCACTTCCATTAAATAACTTCAAAGGCCATGTTACAATATAGAGAAAGAATAGTCAAAGTGTAGTATTCCTAGAAATTTATAACTTATTTTTAAGAGCAAAACCACATAGTGATAACAGATGGCTATTCCTCCAATGATTTATCTTTATATTTGAGAGAGAATTGTCTCTCTAGCAAATTGTTTACAAATAAATATTTTAAATTATTAAGTTTCTGAAATTTTCCAGAGATAAAAGGCATTAGAAACAACTGAAAAATGCTGACATTTGCTTTACAGTTAATTAAAGCTGATTGCTAATTCTTAATTACATGCTTCACATTATCCTAGGTACAAAAACTCTTAGCAAAGGTTTCTTCTTTTTGTGGAATTCACAAGCTAATCAAAGAAGTTACAAAAAAGGCAAAGAATGGATGCTGAATGGGAATGATTAGACACATCACTGGTGTGGCATTAAAAAGGGTGAGAAGAATATAGATCATTAGGACTATCCAAGTAGAAATGGAATGGTTTTCTTGGGCTTGAAACCCTAGGGCAGGAGACACTGATTGGGAGATTCTTCTCGTCCTTGATTTCTGAGAAGAGACCTGGATAGATTTGGGTCCGTGTCCTGAGGTCCCATCATGTCATATCTATTTCTGGGCTCAAAAATAAAATTTCACACAAGCTGACTGTATAATATGGTACACAGTAGGGGTTCCTCAACATTTATGGAATAAAAACACTAAATGCCTATTTGTATACACAACTTAAATAACATGTATGATCGATGCATATGAGAAAGGTCTCATAAAAGGCATATTTTTGAATTCATTGGGGGCTTTTGCTAATAGCTGCCATATGTTTCATTTGATCTGCATCCTCAGGAAGTGATTTAATATTTCTTGCAATAAAGCAATTAAATAGGATTTTCCTGCTGGCCATATGGGTTTGCTATAACTTTATATATTTTTCTCTCTCATTTCTCAATGGAACAAAGGAAAGTCTACAAATAACTTCCAAATAAGAGGGGAAAAAAATCATACATAGTCTTCTGGTGTTCTTCTCTAGTATATTTAAATGATAAGATAGCAACCTTTTCTATGGCTTCCAACCACTCTGACCCCCTGTACTGAGCCTCTTGAATAGTTTTCCACATGTAAAGATTGTCACTGATGTTGGCCTATTAAGGTGTTTTATTAATACAATTGAAATTTTTAAAAAGCCCTTTAAAAAAAGCTTTTTCAGTGAAACAGAAGGAAACAATTTGCTTTCTTCTAATGAGATCTTTTAAAGCTGTGTGTGGGAGCTTAGACTGTGTACATGTCTATTTGTGTTTTTGTATGTGAAAGATGGTTGGGGAAATGCTGATTTTGACATCCCACATGGAAATGTTCTAAACATATGTTGATCCTTTTGGTCTGCTGCTGAGGTGGCTTTCTGCACTTACAGGAGAACTTCAGACGGACACCTTTTAGGAACTTCGAACAACCACACAGAAGCTGCTGACATAAATAGCATTATAAGCAGTAGATATCAGGTCTGAATCCATGACAATTGACAATCTGAATATTTTGTCAATTGAAACATTCTAATTGAACCAATTTCTTCCCAAAAATTTAAAAAAAACTTTTTTTTCTATTTTCTATGATTTTAGGAATATGTTTTTCTAGTTTATAAATGAAATATTTCTATTAATTTTCTTTAATATGTTATTTTTATTAATATGCCATTTCCCTTACTTTTATGGAATATTTTCCTCTTAGTTCTTTAGAATAAAGAACATAGAATACTATCATTAAGAAAACATTATAGGGAAGCTATGATAATATGAAAGTTATCCTAGGTTCCCTGAAGTGAATTTATTTTTTGTACTGCAGTACATAAACAGAGCACTAGCTATTTTGTGCTTTCTCTTTCTTTAGTCAGAGCTTTCTTTTACCTGATTTCAAATATTCAAGATGTTTGCACAGAAGTGTTTGGAGTGCTCTGTTTCATTCTATAGGAATTTTTTCCATTTGCCTTTTAAAAAGTGGTTTAATTCATAGAAGAATCAGTGACAGAGTAGTTTACTCCTTTCCCTTTAAAATATTCACTTTTGTCCCCACAAAAATATGTTCCACAAAAGATATAATTGCAGGGAAATTCCAAAATAAGTAATTCTGCCCTTAAAAATTGCAAGAAAATATCCTTCTGTGATGGAACAGCCTGTGTCTCAGATGAGGGTACAAGAGCCTATTGTGGGCACATGGGCAACAGGAAGGGTTTTGGGATTCACATTTGTTTTGGGAAGACATGAAAGACAGCATGAAAGAAAAGAAGGTACATGGGAAAATGCGTTTGTTTTCATCTCTTCTTCATTTAAAGACTCTTTTGAAATCACTCCAGTCTGCAATATTGTTAGCCAGTCGATGATTTCAGTCTGCTTTCATTTGAACAAAGAAGTTTATTGAAAAGCTGTGTCTGATTGGCAATCTGATATCATCTATTTTGGTTTACAAAGTAAGTTTCTAGCTTTGACAGTCATCATTCTTTCATTAAAAATATAATCTCTTCTTAATGGATGGGGATTTAGAGACCATATATTTGTGTTTCCCAGTCTTCAGTTCTTCAAATACCACCTTCACAATTTTTACCATATAAATGTATCATCTATAAATTATTTACTTAATAATTTAAAAAATCAAATTTAAATAAATTTTCTTTTTTTAACTTGACTTGTTCTAAATAATAAAAATGCATACATTTATGGGTTTGAATTGTGGGTTATATTACTCATATACTAGAATGCATAATTATAAAAATTCAGAATGTTTACCCCGGTATCAGCCGATATGCCATTAGTACGGTATATGCTATATATTGCAAAAACTTGATTTAGTTATTTCTGCCATTTTGCCTATGAGAATGTTGAGACCCAGACAGGTTAAGTGACTTGCCCAATAGTACAGGGCTTTTGGTGGCCAGATGGGAATAACACTAGAATGCAGCTTTATAGCTTTGTCTACTATACCATTATTCATAAGACTGATGAAGTCAAAAGGTCATCATGGCTTCATCCCTTCTACTGTTCATGATTCCAGCTTAACTTAGTTTCTTAACCAGATCATGGAAGACAATGGAAATTCAGTTTCAGAAAGAAGAGATGATGTGCTGGTGTAAGGATTGCCTTCAAGGAACAAATATCTATAACCAAAGTGAAATATTAATAAATGCATGCATAATTTTCTGAGAAATGTAATTCATGCTGTGTATCCTTCTTATTTCCAAAAATGGACACATCTTATTTAATAAAACTTGTCAGCCATATTAAGATTTATTTCCCCCTGCAAAGTCACTGACTTTAACAACTGTCTTCCAGTTTTGTAGACTGAAATTATAGCTTTATTTATACCATATGATATAGAAATTTGGGGTCTCAGCTCAAAATAGTTGTTCAAACATTTGAACAAAGGCAAAGTTAATTTTTAAGGGATAGTATGGTGCTGCTCACAGGTATGTCTGTAGTTTATTTTGAGCAGAGATGAGATGACTCTTGACTAAATTAGAATGAAAGTTGGGATTCTGACCTTGAATTTTTTTCTTTTCTTTCTCAACACACTGACATTTATTGTATTTAAAGTTAGTGACTCTCTCTTCAACAAATCCTGTAGAATAAGTTACTCTGTGCTGTCTTCAGATAGCTAAATATTGAATTTCTGGCTGACAAAACTCTGGTTAAGGCCATTTTTATTTGAAGATATGGTCTAAAATAAATGCTAATCATTATTCTAAGTTATTTTAAAAAAATCATTTCTTTAGCAAGCTAGATAAACAGAAAGAGCCCCATGACTGGGCCACATTAACTTAACTCTTCTCTGTCTTTATTGAATTTTTAAATTATAATGTTCTGTATCTCTAAGCAATTTACAATTGATGATTTATTGATGACACATCCTTTAGATATATTTTCATCTTATAAATTCTTTCCAGAATTTAAAGATCATGTCTTTCTCTGTTACTATGAAAGTTTATTTCAATTGAATATTGTTAGTAGAAAAAAGTTTATTAAAATTAATAAACATATTTAAGGGCCAGGCACGGTGGCTCAGGACTGTAATCCCAGCACTTTGGGAGGCTGAGGCAGGTGGATCACGAGGTTAAGAGATCGAGACCATCCTGGCCAACACGGTGAAATCCTGTCTCTACTAAAAATACAAAATATTAGCCAGGCGTGGTGGCACATGCCTGTAGTTCCAGCTACTCAGGAGGCTGAGGCGGAAGAATTGCTTGAACCCAGGAGGCAGAGGTTGCAGTGAGCCGAGATTGCACCACTGCACTCCAGCCTGGTGACAGAGCAAGACTCCATCTCAAAATAAATAAATAAATAAATTTAAGTTCTGTATATTAATATATTCTCTCTATATTACATATATTTTCTTAAATTTGCAAATACTTCCAAAGTATTCTCTTATTGTTCTGTATGATGATTTGCCTATGGCAGCCACTTAGACATACTGACTATTCATGGTAGTTTTTGTTTTTTAAATCTGATCTATGAAAGTTCACAATTAAGGAGTTAGGTAGACATTTAGGCTTATTTCTAGTGAAGATAATACTCAAGATAATTAACTTATTCAGAGAGTAATTGATTCAAAATGGCTGTTTATCCTTCTTTTTGTTGGATGATATCAATCAGCAATTTATCTCTCTTTCAGAGTTACGCTCCTCATAATGATTCATTTTGGCCATGCTGTCCTTTTTCTAGTCTGAATTGTAGATTTTTGCTGGTACGAAATGCTCCTTCCCACAGGATTTCCTGGGCATTACTAAGGCAATGTCCCTGCTGAAGATTTTTACTCACAGCATTGTTTTCTTTAAAATGTTGTAGTGATTCTCTTTCTTCTTTATTCCTTAGTAATGTGCTCTGAGATCCTCATTCTCATGTGCCCAGGTCTACTTAATCATTAACAGATGCATGGTAAGTACTCACTACCTACACAGTCTTTTGCTAAGTGCAGTAATTGCACAGGAGAAATTGAAGACATGCTGTTAAAAGAAGTAATCTAATTGTGAATCCAAGATGAAGACCGAATCAAAAAATTAGAGGTGAATATGAACAAGTACGACGTTTTTTGCTGCCACTAATTGGTGTGGTGATTTTTGGCAGGTTTCTGGAACTCTGAGCTCAGTGAGATAGGGTAGATATAGTATCCACATTCTGGGACCATTTGTGAGGGTTAAACAAAATTGCTGCATGGGAAGGGATTATCTCAAGCCTCCATGATTGTGAACTATTCCTATTGTTGTGTTTGTTAATATAAGATTAAAAAGCAAGTCCTTTCTGCCTGTGGACGCCGCCGAAGAAGATCGTTAAAGTCTCTCCTCTCCCTGCGATCATGTCTAAGTCAGAGTCTCCTAAAGAGCCAGAACAGCTGAGGAAGCTCTTCATTGGAGGGCTGAGCTTTGAAACAACCGATGAGAGCCTGAGGAGCCATTTTGAGCAATGGGGAACGCTCACAGACTGTGTGGTAATGAGAGATCCAAACACCAAGCGCTCCAGGGGCTTTAGGTTCGTCACGTATGCAACTGCGGAGGAGGTGGATGCAGCCATGAATGCAAGGCCACACAAAGTGGATGGAAGAGTTGTGGAACCAAAGAGAGCTGTCTCAAGAGAAGATTCTCAAAGACCAGGTGCCCACTTAACTGTGAAAAAAATATTCATTGGTGGCATTAAAGAAGACACTGAAGAACATCACCTAAGAGATTATTTTGAACAGTATGGAAAAAACTGAAGTGATTGAAATCATGACTGACAGAGGCAGTGGCAAGAAAAGGGGCTTTGCCTTTGTAACCTTTGATGACCATGACTCCATGGATAAGACTGTCATTCAGAGATACCATACTGTGAATGGCCACAACTGTGAAGTTAGGAAAGCCCTGTCAAAGCAAGAGATGGTGAGTGCTTCATCCAGCCAAAGAGGTCGAAGTGGTTCTGGAAACTTTGGTGGTGGTCATGGAGGTGGTTTCGGTGGGAATGACAACTTTGGTCGTGGAGGAAACTTCAGTGGTCATGGTGGCTTTGGTGGCAGCCATGGTGGTGGATATGGTGGCAGTGGGGATGGCTATAATGGATTTGGTAATGATGGAGGCAATTTTGGAGGTGGTGGAAGCTACAATGATTTTGGCAGTTACAACAATCAGTCTTCAAATTTTGGACCCATGAAGGGAGGAAACTTTGGAGGCAGAAGCTCTGGCCCCTATGGTGGTGGCGGCCAATACTTTGCCAAACCACGAAACCAAGGTGGCTATGGCGGTTCCAGTAGCAGCAGTAGCTATGGCAGTGGCAGAAGATTTTAATTAGGAAACAAAGCTTAGCAGGAGAGGAGAGCCAGAGAAGTGACAGGGAAGCTACAGGTTACAACAGATTTGTGAACTCAGCCAAACACAGTGGTGGCAGGGCCTAGCTGCTACAAAGAAGACATGATTTAGAAAAATACTCATGTGTATGGGCAAAAAACTCGAGAACTGTATTTGTGACTAATTGTATAACAGGGTATTTTGTTTCTGTTCTGTGGAAAGTGTAAAGCATTCCAACAAAGGGTTTTAATGTAGATTTTTTTTTTTTTTCATCCATGCTGTTGATTGCTAAATCTAATAGTCTGATCGTGATGCTGAATAAATGTCTTTTTTTTTTTTTAATGTCCTGTGTAAAGTTAGTCTACTCTGAAGCCATCTTGGTAAATTTCCCCAACAGTGTGAAGTTAGAATTCCTTCAGGGTGATGCCAGCTTCTATTTGGAATTTATATACAACCTGTTTGGGTGGAGAAGCCATTGTCTTCAGAAACCTTGGTGTAGTTGAACTAATAGTTACTGTTGTGACCTGAAGTTCACTATTAAAAGGGATTACCCAAGCAAAATCATGCAATTATTGGTTATAAAGATGATTGTTGGCACATCCTATGCAATATATCTAAATTGAATAATAGTACCAGATAAAATTATAGATGGGAATGAAGCTTGCATATCATCCATTATCACGTGTAATCAATAAATGATTTAACTCTTTTGAAACAAAAAAGCAATTGCTGTATATAGTTATATAGAAATAATGCAAAGCAAGTATAGGTTTTCTGTCTCTGAATCCTCCTCTTCCTCCAGTCCAATTAAATTCTTTCCATATGTTTAGTCCTCCTTTACTTATTTTGAACAATTTAAAATTATTTTCTTTAGGATTTTGAACAAAATTTTCTTTATTTTTTTTTCAGCTATTTTCCTTAAGTTTTATAAAGCTCAGTTGGAGGATACAATGCTTTGAGGGCAAATAAATTACTTTATTTAAAAAACTTAGAATAATGATTAATTTGGGGTTTGTCACTCCAAACTAGCTATTACTAGGTGGGCCTGTTCTTTGCCCTTTTAGGTAAGTAAGTGATGATTTTCTACTTGGGTCTCCATATAGTAGAGCAGGCTCCCAGTTCTGTGTGTCTTGGAGCAGCAGAACCTGAGGGCATAAGCAGAAGTGATCCCTGTACCAGAAAATGTGGAATGTCTATATTCTACACTCAAAGTGATCTTTGGGTGACTTCTGAACTGTAGGAAACCCCTGGGACCACCACTCTTTTTAATCAGATTTAATCAGAACTTTTCATAGAATTTATCACAGAAATTTCCCCAAACTAAAATGAATTCTATACACTACTCATGAGTTGTTGAAATATATACATATAATTATACGTATATAATATATATACATTATAACATTGGTCAAGAGACTTGGATAAAAATAGAGGTAAAGTATTGGTTTACAGTTTAACAGAATAGCATATAATATCTAGTTTATAAACAAAATAATAGGTGTTGTCAATCTGTTTAGCGTATGTTCACTTAGTCTCTTAGAAAGTTGGATATGAGATAAACCATTTACTCATATCCATCTTGGTGAGGTTAATTACTACCAATTATGTTTAAATATAAGCTTAGTTTTATTTTAATGATTCAATGTCTGCTTGTTCATCTGTACTGCCAAATATTTGCTGATATTCTCACCATTTCATAATACCCAACTTAAAAACTGTTGGTAGAACCAGGCTTCTGGTAGAAACTCAAAACTTAAACCATTAAATCAGAACCGCAAAAAGTATACAGATTAAAACTACTTACATGATGTACATAAATCTCTTTATGACAAACTATAATCTTGTTCACTGAACTGGAATTTATTCTTATCAAATATGACTTCATAAAGTGGGCTCTTGTCTGGGGCCCAGAAACATTTTTATTACAGTTAGAGATATTAATTGTAGTGGTAACCACCCAAAAATTTGATTTATCTTATGTGTGGTCTAACCTAAAATGTACACCATGATACTAGGATCAGTAAAATAAAGGATTTACTTTGGCCTAAAATAAAGGTATTCTAATGTTATGTTGCTCTAATGAAGCTCATCACTTCAGGCCTAAGAGTGCACAGAATCTACTGTAAGTGATTGGGAACTAAGGAAGAAGTTTAGGACTCAAGACTAATAGACCCTGATGAATGGCCTGATGCAGTAGCTCATGCCTGGATTCCCAGCACTTTGGGAGGCTGAGGCAGAAGGATCCCTTGAGCCTAGGCATTTGAGACCAGCATGAACAACATGATAAGACCCTATCTCTACAATAAATAAATAAATGTTAACAATAAAAAGAAACTGATCAAAAAAGATCACAAGAGGTTTTTGGAATTGGGATAATAATCAAATGATAGCCAAACAGTTGGTGCTTTCAAAGTTGTAAATTGTTTTAACATTGAGATCTCTATAAACATTCTGTTCTTTGAAGACAAATGTTTGGGAAGAAGAGATGTCCTTGTTGGAACCTCTGAGGTACATGTCTGAATCTAGCTATAAAATATAGAAGAGTCTGCTCTATGGTGTCAGAAAGACAGGTTAATTTAGAGATGAACTTGACATTGGGGGCTTTCAATTGCCTCCTCATGGTAATATGATAACTACTCTGTGACTTCTCTCCCTAAATCACAGGAGCCCAACTCAATTTCTTCTACCCCATGGATGAACCAAATGTCTGTCTTTTGTTTGTTTGTTTCCATTTGCTGCTCAGCCCCCTCACCCCGATTTCCTTTCTACCCCATCCTCTATGCAGGAAGGATGACCTTGATGGAGACAGGGAGTCATATGCTCAGGTTTGCCTGGGATAATTTTGGTTTAACAGGACTCTTGATCAGTTTAACATGTATCTCGAAAAGCTCATTTTTGATGACGTAAAATGATTAATACTTACATTAAAATTATTCAGGGTGGGTTTGCATTTCCATCTACTATAGTCTTGTTTGGTACTGTGTGAGATGCACGCACCGAGAACAAAGTTCTCACTTTAATATGGAGTTAAATCTAAAAGACTACTCAGTGATAAACAGCCTCTCCTTCTCTGACCCCTTTCAGATGTAATCTAACCGACACCTCCCTTTCAAGAATGGCTCGCAAGTTGCCCACTGCTTAACAAAGTGCACTCAGACACAAGTGGCTAGAGACAGCTAACCCTTTCTGATTTCTTCTGCTGATGGAAGTGTCCAACGATGCCTCCCTACCAGCCACTTGGTCTACCAGCAGCCTGCAGGATCCACTGAGTCTGACGAGGTAGAAGGCAATGTGGGCTAGGTATATGTTAGATATATAGGACAAATAGAGGTGCAGCCGTTTTGTCATCGCATATACAGAGTTGTAGGTATATTCTAATATATACAGAGGTATATACAGTGTGTATAGTATATAAACTCTGTATACAGAGTATGGCACATACAGAGGCATATACTATATATAGTATATGTACCTATACTGTAGGTATAGTGTAGTATATACAGAGTTCTTGCTATTGTGGTTTTGTCATTTATTGTATTGTGTAAAGCTACTGTTATAGTGTTAAATAATCGTTGAGTAACATGTTTCATTTTTTCCAGTAATGAGGCAAGAGGATCACTTGAGCTTGGGAGGTCATCACTTTGTAATAATGGTAATTATTTTTTTATTTTATTTTTTATTTTTGAGATGGAGTCTCGCTCTGTCACCCAGGCTGGAGTGCAGTGGCGCAATCTCGGCTCACCACAGCTTCCATCTCCTGGGTTCAAGTGATTCTTCTGCCTCAGCCTCCTGAGCAGCTGGGACTACAGGCATGTGCCACCATGCCTGGCTAATTTTTGTATTTTTATACAGACAGGGTTTCATACTGATAATATTGGACAGGCTGGTCTTGACCTCTTGACTTCGTGATCCATCTGCCTTAGCCTCCCAAAGTGCTGGGATTATGGGCATGAGCCACGATGCCTGGCCAATGGTAATTAATTTTAAGAACCCTCTTAACTCTCAAAAGTGTCCCAGTATGGATGACAATTTATATGAGAACACATTATATAGATTCCATCAACAGGGTCCTTACTACTCTTGGCCTCCAGGTAGGTTGGGCCCATGGTGAGCTGTAGAAGGAGACAAGGGGAGGAGAGTGAGGTTGGATTATCTACTTCCCTGTATCCCACCTGATGTGATTGCCTGGAACTGGTTGTGACTTTCACCTAAAGTTACTGGTTTTCTTAGGGCAACTGACTTCGCAGACTTTTTCCCCTCTGGGTTTTGTTATCTCCTTCTCTGGTCTTTCAGGCCTTGGGGTGATCAGCTCAGCAGCTACTAATCCCCTGGTGACTGTAGCATCCCTTGTGTTTCTCCTACCACACAGCTTTGCAAATAGTCCCTGTGTAACTAATCCCTTCTCAAATAATCTTATTTTAAGTGTTTCTTGTATTTTCTATTGGATTCCTAATTGAATGTATCCTTTTTTTTTTCTTCTATGAATGAGCATTAAAATTCTCTTTCTCTCTCCCCTCTCTTCTTATGTGGAGAGTTACATGAGGCAAAGATTGTAATAAGTGAAAAAAGTCTTACAAATCATTTATTTACCATTAAAGTCTACCTTAGTTTCAGAAAACTGTATTTCAAAATGGGTCAATGAATTCTGAGCTTTCTGTGAGATATAGTTTGTAGCACTGACATACTTTCAATTTGGATTAATGCTGAAAAGATTCAAATCATCAAGCAAAAGGAAAGTTAAGTAATAACATTAGCAATAAGATATATTTTTGTTTATAAATATAGATGGGAGGATAAGTAATTAGCAAGTATGAAAACATTAGTGTCCACACTGAATTGCTTCATACTAGTTTTCTCTAGAAAACTCATTAAATAATTTGAACATTCAACATAAAAGCATAGACTTTATGGACATAGCATGGCTAACTGAAATTTACATATTACTTTAGAAGTTAGATAAGATTGCTTTGCTAACTAAACATTTTATAAAACATTTTCAATAAATATTTATTGAAGGCTGGGTAGAAGATAGGAGATGAAGAGACAAGGAAATAAATTTGAATTCTAGGAGATAAGGTAGAGATGAAATGGCTATGCTTTTTGACCAATATCACTGAGGCATAAAGATCGCCTCTGTATTGGGCTGTGTCTGGCGTGTGGTGAGGGTAGGGAGCACCTGAATTAAAGGCACTTGGAGATGAACAATAGGGAGAAAGTATAGAAAAAAAGGGAGCAGTTTGAATTAGGATCTTAAAGGATTGCATTTATAAGGGAAGACAGAAGTAAAGGAGAATGGAAAGAGGATTGAGAAAGAAAAGTCAGATAAATAAGTTGTGGTCAAGAATCCAGTTCCAGTCCTCAAAGTTACCAGCATTTTGTGAATAACTGGGAAAAGTGATGGTAAGTTGCTTCTGTGACATGGAGGAATAGACAACACTTACTTAGAGGTCACCCTAACTCTGAGCTTACTCTATGCCAGGCAACTTTCTAAGTACTTGGCACTTATTAACTTGTTAATAATCTTTCTTTAAAATTAAATGAAATTTATTTTTAAAGACAAGATATTTCTGTGTCACCCAGGTTGGAGTGCAGTGGAGTGATCATAGCTCACTGTAACCTCAACCTCCCAGGCTCAAGTGATCCTCTTGCCTCAGCTTCATGAGTAGCTAGAACTATGTGCATGCACCACTACACTCGGCTAATTATAAAACAAAAAGAAAAAGAAAAAAATACTTTTTTTTTTTTTTTGCAGGGAAGGGGTCTTGCTATGTTTGCCAGGCTGGTCTCAAACTGCTGGCCTCGAGTGATCCTCCTGCTTTGGTCTCCCAAAGTTCTGGGATTACTGGCATGAGCCATTGTGCTTGGCCAACTAATAGAATCTTAACTACCAAAGGGATAATGTTACTATACCATTCCATACATGAGGAAATGAAGTTGAATAGAGACGAGGTCACTTAATTGACCAACGTCTCACCATTAGTAAGTGTCCATGTCAAGATTTGAATCTACGATTTTAACTTAGTTAAGTTCATGTTCTCCCCTTCTCTTCTACACTCACATTTACACTCACATTTTCACTTCTCTGCACATATCCTTTACCATAGATAGCAATAGAAAAAAAGGAAGTTAGAAACTAAAGATATTGGTATAGTTTTTAATTACTAGCAGCAAACAAACAAAACACCTGATTGGAACATAAGCTTAAAGAAGTGATCGAACACCGATCATCCTTGAGGTGCCTAATGATTAATCTTAAGGGAGCAGGAAACAGTAACACACAGGTAAACCATGGTCACATTTTCCCTTTCTACATGTCAGTCCTTGGCTGGTTGAACCTTCCCTCTCCGCTTTCTGAATATCTTTGCTAGCTAAGAGTGCACTTAACAGAGTCAAAGGAGAAATCATACTTTTTATGACCACACTAGAAAATGTTTATACAGTTTCATGAGACAGATTGACCGCTTGGTGGTTTAGCCTCACGTAATCTCTCCCCTGCGAAGAAACACAACTGAGTGAGGTTAAATCCAAAGCTGGGTGCTGACAAGGAACACTTAAAATAGAGCTGGCTTTTGCAGACCTGGAATTCTTCATCAATCAGCAGTGATGCTAAGGGGTCTATTTATACCTATAATGGGGATACCTTTCATCGGGCTCAAACATAATTGGTTTAGTAGCTGTGTAGCTGTTTCTGATTAGGAGGAGCATATCAACAAAATAAAAAACACTCAAAAAAGTGAAAGTAACATATTGTAAGCTTGTAAAAGACACCTGGTATTAAAGAGAAATTTTGCGTTGTAATTAAGATCTCATTCCCTGCCCCTCCTTCTCTGTCCTGCCCTCCACTGACTCTCCTTAGGGGTAGGGTGAGTGAGGTCTTCTGTTAGTTCCTGTGAGAACTGGTTAAAAAGAAGCTAGGCTGGTCACGGTGGCTCATGCCTGTAATCAATCCCAGTAGTTCAGGAGTCCAAGGTAGGAGGACTGCTTGAGGCCAAGAATTCTAGAACAGCCTGAGTAACATAGAGACACTATCTCTACAAATAAATTAATCTGTTTTTAAAAAAGAGCCTGGAATCTTTGTCTCCTGCTGTCTTTTGCTTCCTCTCTAGCCATGTGATCTCTGCACACACTGGCTCCCCTTCCCTTCTGCCAGAAGTGAAAGAGCACGAGGTCCTCACCAGATGCAGATGCCAGCACCATGCTTCTTGTACAGCCTGCAGAACCATGAGCAAGTAAACAATTTTCTTTATAAATTACCCACCCTCAGCTATTCTTTATAGCAACACAAATGGACTAAGCAGATCCCAATTACTTAAAATACAAAATCTAGTACAAGGAAAGAACATTTAAAAAATAATTCAGGTTTATTAAACTATGTGTGAAACAGAGAAATAGTTTATTAAAAAAAACTGGAGAGTATTAAGTGATTATTCAAAAATGAGATACCTAAACGGAGCATTTTAGTAACAAAGAGAATGTCCCCAGTGTAATGAGGTCTTGTCTTCCTTCAAATTAGCATTTTTTTTTTTTCAGGAAGTCATCATCATACAAGCCTTAAATCAGGACAATAATTCATTTAGTTCTAAGGAAAACTGGTTTTCTCAATTTTCTATCATTTCGTAAAATGAAAACCAAATATACTTTTAAAATTGGCTATTATTTGCAGGCTGTCTTGATAATAATTCACACCAAATTCACATAGGCCAGATGAGAGAGCTGACCTATTTTCTATGTGTCTTTTATTGGAATTCAGTAAATGTGTTACATCCTATGTTGTCTATTTTTAACTTCTGCAAATCTTTTCTTTAGTATCTGGGTCAAAATTCCATTACCAAATTCTGCTTTTCTGTAGATTCTCTATTTGAATAACCCTGAGTACTAGAAAATTAAAGATTTATTAAAGCAGACCTGCAAAATATTTCTATTCAAATGCATTAGGGTTTTACATGAACTTTTCTTTCGAGAACTGTAATAAATTTTCCTTCATAACAAGAAAAATTCACAATAGAAAATACCTCAAAATTGATTTTAATTAAGTGTGTTAATTTTTAAATCAAAATATTTATAATATTATCCACTAGCTATTTTGATTGGTACCCTCTGCTGTTGAATATCTTTGATCATTTTAGCTTTGAAAAAACAATATATCAGTTGCTAAAATAAACAAATAATATAATCTAAATTGTTTTAGCTACACGTTTGAAAGTTTCTAACTCATCTTAAAGTACAAGCATTTTGGGGGCAAGTATGATAGTATTTATATTTGTTTGTACCACTTACAAACCATTTTTACTTTGTTGGACATAAATTATTACATTGAATTTCACTTATAACCTTGGATTCCATATACATCTAACATTCTAACATATAATTTAACTCAGTTGAGGATTTAAACTGGGTATCTAGAGACTTCAGATCTAGTCCTGTAACCTTAAGAAGGTTCCACATTTTAGATCACAGTTTTCTTAGTTATAAAGTTTTAGCTTATCTTTAAAGCTCCAAATTTTAAATAATTCTTCCTCTGTGTTGAAATGTTATATGTTTCTCTTAGAAAAATGTGTCAATATAAAGCTCAGTCAAACTGGAGTCCGTTCTAAGAAGTAATATTTCTTTACTGCGTGGGGATGGCAATTCTCATAGAGCTTGCTATGATGAGTTTTAAATGTGTCCACAAATTCTTTAATGTTCCTCATTTAAAAGGTGAAGCCTAGCCCCCTCTGTAATAGAATATGGCAGAAGTAATGGTATGTGACTTCTGACACTATTCTAAAAGGCACTGCACCTTCCCTCTTGCTCTGTCTTTTGGAAGGTTTGTACTGGAGCAAGCCAGCAGCCATGTCATGAGGATACTCAAGCAGCTCCGTGTGATTCATGTGACAAGGAAGCAAGGCCTCCTGCCAACAGCCAGGTGAGTGAACCATACCAAAGACAGATCTTCCAAGTCGAGGGAAGTCTTGAAAATTCCATGATATAGGCTCAGCTAGAACCACTCAACTAAGCTGTTCCTGAATTTCTGGCCCACAGCAATAGTGTGAGACTATAAATGTTCATGACTGTTTCATGTTGCTAAATTATAGGGTAATTTGCTATGCAGCAAAAAAATAACAAATGCATTTACCTATATATTTAGATGAGGAACTTATGACTATCTTTTACATATATCTGCAAAACTGTGACTCAACTAAGAATGCATCTTATTCCCTAGGGAATTAGGTTTTTCTTAAAGCTCCTTTAGAAGATGGTTTTGTGTTCAAGGACATTAACTTGTTTCTAACATAAAAATTAAAAATTTTTCCTGCTACAGTTAAATTGCATTTTCTTTCATGGTAGATCAAATGGAAATAGGCAGAAAGTGGGTCTCTATTCTTTATTATTATTCTCTTGCATCATTCTTTTCAGTTAAGTATTCTGCTTGGGTTGATGGTCATCCTTTAGTAATTTATATTTATTGATTATTTTTGTACATTTTAAGTGAAAATAGGAACTATATACAGCATATAAAAATTAATTTCTAACATTAAGTAACTTAGATTTTATAATATTAACATGAGCATACATAGGTATATGGTATTTATACCCTTTTTATATATACATAGAGATAAGTGAATACAGCAAAATGAATACCTTATTGTTACTGAATATTTATATATGTTATTTAATCCACAGCAATCTTATGAGACATAAAGTAGGTATTTTGTTAATTGGTGGTATTATTTCTTTTGAAAAAAATATTTTTCTGATTCTAAAATAAAAGTATTTTAAAGACTGATAATCTGTAAAGATACTTCAGCAAAAAATTAAAGAAAATCAATTCAGCAAACTGGTTTATGAATTATGTGGGACAACTAATGTCTTTAGTCCCAGTGTCTTTAATGCCCTGGCTGAATTAGAGCCTGCCAGGAGGTGCTACTGAGCCTGATGGGGACAGATCTGTTACTTAAGAATAGTAAATACAGAGTCTGACAAATCAGGCTGATTTTTTTTTTCTTTGAGTCTTGCATCAGAAAGAGATCTGGAGGTGTTTTTAATTTTTTTGTTGTTGTTACTGCAGATTTTTTTTTTTTTTCAAATACGGTAACAGAAGAATTTCCAGAAATACCACTAACAAGCAAACTCAAGGTTTTTAGTAATTCATATTATTGAAGCATATGTAGTAGACATGTCTGTAGTGCAATTACTTAAAAATGACTTTAAAATTAAAGTGCAATAAAATATACATATAAAAAAGAATAAATACTTAAAAATAGTTTAAATACATATTTTCTCCTTTCATTATTGGAGCATTCAAGCAAAGATTGTGTAAAATTCAGTTTAAGTAAAATGTAAAAAAATACATATCCAAAGAAATGACTTTAAAATAAGATCTAACTTTATCAGTATGATATAGTTTTATTTTATTGTTTCTTCTCTGGGTTAACATGCATAAGCTCTTAGCTTCCAAATTACATATAAACCATGTACTTTTATTTATGAGATATAAAATAAAAGTTACTTTATAAGATTAGAGTGTTATTGCATTTCAATCAGTTGCAGAGTCTTTACTAAACTTGAAAATTTTGGATTTAAACCAGCCAAAATGCAACGGCGTTTTCCTTACTGAATCTTGAAGGTGATTTTGTGTGTATCTGTGTGTGTGTATTTTAAGGTGACTATTAGAGATTAAATGGACTTTTGACAACACTTTGGTGATAATGTGCAAAAAGTACTTACCATAAAATAATCCAAATGATTATCTGGTTCGTGTTTTTAAACACTGAATGCTGAAATATGTTCCAAGTTTCTCAAAATTACACATTTCTTGAAATGAATCACATAGAAAATAGATATAACAAAGGTACTGGAGGTAAAGTTCATAACAGAAAAGTTTCTTTTTAGCATTCTGTAACTTGTGGCAATCAATTTATAAAACAACTAGGAAAAAGCAAAAAGAAGAAAAGAGAAATCTCAGAAGTTGGTCAGTGTAGGCTGTTTACTGGTATGGTTTATTCAGAGCTCTGGGTGGCCTGGAAAGGAAGTAGGAGTGAGACTAATGAGGTTTTGATTTTCAGAACAGAGCCAGCCCCTAAGGAAATTGTTGGATTATTTCATGGATGGCAAGAAGGGATCATACGATACACACAAGAATTTTTTTCTTGCTTCCATATTCCTACTAAATTGCACAACACTACAACACTTTCCAAATACGTAAACATGTTCTGGGATAATAATTCTGTACACATACACAAAAAATCTCACTGGGCCACATATGCTGTTGTAAAATACAAAAGGTGATTGCTGGGTAGGCGGTTTCTGAAGCCTGATCCTAAGGTAGAGGCTAAAACAAAGCATGCTGTCCAAGAACAACCATGGGTCTTTCATGTGAAGACCAACCTCTGAAAATGTTTGGAAAATGCTATAAAGATTTAAGAACTTACAGAAAAAGAATGTTTGGCATTATCACGGATGAAGTTCAGGACTGAATATTTTCTGGGAAAAGTGGGCATTAAGAGAAAAGATGTCTTCTTGCATTCCATGTTGTGCTTTATGTTTATTTTAAATTGGTACAAGAAAATATCTCTTTCAACCAGTCATCCAATATCTAATACAGACTTAGTATAGTCATGCACTGTAATGATATTTTGTATACATGATGTTGGTTCCATATGATTATAAATGGAGCATATATAGAAACCTGATATATGACACTTGATATTGGCATTGCATAGTAGAGGAAATGACTGACATTCAGTAATAGTGCTGGGCTTTTTGATTTTTCTTATAAAAATATATATAAATAAAAAAATACCATCTAGGTTTGGGTAAGTACACTCTATGATGTCTGTGCAAGGATGTGCATTGCTTAATGATGCAATTCTCAGGAAGCATCCCCACTGCTAAGTGATGCATGACTATATTACAAGACAATATAATGAGAATATTAATGAGTCATTTTATGAAGCTATTAATATTATGAAAAATGAGATCTAAGAGAGAGAAAAATAATCCATATGTAAATTTCACTAAAGATTCAAGAGAGAAAGAGAGAAACATTTGTCCATAAGACAATCTAGCTTTTTACTTACAGAAGGCTTGCATTTAGAGCATAGATCTATATGCATCAGCTGACTTCTACTTAAGAGTTGGGGACATGGTATAGTAGAACATCCAAAGGCTGACCAAAAAAAATACATATACAACTATTATGTAATTATAGTTTTTAAATTATAAACACATATCTTACCACTCACAATTCAAAAGCTGCCTACTAGTTTCCCTACTCCAACTGGAGTCAGCTTATTAAGTTGGACAAACAACATTGGCTCCCAATTATCTTTCTTCACCAAGTTCACCAAAAGAGTCTGACAAATCAGTTATGTCTTAGTTGTAAAAGGTAAAACTGGGACTCCTAGGTATTCCCTTTCCACGTTAGCTAGACCAATGGGTCTCAAAATTCAGCATGCATTGGAATCATCTACTGGGCCTGCTTTCAAGGTTTTCTGACTCCTTTGGTTACTAGGTCAAGGAAGGGGCTGAAGAAGTTACATATTCTTCAAGTTCTTAGGCAGCACTGCTGCTGCTCTAGGAATCACAATTTGAGAAGTGCCGAGTTAGGAGAACACAGTGGTGTAATTTAATGAACTGCTGTGGCATATGGCTGCACCCGAGGTGATTTTTTGATCAGTAGAAACAGAGACCACTTGCAGTTTTAGATAGTATAGAGTAGGCATCAAAGAGTGATGCCCTAAATGGGATCTGACCAGGCAAAGACTATTTCTAGAGTTCAGATAGAAATTTCTGGATTTACAAATAATGTAATTACATTTTGTTAGTGTTTTGTGCTCCTACTTATTAAAGCATGAAACATATTTAATTTTTTTTGTCTGGCATTTTTTTTTTTTTTGGTAGAAAGTATCTGATTATGTTGCTCTGGTTGGTCTTGAACTCCTGGACTCAAGCAATCCTCCTGCCTCAGCTTCTCATTGTTAGAATTATAGACTTGAGACACTGTACCCAGCTGAAATCTATTTTCTGTTTCCTATATCCACTGCATGGTATCCATCCACACACTTGACCTTTGCTCACTGCTAATATCCCTAGTGAACAAAGATAGACATTGTCTCTGGCCTTATGAAGTTCACAGCATAGTGGGAGAAGTCAATATTAAACAAATAATTAAATAAATGGCAATTAATTAAACACTATGGAGAGTGCTAGAAGGAAAAGTTCAGAGAAGGTAACTTCATTTAGCTTTTCTGAAGACATAATATTTGATTTGACACCTAAACATTAACTAGGTAAAGTATAGGTGGAAGAGCACTCCTCAGATGGGGGATTCTGCAAAAGTTCTAGGTAGTAATCCAGGCTAGGATCTGAAAATAGGAAGGAATATCTGGTGAGTGATGGAAAAGAGAGAATAAGATGATCCTGCTGAGGTGGTGACTAGGTCATACAAGCCCTTGTTGTTGATGCTAATAAGCACTGAGCATCTATACATGGGTTTTAAGTAGATAAATGATGTGATTGTGGTTTCAAAAGATCTCTGTGGCTGCTGTGAGGAGGATATATTGGAAAGAAGGGAACAAGAGCAGAGATGGCATAGACAGTTAAGTGGTAACAGCTCAATAAAGAACTGGCTACTGATTAGGCTGGGCCACCAGTGATGAAGACGGGGAGAAGTGGTCATGCCTCAGTTACATTTTGGAGAGTGGTATCTTTTGGCACTGGGTTGATTACAGGAGTGTAGAAGATGTAGCAGTTGAAGAAGACTCTCAGATTCTTGCCCTATGAAGCTAAGAAGATGAAAGTACCCTCTATATAGGTAGAGAAGACTGCAGCTGAAGTGGACTGGGTGGTAACAGGAGTGGAATTTGTTTTTGGACAAGCTCAACTCAAGAAAATTGTGAAACTTTTAAACCACTGGTTTTAGGAGTCTGGAGGTGAGAACAGAGGTCTGGGCTAAAATATAAGTTTGAGGGTCTCTGAAGCTGGGGAGATGAGGACCTTATAGTTTGAGACTTTGACATGGGAAGGGAATGGACTTGAGACTGGATGCAGGATTCAAGGGCCAAATTGAGGAAGAGCCAGCAGAGTGAAGTGATGAGGATCAGCCAGAGATGCAAGGAGAAGACCAGAAGAGTGTGATGTCACAGAAGCTGAAGGAAGAGACTCTTTCGAAACGAGCTGGACAGTCAATAGGATGGAGGGATCTGAGATCAGTTGAGATGAGAATGCAGATGTGATCATTTCAGCCTGCAATGTGGAAGGCATTGAAAAAAATCAGCAAGGGTAGATGTAGAAATGTGGTGGGGATGAGAAGCTGGATCAGAACGAGTTGAATAGCAAGTTGGAGGGTAGGAAACAGAGACATTTATTCACTGAATGACTGGTCCAGACATTGATTTATCCAGTTCATCGTTTGAACAAATATCACAAGAGCATCAAATCAGCTCTGAGAAAAAGATGAAGAATCAAGTCCTGCCTTGGAGTGGCTCATCACAGTCTAGACGGGGAGACCAAATGGGGTAAATACCTTCTCCTCATCCCCTCTTCCCAAACTGATTCTGAAAACAAGTATTCCTTTCTAGATTTATGACATCTCCTTGTCTCATAGAGTATTCCAATTTTTTCAAGTCAAGACATACATTCACAGAAAATGAGAGTATTTGTTCAGATCATTGGGATACACAGAAGGGGGTTCAAGGTTAGAGTTGTATCCTAGAATTTACTAGGATATATTTCTGTTGTTGGTTCCAGCCTGTAGGATAAATGGAATCTAATCAACCCCAGACTGGTTTAACCCCAGTCATCATCTAATCTATGTATGGTAAATTCTATCAATAGCTACCTTCTTCCCATCCAAACGGTAGTTCAGGGAGGCAAAAAGAAAGAAAGGACTTTTAGAAATATTGACTTTTTTCTACTAAATTTTGGGGTGACTTTGGGGGTATTTTTGACTCCTCATCTGTTCTATGATTAGGAAATATTTTCACCACTAATGTAGAATTTATCTGATACATGTTATGATATAAAATATTTCTGAAGGCCGGGCATGGTGGCTCAAGCCTGTAATCCTAGCACTTTGGGAGGCCGAGGTGGGTGGATCATGAGGTCGAGAGATCGAGACCATCCTGGTCAACATGGTGAAACACCGTCTCTACTAAAAATACAAAACATTAGCTGGGCGTGGTGGTGCGTGCCTGTAATCCCAGCTACTTAGGAGGCTGAGGCAGGAGAATTGCCTGAGCCCAGGAGGCGGAGGTTGCGGTGAGCTGAGATCGCGCCATTGCACTCCGACCTGGGTAACAAGAGCGAAACTCTGTCTCAAAAAAAAAAAAAAAAAAATCTGCATATTCGTATATATACATTAGAATGTCATGCCTTATTTCTCCAGCAAAACTCTTAAGATCCTTAAGAACAGGAGCTATGTATATATTTTCTTTCATTTAGTCTTCCCTATAAGGTGAGGTGCCTTTCATGTAGTAAGTAATGCTTATTGATTGATATATACACAAGTACATGAAGTCCATGTTTAATGCTCAGGCTTTGTTTGTTGTAGAGTTTGAGAAAAGAACATTGCTTTATTATCCAGTGTTTGTTTATTTATTTATTTATTTACATTTTTACTTAGAGACAGAGTCTTGCTCTGTAACCCAGGCTGGAATGCAGTGGTGCGATCATAGCTCACAGCAGCCTCTAATTCCTAGGCTTAAGTGACCCTCCCACCTCAGCTTCCCAGTAGCTGGGAATATAGGTGCACACAACCATAACTGAATAATATTAAAATTTTTTGTAGAGGCAGAATCTTGCTGGGTTACCCAGGCTGGTCTTCAAGTGATCCTCCAGTCTTGGCCTCCCAAAGTACTGGGACTGCAGGAATAATCCACTGTACCTAACCTATTATCCAATGTTTAAAAGCAAGACCAATGTTTGCCTTTGGCTGGTTGACTCATCTGATATCAAAAGAACCCAGTACAACCTGGCAGAGGTAGAGCATTAGCAAACTATGTACACACACACACACACACACACACACACACACACACACACATGAACTTTTGACTGAACACAAAAGTCTACCTTGCTGAACTAGGTTATGGGTCTGTTGGATCCCTGCCTCTTTTTCTGTGCTGCCCTGCTTTAGCAGAAAGTTGTGTATTTTGTGAGCTCTGAGCAAATACTAATTCTGGATAATTATATAGGCCGGCACATTCAAACCAGTCACTAGCTACCTTCCTCTATGTCTTCTTTGCCACTCAAAGGCTTTCCTATCATGAAGCTCTGGTCTCTGCATGATGTTTCAAAGCCCCAGGTCATGGGTATAGACAACACACACACACTGAGAGGGGATGAAGTGACCAGTGGTTAGGATTACTATATTTGTCTTTCCTCACTAGCTTCCTTTTGATTTTTAAAATCTTGTTTACTTGTTAAACTTTTCTTCAGACTCTCTGTGTCTCTACAAGCCAGACATGATTCAAAATACCCTTCCTTACAAGGCTCATTTTCATAAGCCTGGAAACAGGTTAGCCTTATAGGTAGGTTTTCCACCCTTTGCAAAATGTTTACACACTTGAAATTAGTTTAGGTTAAAATAAACATAATAGATAGACACGAAAAGGAAAAAAAAATAAAGCCAACAATAAATCCAAAAAGCTCACAATGAGCACCAAGGATATGCGAACCAGAAGGAGAAAAGCTCACTACATTTTTTATGATTCACCCAGAGACAGGTTCCTCTGGTTCCTTTGGGTGGCTTCCTGGTCTCTTATTGCAGTCTTCTAGTAAATGGTCATAGTGGTATTACTGGAAACTACACAGATTGGTGGTTTATAAACAAGCCCAAACTTTCAATTCAATTTTTGTTGTTGTTGTTGTTGTTATTTTGTAAGAACCACATTGGCTACTTTGGAAAATAACGATTGATAAGAGTAAACATGATATTCTTTTGGGTGGCAATTCCAATTAGTAGGATTCTTTTTTGCTCAGAGATCTGAGGTTATGAATCCCTGGCTCAAGAGTATGGAGAACAAATTCTAAGCCTAATAGTATTTTAATAAGTCTGGCTCAATAAAAGGCAACATTCCGAAGAAGATTGAGTAAAGAACTTCCAAGTTGAAGACTGGTTTTTATGAGGATAAATATTGTTTTGTTAAAACAGCTATTGCCACAGAGGATCAAAAACGGGAAAGAATCAGTATGGGTAATTTTGTCACATAGCTGAATTCCATTCACCATATAATGCTCTCAAATTTAAAATGTCTATGTTCTCATTCAGAAATGATGCAAACAGAAGCATCAGGAAAAACCCCCAACTAACCCAAAACCAAAAAAAAAAAAAAAAAAAAAAAAATCCCCACCGAATCCAAGGAAGTTTTCATTAAGCGTGAAACTCAGTATTTTCTACTTTCTATTTAAAAGTACAACCTATACAGTGAGCCGAGATCATGCCACTGCACTCCAACCTGGTGCCTTGTGACAAAGTGAGACTCTGTCTAAAAAAAAAAAAAAAAAAAAAAAAAGTACAATCTATTTTTTGAAGTTTCTATGATTTCAGAAAAACAAATATTTTTGCCTACCAAAAGAAATGAAATATTGAGATTGGCCCTAAATCAGTAGTTGCCCCTTGTTTTAAGTGGCTTTTATATGATCCTTTCTGTGCCTTCTTTCTTTTTCCTAGGCTGTTTCTTAACATAACACATTGAGAATGTGGCCATGGGACGATGTGTGTAACTTCTGCACAGGAAGACTCAAACCGTGTTAGGTTGATGTCAGCTTCCATGAAACGACAACATTTTATTTTTAAACCAATGAATTAGCTTTAGCATTTTAAATGACCTCTCAGTCACATACAGTAAAATCTTGATTGGACATGGAATATAAATTGTTTTTCCTTAATATCCCTTTAAATTGGGAAACAACAACAACAAAAAAACCACACACACCCGTTTCAACCATTTTTGAAAATTGTTGTAAAGTACATTAGCGTATTTTCCTGCCTTAGCAAATAGAGCATAATGAACACAGTGCAATCTTCCTATAAAGATTGGTTCTCACAGTGCCTCCAACTCCAAATTATCTGAGCTATACTTCTCATCCCCTGGTTTTAAGATGTACACCTGAGAGTCAGTGAATGACCAGAGCACATATAGCATACCCTGGTAGCTGATGGGAACACTGAATGTTCACTATTGACTGATCTCTTCTCCCCTCCCCTCCCCTCCCTTCCCCTCTCCACCCCTCCTCTTCTCTTCTCTTCTTTTGTCTTGCTCTGTTGCCCAGGCTGGACTGGCACAATCTTGGCTCACTGCAACCTCTACCTCCTGGGTTCAAGTGATTCTCCTGCCTCAGCCTCCTGAGTAGCTAGGATTATAAGCACCTAACACCATGCCTTGCTAATTTTTGTATTTTTAGTAGAGATGGGGTTTTGCCATGTTGGCCTAGCCAGGCTAGTCTTGAACTCCTGACCTCAAGTGAAATGCCTGCCTCAGCCTCCCAAAGTGCTGAGATTACAGGTGTGAGACACCATGCCTGGTCCACTATTGATGGATTTTCTTGAGTTTGCTTTTAAGAAGTAAATTATGAATTACTTGATTAACCCGTTAATTAACCTAGGTTAGTTGATATTTTATAGAATTACTATAGTTTATTTGGAACAATATATTAAAATGTGATTTTTTTTTGGTATTTTACAGATTCACTGCTGAAATAGATTCTTAAGAGTGATTCTCAGATGCTGAAATCTCCTGCAAAGGTTTAAAGAAAATGAAATTTCTATTTATCTTCCCTAAAGGCAGAGGTATGGATTAAATAACCTCTATAGAATTTGTCAGGACTATAATTCTAGAAAAACTGAATTTAATTAAAAATATATTACAGTTTTTTCATATTGCACTTACTATTTATATACATTTTTAAATTTTGTTTGTCCATATTATATGCAGGAATACATTCTTGCAAAATATTCCCTACCTATCAATGTTATACAATATTTTCTTTGAGATACAGAATAAAATTTTTTATTCATTCTTTTTTCTTTTTCTTTCTTCTTAGAGACAGAGTCTTCCTTTGTTGCCCAGACTGGAGTGCAGTGGCACAATCATAGCTCACTGCAGCCTGTAACACCTGGGCTCAAGCCATCCTTCCGCCTCAGCCTCTTGAGTAGCTGAGACTACAGGTGAGCACCACTATGCCGGGCTAATCATTATTATTATTATTTTGTAGAGGCAAGGGTCTCATTATTTTATCCAGGCTGGTCTTAAGCTCCTGGACTCAAGTGATCTTCCTGCTTCAGCCTCACAACATGTTGGGGTTAGCAGGCATAAACCATCAGGACCAGCAAAAATAAACATTTTGTAAGACTGAAACTGCTTAACGAGGGCATTTCAAGATGCAGTGGGAAATGGCTCTCCCGCTTGTTACAGAAGTGGCCTTTGTGTTCTCACCACCATTTTATTAAAATATAGCTTTATTTAGAATGTATACAACAAAATGTATAGTAACTCAAACTAAATGTGTTCCCTAAACGGTTTCAAATGACACATTTCCCTTCTTTACCTAACATCACTTTGTTAGATATCTACAAACATTTATTTTATGAGGCTCCAAAACAGGGTAGACAGCATTAAAAGATCTTTGCAAACCCAGAGTTATTCAGACACAGAAACTTTTCAAGTGTCTTCTCTGTGTGTTGGGCACTTTACACGTGCTGGGAAAACAGTGAAGAACAGAACTTAAAAAGCCACTTTGCTCATGAGGCTAACTTTCCAGTAGGGGAGATTGCCTGTCAACATGAAAACAAATAAGTCAATGTCATAGTTAGATAACTGTTAGAAAGAAGAGAAAATAAGGCCATATGGTGGAAAGTGAGGGATGCTTGGAGAGGTGGTGAGAAGTGGCTTTAGCCAAGGTTACCAGGGAGGTCAGCTCTCATGATGGTGACATTTGAGCTGCACCCTGAATAACCAGGAGATAGCATTGCAAGCACTGACACAGAGGGGAGAGAAGCAGAGTGAGTGGCGAGTGTGGAGCCCTTGGGAGGGAAAGGAGCTTGTTGTGCTCAAAGGACAGAGACAAGGCTAGCATTACTACTAGCACAGTGGAAGATGGGGGGAAAGAGAGGGAAAAGAGGTCAGGGAGCAGGGGCAGGCCAAAACTGTAAGCCCCCCTGGAGGAGTTTTATGCTGGCAGCAATGGGGAGCAGCTGGAAGTTTTAAGCAGGGAGAGTATCATGAATGGATAAATACTGAGAAAGACTACTGTAAACGCAGGATAGACTGTGCAAGCAGGGGAGAAGGCAGGAGACCAGCTAGGAAACAATGGGGGCTAAACCAGGTTTATGGGAGACAGACATCAGTTGTCTCTGGGCAAGGATAAGAGGAAAGCATCAAGAGTTATTCTGGAGATAAAGTGGGCAGGACTTACTAATGCATGAACTGGATGAGTCACTTGAAGAAAAGCGAAGAATCAACAATTCCTCTGGGTGTTTGATCTGGCTGAAAACCTGGCGTGTTAGAGGGTACGGGGAAGACACCAGTTGTCCTTTTTGTCATGTTAAAAATGAGATGCTTGTTAGATGTTCAAGTAGAGATTTCAGTCATAATCATAGCTATTATTTATCAGTTTATTATGTGTCAGGCCCTACTCTAAGCCCTTTTCAGGGCAATAGCTCATTTACGCCCCTTAACTTTATCTGGAACTAGGGACTGCTATTATGACTGCTAAGGTTGTAATAAATGGCAGAGCTTGAATTAGCCCACAGAAAATCTGGCTCAGGAGCTCTAGCTGGTTGTCACTGTGCTAAGCCAAGGAAGAAGAGACAAGTCTAGAGTCAGGGGAGAGGTCCAAGCTGTAGGTATACATTTTAGAATCATCAGCCTACAAGGTGTTTTCAAGACCATGGGGGCAGGATGAGACCTTCCAAAGAGAGAAAATAGGATGAAAGGATTGCTGGAGATAATACCTTGGGGCCTGCCACAACTTAGAAGCCTCTTGGAGGAGGAAGAGCAAAGGAGTGTGAGAAATAGCAGCTAGCAGGATTAAAGGAAATCAGCAAATGGGTAGAGAACTTGCCTAAAATACAATAGAGTACAACTATAAAGTATTTTTTTTTTAATTTTAAGAAAGTGACTTATATTCAGAGGGTATATAAACCAAGGACATGCTGATTAATACTTTTCTCTATGGAATACTAATATTTGTAGAGAAATCAATGTGAGCACAGAAAAAGTCATCTAGATCAGCTCATTTTTATTGTCAAGGCATGAGAATTCCTGATGTAGGGCGGAAAATAATTAAGGGAGGGTTCTCTAAACCTTGATTGAAGTTTCTCAAAGCATACATGAAACTGACATCCTTTTTTTCCTCATGGTAAAGTTATCCCATGGGCAAACTGATGGAAACTGCCGTCCTTCATAAGAATAAATCCCCAAGAAGTATAGGATAATGTATATTACATGTTCTGCCATGGATGCTTGACAATATAAAAAACCAAAATTAATCAGCCATTATTTATTGTACCTACACTAAGACATGTATAATCATGACTTGTTAATTTCAAAACATGAGTTTTTTTTTGGTAAGGAAAAAATTATAAATTATAAAACATTAATTTATATAATATTTTCACTTATGAAGGTACTATTTATTATATAGTATATTGGAATTTTAACTGGGAAAGGATTTGACAACCAGATCTGGATATCAAAAACTGGACAGAAGGCATAGTATTTCTAAAGGCTTATCTTTCTTTTTTAAAATAATCTTCCAATATGAGCTGAAGATCATTCATCTAAGTCTTTGAAGCATATTCCATTATTTGCCCAAATCCAGGGAAGTAGAACCTTTAACAAAGTTTTTTTTTCTAACATATACCCAGTCCTAAAGTGAAATTGTTCGACTCCGAGATACTATGGTTTATTATTGAGATAAAAAGTAGAATTACAGTGGTAGAAATTCTAATATATCAATATATATCAGGAAAATATATTTGTTAAACTGTATTAACATTTCAGACTAAGAAAAGTCACAATTCCAGGAAAAAGTTTTAAACTCCCAAAAAAAGAAGTATTATTTTTCTCAAAGCATAAGATTAGCTTGTTTTTTATTGTTAAGTTTGTAGCTACTGAGACTGTAAACCAAGATAAAGTCATTAAGGTTAAACAATTGTGGTGGCCCACACAACTCAGCTCTGTGTTTTATCTTGAGATCCATTGTGTGGTAGAAAAAACTGGAATGATCAGAAGATTGGGTTTGAATATAAGCTCTGTTATGTACTAGCTACATGCTCTTGGCTTCAACCTCACCTTCTTTATCTATAAAATGAGTATAAGAACAGTATGTGCATGGTTGTTGTGATGATTAATACCAAAATAGTATTAATCCATTAAGAATGTACAGAATACATTAATAATACAATACATGCCACCCAAATATAAATGGATACTATTGCTATGTGACATTGATGGTAACCCAGGGAAACAAAATTAACACATTAAGACTGATGTCAAATTTGTCATTTTTTCCATAATATTGTTAAGCTGTGGAAATAATTAAAAAGAAGCAAATTATTTTCTAATACTACCATTACTAAAGCAGATGAAATGAAAAATATAAACAAAGTAAAACAAAATCAGTTGTTTCTGGTCAAAGGCAAAAGGAAAAGTATAACTTCCTTCCTGGAGGAAAAGTAGAATTAGAAGGAAGATGTGTTCAAATACTTGCTTGACAATGCCTTTAGCACAGAACTGAATTCCAGAAGGTTACAAGAGCAGGAATTCATTTCTCTACAGTTCTGCTCTTCTAAAATCTTGATCATGCAGCACACAAAAGGTGGTCTATATGAAAAATGTAGAATGTGAGTGTCATTTCCATAACACACATTAGATTTGGCACTGTGTTTTCTGAGTTTAAGAAAAGATATTTCTGATTTAATTAGAATCACTTTTAAATAAAATTATTAATTATCTGACTGATTTCAGAATAATGGATTACCTAATTGTCATTAAGGATGAATTTACTCATAGTTATAAAAAATAATTAGTCCAATATTTTCAAAGGTCATATTATAGAATAACAACATATTCGAGGAAATTTGTATTTTGTAGTTATTTTTAATGCCTTGACTGGATTTGATAATCATATTAACAGCATGAATTGTAAATAGATGGAAAACTTAGGGCACAGATTCTGAAGCCTATCCACATTGCTTAATTTTCTGTGTGTATATCAGAGAATATAGGAGGATAAGACAAAATCGTTAAGAAAGATAACTTCTGAGAAATGTAAATTTCCAAGATAATGTATATGTAAAGAAAATGTACATATGTAATTTTACCTACAGAGCACCTTTCTAATCTGTTTTGGTAAAATAAAGCTGGAAAACGTACCATTACTGTTGTTTCGCAGGGATAGATTCTGAGAAACAAAGAAAAGCATCACACCACGTTAATCACATTATTGAATTAAGCAAGAGTGTCAAGAAGTGAGTTCCACTCTTTCTGCTGCTAGTGATCTAAACTCCATGAAAAAGAATTCCCCATAGTATGAATTGTATATGCAATTCATTACCCTTCATTCATTTCTTTTTTCCTTCTACCAATATTTATTGGTCCCCTATCATATGTTGAGTAGTATACATCAATGTTTCTAGCCAGATGGTATAGCTAGAGAAACTTAATATGGTTAAGTTTAAATGGAGAGTTTTCCTCTAAGTTGACGTAACATTGCTTTGCAAATGGTTTGATGCAATTGAGAGAACCTAGACTTGCTCAAATTTTGTCCCCACTTGCTTTTCACCTTAGATGGGACACTTGGTTAGTCTTTCCCTTAGAATCCACCTTATGGGAACTGGGATGATAATCTCATCCAATCACAGGCTTTCCAGAAAATCAAGTGAGACAATATATGGTTAAAAATAAATTAGAGTCACAAGTTCATGGCTTGAAAAAATATTATTTTAGTTTAACTGTAAATATTGTGGTTGAAGCTGTAGCTGCCACCCCCGCTGAGCTCAAATCCTGAAGTTAAGAGCTGGTGCATTGAGCCCTTGCTTGATTTTTATTAGAAAAGAATAAATCATTCTGCAACTACAGTTACAAAACAGAGAAACTGTCCTTACTCTACCCAAATACCAGTTAAGCAAATAAATATTTAGTGAGCATTTATTCTTTACCAATGACTCTTTGCGTGAAGACACAAAGATGAATAAGCCCTGATTCCTAACTCTGAGAAGTTCAGTTCTGAGAAGTCTATTTCCCATGTCCCCACAGCTCATCTGCACATGAAGATAAGCCAGATGGTCTTGAAGGGCTCACCCCATCCCAACAGCCTATGGTTCTGCACCCAGATCATGGGAGGTAGGCTACCAGTCCAACTAGCAACCTGTAAGCTTCAGCTTACTCAATTATTGAAATAATTGAATAGCAAGAAATAGCCTTTATCTTCTGCATGTGGAAATCAAAGACTTTCACAGAAATCAGTGATTGTAATAAACATTGATAATTTTACTTTTGTACACTTTGTTTAATGATTTTGCACACAAAATATGTGTAAGTTAACAAAGCAATTAAACAAAACACATATACTGATTTGGATTTTCATACCAGAAGCACTTCATATATAACAATGCATATGTCTGGTAACAAGAAAAGGTAATTTCTATGAGTAGGAGCTCAGTAAATGTTTGCAGAATGATTGGTAATGAATTAATTAACTGAATCATTCCCTTACTTGTCAAATAGGAATTTTGCAAACCAAACTACCTTTGTCATGAGTTGCCGTGAGCTTAAAAGACATTGAAATGATGCATGTAAGAAAAAATTTCAAAGTCAAAAACAACTATGCCAGTGATCGAGTAATTGGCTTCCAAGTCACGGAGGACAAGGCACAATATGTGATTTTTCTGGCTGCCAGTGACAACCTTCTAGGCCTAGGGTATTTGTCAGGACAAGAGGAGGCTTGTGAAGCAATTAGCAGAGTGCCAGGCAAATAGCAAGTGCTCAAGAAATACAGCATCATCATTCAATTCTCTACCTTTAATTTATCATATTTTCCTTTTAGAGACTACATCTCTAGGGATCATCACACCAGACAACAAATTACAGGTGAGCATTTTAGATATTTTGTTGATATTTGTGTGCTGTTTTAAAGTCACATTTGGTCTCTGGCAGGACACAGGGCAGAGATGCCCTGTCATTATATCACCTGTTTTGAAATAAGGAGAGTAGATGGCTTTCATCTTCAGAAAATTTACTTAACAATCAGAGGTTATTTCTGGCTTGAGTTTAAAAGTTAATTGCTACAAGACTAAGTCAGTACATGAATGTATCTATCACTGCATTTCTTAACCTGGTGCCCCTAGTTGTTGAGCCTCTAAAGTTGTGTGCCAAGTTTATTTGTGCATATGTACTTTTTTATGTTAAGAAAAGAATCCGTAGCTTTCATCAAATACTCAGAGAGATTGTGATTCTCTCCAAATTAAAATTACTGGTATAGAAAATCTGTAACAATTAAGTAGATTGCAAAGTGTTTCATTCGTGGCTCAAGGGTTTGTATTCATTCTTTTCTTCTTTCTTTCATCCACTCATTTAACAAATATTGATAGAATGTCTGCTATGTGCTGAAAGCAGGGAAAATCCAGCAATAAATAAAACATGAAATCCCTGCCATACTCATTGAGAGACAGGCAAATAAGCAATTGAATGAAGTAGAAAATAAGGTAGCAGTCAAAATGAGGAACGAGGAGCAGATGTGGAGTGGAGCATTCTGAATGGGGTGGGCTTGGGTGTTAGGGCTCCAGACAGGAGCTCAGGGAAGCCTCTCTGGGAAGGAGGTAGGTCCTGGGGAAAAGGCCTGAATGAAGTCCAGGAGAAAGCCATTCTCATATCTGGGTGAAGGGCATTGCAGGCACTATTGGAGGCTTGGTTTCATTTTTCATGTTTAGTTTTTTGAGATGGAATCTCCCTCTGTTGCCCAGGCTGGAGGGCAGGGGTGCCATCTTGGCTCACTGCAACCTCTGCCTCTGGGTTCAAGTGATTCTCATGCCTCAGCCTCCCAAGTAGCTGGGATTACAGGCACCTACCACCATGCCCCACTAAGTTTTGTATTTTTAGTAGAGATGGGGTTTCATCATGCTGGCTATGTGGTCTTGAACTCCTGATCTCAAGTGGTTCATCTGCCTTGGCCTCCCAAAGTGCTGGGATTACAATCATGAGCCACTGCCCGGCCTCATCTTTAATTTTTTAATGCGGACTTTTCTCCTTTTCTCTTGCATATGGTCTTGCTTACTTTTTGCTGCTACTTGAAAAAAAAAAAAAAAAAAAACAAAACAAAACAAAAAAAAACTTTTCCTTTCATAGGCCCAATGGATGTAAATTTCTGCTTCTAATTTCCTTTCCCATAAACAAGGGTGTTTGACTAGCTGATTCTTCAAAATGTTAACATGTTGTAGTGGCTATTGTTTTATTGTTGTTATAAACTTCACAGGTTTCAAAGCTCCTCCAAACTCAGTAATAATCTGGCTTAAGCCATAAATTCCTAATTAATTTATCCACCATATTTTCACAAAACAGAAAAATATATGCCCTGGCTTTGAAAGAATTGAAAATCTAACAGAGATAAAATTCTTGGAAAGTTCAGCTGTGCTCTGTGGCTGTGCCCAATTGCGAGTGAATTATTCCTATTTCTTGGGGTAATTTTTACCAGCATCTAACTCTGTCTGAAGATATAGATTTCCCATGTCATGGTGCTGACAAAGGCATATTCACATTGAGCCATGGGGATATTCAGGGTCAATATTGAGACTCATCCTGGGGAGAAACATTGTGTTCAGTAGGATTTGAAGGGAGGATTTAAAATAATGGGCTGAGGATGACTTTTCACCAAAAGTACTGTTTTTCCATTGAATAAATTTATTTAGCTTATAATCACAGCACTGAGCAAAAGACACCAATAACAAACACATAACAAAGACCAAAAGAAAAGAAAGACCTCAAGAAACTGCAAAGCTTCATGCATCCTACCATGTATAAAAGAACCGCTGGGAATTGTCCAGTCTAGAAATGACAATTGTGACGCAGGAATGCAGCTATGAGTGTCACTTAGAGCGTTGGGTATGTACACATGCTATGCCTTCAGCTGTGAGCAGTTCTTGAATTCCAGTGTGCTTCAGAATTACAAGGAGGGCTTGTTAAAATGCAGGTTACTGGGGCCCAAATGTGGTTTCTGACTCACTAGGTGTGAGGCAGGGCTTGGGAAGTTTTTATTTCTGACAGCTCCTAGGAGATGCTATTGTTGCCCTTTTGAGAAAGGGTGTCTTAGAGAATTCCCAGGTAGCCCTGATGGGAGAACTGCTGCTGGGCTTCAGAGGATGTCCCAGCAGTTGGAATGTTATAAGGACTCCTTGCAGAAAGCCTTGCAAGCAAAGTGGCCAAGTTGTGACTCTGGTAGGCAAAACAGGCAGGTTCGTCTTCCTGGTATGCAGCTATTGAGATGTAAGATGCATTTTAAACATTGTGCAGCTCTTAGATTGGTGCCCCAGGGAAGAACAGGCCCCATTAAGGCTAGCCAAGAGCAGACTGATTACATCTGTGCCCCAAATGATAAAAAGTCATCCATCAGATTCTCTAATCACATGTGAATGTGAAATCAGGCAAATCAGCTGAAGAATCTTTCAGTAAGTAAAATAATAAAATGCCTAAACTGCTTTCTGTTCTAGGTAGTATTTTAGTGATAAAGATACTCTTTAAATTAAAATGCATCAGATCAAGAGGATATGTTTGGCCACTGTGAATTTTAAAAGTTTATATGCATTCACTCTGTGAATTCCAAAATAAAAACTATTTCTGATCTTAAATAATCTACACATGACCAATGAGCTATCATGAAATTAAAGTTCTACATTTTTCTTTGTGTAATAAATATGAAATACATGGCAGATAATAGGAACTACTTTATTCGCAAACAAGTGCTTACACTAAAAGACATTCACCTCCTATTTCAGGAAAAAGCATTTCAAACATGTAGAAAATATGGAGAAAGCTCTGAAAAAATATCTGTATGATTGGAATAGCAAGAAAAGCAAACAGTTTGGACAAGCAAGAGATATACAATGGTTAATTTCATGTGCCAACTTGGCGAGGTTATGGTGCCGAGTTGTTTGACCCGCCTAGATATTGCTGTGAAAGCATTTTTCAGATGTTATTAATATTTGAATCAGTAGATTCTGAGTAAGGCAGATTAGCCTTTGTAATGCAGGTGAATCTCATCCAATCAGTTGCAGGTGTAAGTGGAAAGATGGAGGTTTCCTGAAGAGGAGGGAATTCTTCCCCAAGACCGCAATATAGAAATCCTGCTCGGAAATTCAAGGAATTGGGACTAAAGATTGCAAGATCAACCCGTACCTGAATTTCCAGGCTGCCTGCTTGCTTTATGGATTTTGGACTTGCCAGCTCCACAATTATGTAAGCCAAATTAAAATCTCTCTCTCTCTCCCTCTCCCCACTCCTCTCTCTCTCTCTCTCTCTCTCTCCCTCTCCCTCTCCCCACTCCTCTCTCTCTCTCCCTCTCCCCACTCCTCTCTCTCTCTCTCTCACTCTCCCCACTCCTCTCTCTCCTCTTTCTCTCTCTCTTCCTCTCCCCACTCCTCTCTCTCTCTCCCTCTCCCCACTCCTCTCTCTTTCTCCTCTCTCCCCCTCTCCCCACTCCTCTCTTTCTCTCTCTCCTCTCTCTCTTTCTCCCCCTCTCCCCACTCCTCTCTCTCTCTCTCCTCTCTCTCTCTTTCTCTCCCTCTCCCTACTCCTCTCTCTCTCTTTCTCTCCCTCTCCCCACTCCTCTCTCTCTCTCTCTCTCCCCCTCTCCTCACTCCTCTCTCTCTCTCCTTCCCTTCAACATTTCCATTGGCTCTGTTTCTCTGAAGAACCCTAATATAACAAACATCGATGGCAAGATGAATTAGCTGCAGTTGTTTGACTTCAGAGTGTTTTTAGTGTGACTTGGTGAACCAAACAGTAATTTTTGACTGCTTGAGAGTAATTTAATTTTCCTCTCAATGTTCATCATCTCCACCCTTTACTTTTTGAAAAGCAGAGATGGCAGAGCATGGTGGCTGATCCTTGTAATCTCAGCACTTTGAGACGCCAAGGTGGGTGGATTACCTGAGGTTGGGAGTTCAGAACCAGCCTAACCCACATAGAAAAACTGCATCTCTACTAATAATACAAAATTAGCTGGGCACAGTAGTGCATGCCTTGTAATCCAAGCTACTCGGGAAGCTCAGGCAGGAGAATCACTTGAACCTGGGAGGTGAAGGTTGTGGTGAGCTGAGATCACTCCATTGCACTCTAACTTGGGCAACAAGAGCAAAACTCCATAAAAAAAAAAAAAAAAAAAAAAAGCAGAGATACTTATTTGCTATGTAAGTATTTGCATGCTTGTGACTTTTATAATTTCTTTGGCTTGGAAACTGCGAAGACAGGTGAATGTATGATTCTTCAGTGATTTGATTTGAGTCAGAGATTGGGTCATCCGTCAATACCAGGCTTCCTCCGGTTAGTTCATGTTGTTTGCAGCCTTAAGTGTAGATACACCAAGTAAAGATTCTGAGCAGAAAGAGATGGCTCATAGCCCTGAGACAGGAACAGCATGTACAGGAGCTGTCGTTCTGCATAACTCCCGAAATTATGCGGTGTACTGTCCTCAATCAGTTATGATAACTGAATGGAAAAAAGCATTAAAACTACATGTCTTTTTACACTGGGAGCTAATGTGCTGAAATAAAAGTTACAAGACGGAAAAGAAATTTATTGTCTACTCTGTGCAAGAATGTACTGTGCCAGGTAACTTAGTTATATAATCTTACTTGATTTTTAAACATGTTTATAATGGCAGATATTATTATTCCCATTTTCTTGGTAAGAAAAAGAGGGTCCAGGATATTAAGTGACCTGCCAAAGTCAAGCTGTTAGTAAATGGAAGAATGCGAATTGAAGTCATATTTCATTCCAAGGCTGTCTTCTTTTCCTACAGTGGATTGCCTCTTGGTTAAAGTTAGACTTTTAGAGTGCTGAATGTAGTTTTAAGGCCTTTGGTTCAACTGATGGAAACGTGATCCTGACTTTTTCCCAGTAGGCACCCTTTCTAGCCATTGGTTTGAAAACAAACCTACAGTAGGTAAATCTAACATTTCTATCATTTTGACATCTTTAGAGACCTAAATTTGAAATACTCAGTTGCTTAAGTTTCCAGAATCGTGGCATCAGTGGTCCAAGCCATGAAGATATTAGGTTAATATAATTTGCTTTGAGAGGTTGACAAGGATTTCTCAGAATCTTGGGATTTATTTTGACTTGATATTCTCTGAACCTATGTTATTATCCTACAAGCTATTCATTTAGGGTTAATTGCTCCTTTTTCTTTCATTCCATACGTATTCAATACTTACACCAAAATTCTATATCTTGTGCTGGAGAAAGTACAAAGATGAATTAGCTATAGTTCTTATCTTTAAAATATTTCCAATCAGATTGGCGCAATGGCTCACACCTGTAATCCCAGCACTTTGGGAAGCCAAGGCAGGTGGATCACTTGAGCTCAGGAGTTTGAGATCAGCCTGGCTAACAGGTAAAACCCTGTCTCTACTAAAAATACAAAATTAGCCAGGAGTGGTGGTGCCTGCCTGTAATCCCAGCTACTTGGGAAGCTAAGGCAGGAGAATAGCTTGAACGTGGGAGGTGGAGGTTGCAGTGAGTTAAGATCACGCTTGAGTGCAAACTCAAGCCTGGGCAACAAGAGTGAAACTCCATCTTAAAACAAGACAACTTACTTCAATCTACAGGGAAAGTTCTAAATGAGTAGAAGACAGAGCACAGAGTGACAAGAGGCTTTTGGTGTTTTTCCACAAAGCACCACCTGCAAATGAGTTATCTAAAATGCTGGTAGGAATAGTTACTGATGAAATGGTGCATAAAACTAGCCATGATGCCTCTATTACTTTTATGATTACAGTGATTATAACACAAGATACTGTTATACATGTGATATTATAAAGTTATACATGTGATTATACATAAGATATTGTTATAACACAGATATTGTTATACACGTATGTATAACAATATTTAGATTTTTTTTCCTTGTGGCTCAGAATGAAAGAGAGCAATAACCACAGTGGGTTTCACTTTGTAATGAAATAAAATTTGCATACAGTGTAAAAGGAAGAAAACATGTAATTGTGTGTACACCTTTAACCTAATAAGTTTAGTCAAATTCTAATTGTTTGATCACTTAATCAAATTGGATAAAGAGGGGATAAAGGGAAACAATAAAAACAAGTTACTCTGAAAGACTGAGGAGGCACATAGAATCGTGTAATTCCGAAATAGTGAGGAAGAAAATGAACTTCAGGAACCAATCCCTTCCCGGGCCCCACCACACACACACTTATTTTGCGGAAGAGGACTATCAAACTCTGTGAGGAAACTCATATGTCCAAGTGTGATATGGTTGACTGGTGGAAGAAATTCATGTAGAACTTGAGAGGAAGCTTTAGAGATGGAACTTGTAAACTTGAATCTCCTTCCCCAGCTACCATGTATTTCACCTAAAATGTCAGGAGTTTTTGTAATAACAAACAAGTTAAGAATTAAGGAGAACGTTGATTCAGTTCCCCTAGAGTGAAAACAAAGAGTTATCACTGCAGAGAATGCAAAGAAAATGAATCTCCTTGAATCAATAGATAAAGGTTACCTGGGAGGGGCAGTGAGGGATGGAAGGAGGCAGGAGCCAGTTCAGCTGGGGCTGGGGGAGTTCCAGGGATCTCTTGGAAGAGATGATGAGCCTATGTGGTTAATTGAGGATTAGCTGAAAATTTTCATTTACACTTTTTTTTTTTTTTTTTTTTTTTTTTTTTTTTTTTTTTTTTTTTTTTTTTTTTTTGAGACAGAGTCTTGCTTTGTCACCAGGTTGGAGGGCAGTGGCACCATCTTGGCTCACTGCACCCTCTGCCTCCCGGCTTCAAGTGATTCTCCTGCCTCAGCCTCCCGAGTAGCTGAGATTACAGGCACCTGCTGCCACACCTGGCTAATTTGTTATATTTTTGGTAGACATGGGGTTTTACCATGTTGGCCAGGCTGGTCTCAAACTACTGACCTCTAGTGATCTGCTCGCCTCTGCCTAAGAAAATGCTGAGTTTACAGGCGTGAGCCACCACACCTGGCCATTCACACTTTTGAATGCAAGAATAGTTTAGCATAAAATAATAGTTTTTATGTTATCTTAGGAAAACTCAAACCTTTGGTGGTTGTGTTTAAGGTATTGTTCATACAAAAAATAGAAAGATTTGTTATTGGAAGTTTTGTAAACAACTTTGTTATTTATAAATTTTGCACTGTGCATTTGTTTCACATTTCATAAGCTAGATACTTGTCAACACACTAGGAAATGACTTTATAAAAATCTCATGTATGAGGAAAGCTCTTCAGAAATTATTACTTACTTGAGTTTTGCACTTTGGGATTAGATAGCCTTACCCTTGGTTAGTATTACATCACTTGTCTCTACAATTTGGTTAAATTTTGAGTATACACATTTTTTTTTTTTTTGATGTAAAGAGATTCACAGTCCTATCAGAAGAGGCTTTCTCCATTCAGCTAAGATTCTTAACCATCTATCAAGTCTGTTAATTTGGAGGGAAAAACAATTCATAATTATAGTCTAATATTTTCCAGTTAGCACCGGGAATGAAATGTAGGCTAGTCTGAATTTGTAAACAAGTTGTCTTCTGAATGTTCACTTTCAAATCTGCTCTTTGGAACTCTGAAATCATTTTCTTGTAGACAACAAAGACTGCCATAGCAGTGGACTATCAAGTCTGTTCACAAAGTCTATTTTAGGCCATTGTGCAGCTAATGTTTAATTGTTCTGGTTCTTTGTAACACGAGTGGCAGATGCCACAATAACTTGATAGCAAAGTGAGCATAGTTCCTCGAATGTAAAGGAACACATCCCATTGTCCAGCAAGGGATGTGTCCAGGAGGAAGTGACAGAGGGCTGGGGTGGGCTTGCCGGTGAAAGCCCTCCTTTCTCACTCTCCTTTTTATTTCAAGCCCCTGTTGTTGGTTCTCTTGCTTTCCTTTTCCCCCTGCAGCAGATAATTCTGAAAAAGTTCTATCTCCTCTTGGTTCCCAAAGAAGAGGATGTGTATGAAAAACCTCACCACAGTATTCCCCATGTAGCCATGGTTTCACTTTCTGTGGTTTCAGTTACCTGTGGTCAACTATGGTCTGAAAATAGTGAGTACAGTAAAGATATTTTGAGAGTCCACATTCCTATTAACTTTTATTACCGCATATTGTTCTATTTTATTATTAGTTACTATTGTTAATCTATACTGTGTCTAATTATAAGTTAAGCTTTATCATATTATGTATCTATAGGAGGAAGCATAGTATACACAGGATTTGGTACTATCCATACTTTCAGGCACCCACTATGGGTATTGGAATATATTCCCCTTTGGAAAATGGGGGACTAATGTATGCTATTTTAGGTATTTTCTAAGCATTTTAGAAAACAGAGAGAAACAAGCAGGTGACTATCAAATCAATCTTTCTAGTCCAAAATCTCTTTCTTGATTTTTGAAAAACAAAGCCAAAGCCACATTCAGTAATAATGGTGATAAATAAAGTTTTATCTACATTTCTGAGGAACATCTGACACAGGGAGCCCTAAACATGTCATTGCTAGAGCTCAAGGATGGGCAGGTGCTGGGGGGATGGGAGCAGCAGGGATGGACACCCCTGGAGTAGTGATGTCGGGCATGGGGAATGAGAGAGGGACAGGCTTGGGAATTTAACCTCTCCTCTGCCACATACAGCTCATTCCATATACTGACCATTCTTCTTATGTAGATTTAACCATTAGATTAGTTTAAGGGTTAGAGGTTGGTCCTAGTCACCAGATGGTGGAGTTGAAACGTAAAGAAAAATAGCTGTAGTATTTTTCTGGTCACTTCCAAGAGGTCTAGGACATAAACAAATCAGGAAAGATGGACAGGTCACAGTCCCTCTCCTATATGGGCACAGAAACATGAGGAATTCATTTCAGCATATGAAGTAAGTATAGGTAAGGTGCTTTTTATAATAATACAGAGTAGAAGCTCTTAATATTCCAGGGAGAGAGCATTAAAGAGGCTTCTTGGAGAAGGTACCACTTGCAGGGGATTTATCTTATTGTGTATATATGGAGGGAGAGAAAAAGGGTATTTATGTGTGCCAGGAGGTAGAACAGATACAGGCTTCTGTGTGAGTAATACGTGTGCTTGAAGATTGGGCTTGAGCAGTTCCATGTTGCTGGAGTTTCAGATAAATTATGTGTCAAGGGGTAAAGAAAAAATCTAATGATATAGGAGGTGCCAGCTCATTCAGGGCCATGAGCCACACAGAGGAAGGTAAATATTCTCTAGAGCATAGGGTGTTATTGAAATTTAAACATGTGACATTGAGAGATTTGCATTTTGGATGGATGACTTGGAAAATGTGTTGGAGTAGATTTAAGGATGACAAACTGGAAAGGATACCAGTTAGAAGGTTGTTGCAAGAGTCTAAGAAAGATGATGACCTTTGAAGACCATCTTTAGAATATTAATAAGAAAGGAGGGCATGGTTTTAAATGTGAAGTGTTTGGGTCCTTCTGATTAAAAAATTCACCGAATAAGCAAATTTACCTATCTTCAAGCCCTTTCAAAACACATTAAAGTGAAAAAGGAAGAAAGGAAGAAAAAAGAAAATGAATACACAAGGAAAAAAACAGAAGCAAAGGGAACAGGAAGACACAGATGTAATTCAAACCATATCAATAGTATTGTTACTCTAGAAAGTAGATGGACTGTTGGTAGCTATTCTATAGGCTGCAGAGAGCTGTATTCTCAACCTTCTGGAGAGGGCAGTGGGGATGGGTATTCAGTGAGAGGGAAGCATATTCTCTGAGCTGGAAAACAAAGTGCTCAGCAATTGGAGGCAGCAGTTGCTCTAGAAGGTGGCAACAGGCTTAGGAAGATGAAAAGAGAAGTGACTTTATATGTAGCACTAAGATTCCCAGATCTCCAACACCAGCCTGCACAGTTGATTTCCTGTCTGCCAGCTCAGCAGGAGACAGGAAGTTTATTCTCTGGAGACACTAATCAGACAGTTTGTGTACCCAAGGATGTTGGGCAGAGCTGAGGGCAGGATGAGGTGCAAAAGGGGAAATACCCGTGCAAGACCATTGAGAAGGCTGTTGCATGAGTCCCTAAGAAAGGTGATTAAGACTTTTCGAGGACCATCATTAGAATATTAATAGGAATGGAAGGCATGGTTTTAGATATAAAAAGTTTTTAGGTCCTTCTGGTTAAAAATTACAGAATAAGCAGATTCACCTTTCTTAGTGCCCTCTCAAAACCCATTATAGTGAAAACAGAAGAAGGAAAGAAAATGAATACACCAAAAAGACAGAAGCAAAGGTAACAGGAAGACACAGAAGTAATGCAAACCTTTCACTTGCTCTTTCACAGAGCCAGTGAAAATCAGCACACTGCTGTCTCCAGCTCAGCTCCTTGAATTTCTACAGCCAGGTAACAACTCCTCTATTACCTAGCAAGTGCTGCTGGAGGGTTCTTTTTTAGGGAAACTCATCAGCCAAAGATAAAAGACCAATAGATGTTAGCATTTGAGAAACTTCTCAAACAGAGCTGGTTCTCAACCAGATCAATAGCCACTAGTGAAAATGTTTTAGAGTGTCCCCTTTCCAGCCCTACTCCAACACAAGCATCCAATCAACTTTCATTTTTGTTTGTTTTGAGACAGAGTTTTGCTCTTGTTGCCCAGGCTGGAGTGCAATGGAACGATCTTGACTCAGTGCAACCTCCGCCTCCTGGGTTCAAGTGATTTCTCCTGCCTCAGCCTCCCAAGTAGCTGGGATTATAGGAATGCACCACCATGCCAGGGTAATTTTGTATTTTTAGTAGAGACAGGGTTTCTCCATGTCGGTCAGGCTGGTCTTGAACTCCCAACCTCAGGTAGTCCACCTGCCTCAGCCTCCCAAAGTGCTGAGATTACAGGCATGAGCCACTGCGGCCGGCCCCCAGTCAACTTTCAATGACTTATCTTTCTATGGAAACAGATAGCTAGAGCTCAACATGTATTTAAGGAAAGTCTGTGGCAGGAAAGGATTTGTTGCTAATGGTGTTCGGTGAGGTGAGGAGGGTAAAGGAAACCTGAACAAATCCTAATATAAGTGATCAATCCAAGTGAATTATTAGATTAGGCAACAGGAAGGAAAATATAGAAAAGGGGCAAGAAAAATATAGAAAATGGGCAAGTATCTTGTGGGGAGACATGAGGAAGAAAAAGAAAGTGAGCTGCACTTTTGATATCATGAGTTTGGGGGCGAATGTGGCCTCAGGATGATTGGATCCAGCTGAATATGGACTATTTCTCTCCTTTTCCTGACTTGAATCTCTGAGACCAGCTTCTCCATATAGGGGCGATATGGCTGGAGACATGTTGGGAATTAAGCCTTTTAGTCTGTGATCAGAAACTAAAAGAGTTTTGCTTGATGAGTCTGAAGAATTCTGGACTGGCCAGATCAAATGACCCCTCTGTGGCCAGAGGCTGGATCTGCTACCCGAAGTGCTTAGAGGACAAAAGTAATACATGCTACCGCTATTCCTTCTTAAAAAAATTTATTTCCTTCTTTTAAGGCCTGCCTTCAAATGTACCCTAATGATAAATTTTTATAACTCCCTTATCTAAATATCATTTTGCATTTCTCCATAACACCTCAGGTTTATCATTTTTTGTTCTTTCTTTATTGCATGTGGTTGAAGTTTTTCTTGTGTATTTGCTCTACCTCCTTTCTGAGACTATAAGCTCCTTATGTGAAAATATGAAGTAGAAAAACACAAGGCTGGGCACAGTGGCTCACGCCTGTAATCTCAGCACTTTGGGAGGGCGAGGTAGGTGGATAGCTTGAAATCAGGAGTTTGAGACAAGCCTGGCCAACATGGGGAAATCCTGTCTTTACTAAAAATACAAAAATTAGCCAGGTGTGGTGGCAGGTACCTGTAATCCCAGCTATTCAGGAGGCTGAGGAAGGAGAATCACTTAAATCTGGGAGGCAGAGGGTACGGTGAGCCAAGATTGCACCACTGCACTCCAGCCTAGGCAATGGAGCAAGACTCCATCTCAAAAAATAAATCTTACAAAATAAGGAAAAGCATCAGTTTTGTTTCTAAACGAAAATTGTTTATGTTAAAATAGTCCGTTTGGAAGGTGGTAGCCTTTAATGATTTTATTGCTTACACCTTGCAGAGAAGCCTCTCTTTATAATTGAGAGTACTCTATAAGCATAGTACTCATTCTTTTAGTATCTTGTTTTGAAATATTTGTCCTTTTAAATACATTCATATTTTTAAACACTCAAATCTGTAGTGAATTTCACAAAGTAGGCTTTCTGAAGTAGACTTTTGATATAGATGTTTGGTTTTGATTTAGATTTTTGAAATAGCCTAACTCAGGGACAGTTTTCATGAATAAGGTAAGTGACTCTAATGTAATGATGTTTTCCTCCATGGTTTGTAAATTGGCTTCAAAATTCTTTCGAAATATTTTCAGATAATGACGCTATTTATTCAGCAAACATGTATATAGTATCTGTTATATTTAAGCACAGTTTTAAGTGCTTTATATGTATTGATCATTTGTCCCCAAAATAAACCAAGAAGGATTGTTATTATCCTCCTTTTATAGATGAAGAAACTGAAGCACAAATAATTTAAGTAACTAATGTCACAAACTAGGAAATAGAGTTGGGATTCAGTCTGAAATTCATGTACCTCACACTGGTGAAATGCTACACTGTCATTGCAATGTTAGTTTTCCTGTATAATTACTTAGAAAAGGATTGCAAACATGCCTTCAACCAAATCTGCCCTTTCCCCAGTTTGGATATATCCTGTGAACTACATTTTTTGGATGTTTGAAAAAAAAAAAAAGAATATGTTGTGATCCCTAAAAATTACCCAAAATAGAAATTGTAGTGCCTGCAAGTAAAGTTTTATTGGAACACATCCATGTTATATTGGTTTGTTTATGTATCATTTATGTGGTTTCTGCACTACAACAGCAGGATTGAATAGTTGGGACAGAGACTGGAAGGCCCACAAACCTAAAATATTTACTATCTGACCCTTTAAAGAGAAATTCTGCCAAGTCCTGATTTAGAAAAATAATAATTGCCTGGATGTCTATGTTCCAACACACTTCTCAATAGAAATGCCAAAAGAAACCAGTTGAAATGGTTTCTTCTTTTTAATTGCATTTTAGGTTTTGGGGTACATGTGAAGAACATGCAAGATTGTTGCATAGGTACACACATGGCAGTGTGATTTGCTGCCTTCCTTCCCATCACCTTGCAATGGTTTCTATCATAACAATTTGATTTTACTTTAAGTGAAATTAATTGTCATGAATATGATAACATATCCATTAATACAGTAAGTGTTTAATTCATATATGCCAGATGTTACTTGCAAAAATATTTTAAAACACAGAAAAGTATAGAGAATAAAATAAAAACTTAGCTATCATTCTTTTTTGATTAGTTTTCACACTCCCCAAAACATGTATATAGTGCTTTGCACACCTAAGTGATCAATGAATCTTTATTAGTGATTTTGTTGTGTTTTACACTTAGAATGTGTTTCCCATTATGTGCTGACTGGCTCCATATGCTTATAAAGAGATAAAATAAAATCCTGTAGAGATGGCTTAATGAGGAAAACAATGAAAATCACTACATGCAAATAGAGGCCGTGGAGCCCTGTGGCTGAAGGTGGGGTTTGGAGCCAGACTGTCTGCCTTCAAGTCCCGTCACACTACTCACTTCCTAGCCGTTACTATTGACACACTACGATTAACTTCTCTGTGCCTAAGTTTTCCTTCTCTCCCTAAGGTATTCTGGAGCTGGATAGTGCCAGCTCAGAAGAACTGGTTCTTAAATATTCAGAAATTTTGTGAAACATTTGTTAAACCATTGGTAGCTTGAAATCAGTCACTGCTGCAAGTATATCACAGAAATTGGCAAATGTTACAAATTCGGGCTCTGCTAGCCCCCTGCCCCCAGCCAGTTTACCAGCAAGCCATGTATGTGTATTTATCTCCGAAGCATGCGAGGATACAAAACTCCCAAGACAGTGCCTGATGTGTAACACACTGTAAATGCTCAACAGGACACACCACCTATGCTGCTGGCTTTAGTTTCCTCATCTGTAGTTTCTAAGCTTGATATGAAAAGATCTGTGAATTTCAAGGATTTTATGAACATGCAAATTTACAGTAAGGAAAATATATGATGGTTTTTAATCTTTTATATGTTTCTTAGGAGAAATTGTTTGTGGTATAAGATATCAAGCAGATAAAAATAAGGTCATACATATTTATTGTTGGTTATCAACCACTGCTTTGTAATATTAGATGAATTATTATCTTTAAAAAATAGAATGTTTACTCATGTAGATAAGCACATGGGTCCTTTTATTTATAATAAGTATGTAATAGTAAAGTTCTATACCTCACAAATTATCCAGAACTACAGTTAATTTTGAGCAATTGTTTCCTAAGTCATAATATCTGGAAATTTACTCTTCATTCCTCAATTCATAACATGATTCATTTAGAGTTATGTAGAGATGGGTAACTGAGTAGCTTGCATTGAACAAATATTTTTCATCAAGAATTTTATTATATCCATTGAACAGTAATAGGAAAATATACTAATAAAAGCATACATTTGAAATATATCCAACTTTGAAAAGGCCATCAGTAAGACACTGCATTAAAAACTTTACATATCTCTATTTAAAATAGTTTATGTCTTGTTTACATTCATTCATTTTTAAAATGTAGCTTTTAGGGGGTGGCTTCTGAGTTAAGACAACCGTTCACAATTACACCATTCAGTTAGAGCACAGTCGTTGTGATCCCCGTTGGCTGCCTCATGGTGCACGTGTGTGCACTTGTACCTAACACATGCACTGTCCTCCTTGCCCCACAGTCACATGCATATCCCTAGAAAGTCAGTAAAAAGAACAGGAATTAAAGGGCAAGCCTTTTATCCATTAAGCTTTGTAAGTCTATTTGCTTTTATTTTTTAAATTTAAATTGATTTTATTTTGTATTTTTTTAGGAGATGGGGTCTTTTCTTCTTTAGAGACAGGGTCTTGCTCTGTTGCTCAGTGGGAGTATGGTGGGGTGATCACAGCTTATTGTAGCCTTGACCTCCAGGGCTGAAGCTGTCCTCCCACCTTAGCCTCCCAAGTAGCCAGGACTACAGGCATGCACCACCACGCCTGGCTAATTTTTAATTTTTTGTAGAGATGAGGGCCTCCCTATGTTGCCCAGGCTAGTTTTAAACTCCTAGGCTCAAGTTGTCTTTCCACCTCAGCTTCCTTAGTAACTGGAACTACAGAGGTGGCTACTTAGCCTCCTGAATTTGCCCTTAAGGTATAAAAATAATCGACTAAATCAGTCATTATTATGTTAATATGCATAATACATTGTCTATTAGAGAGGAAGAATCATTAAGCCATTATGAGAACAGTGATTAAGGAAAATATAAATTAAACTAGTGGTCAGAACATTTACAATACTGAATGCACACCTATCAGGAACATGAGTATTCTAAAATATCCAAGTAATAACCTCATTCTGTGGAGAGGACACAAAATCTGAAATTACAATGTGGAAATATACTAAAAAAAAATCCATCTTAGTAAAACACAAAGCCCTACAATAAATCAATTTTATAAGACTATTAGCCCTTCTTTTAATTTTGAAATACCATACACACACACACACACACACACACACATACATACATACATACATACATACGTTTGGTCCCAGATGATGTTACTCTGCTTCCCTAGTTTTTCTTACTAACATAATTAACAAGAAAGATGTCTGAAAGGTGTCTATAGGTGGCTGTCCTCTTGTCTGCTACTGAGGCAGTTTAGAGAATTTAAACCCAGGTGAGGCCTGCCTTGCCCAGTTCTTGCAAGAGGAACACCCAGGGAGAGGAAATGGAGGTGGACATTTTGGTCAGAAGTTTTAGATCATCTAAAGATTTTTTTTTCAACTATGTATGTGGCATTTCTTCTGAGACAGAAGGACAAAATGTGTTTGAACTCCTATAATATCTGTAAAAGCCTTCACTGCTTGTTTTCTTAAAACAACAACAAAAAAATGATTTTTCTCAAATACTCTAATGTGCTACACTATGAGTCAGTGGCATGGTTTTTGACGTATTCAATGATGGTTGAAAGTGAAAGAGGCTGATGGGTTCCTTCTGCGGGTCCACTGACTTTTTCACATTTCTGCCCCTTGAGATTCTGCCATCCAGATGTATTGAATTTTTTTTTTCTCTTCCTGTAATTGGCTGTGCTTTTGCACTTCAGACCTTCAAACATAATGTTTACTCTGCCCCATGTGTTTGCTTGGCTCATTCCTATTGATCAACATTTGTTCATTTGACATGGTTCCTAAGATCTTATATATGCCAATGTTTTTCCAGGCTTTGCTAAAATGACTTTTTCTAGGAAGCCTTTCCTGGCCTTCTAACCAGCTAAAGCTCCTACAGAAGTTTGTACTTCTATCTGAGCCTGTGCTATACTTATTGTCTGTGACTTCTAGTTTTATTGTCTTACAGGCTTGACTTTGAGTTTGGTGAAAGCAGAGAATGAGGCTATCCTCCTCATCCTTGCTATTTCCAGGGCCTAACGTGGTGTCTGGCAACAAGTAGGTGCTGAGAGGATTTATGGAGAGTGAATGATGAAATAATTGTAAAATATTTTATTATAGATATGCAAATAAATAGAATCCCTTTGGAAGTTAAAAAAAAAAAGAACTGAACTTGTTTGGTTTAAAATTCATTCATACACCAAATTCATTAGCATATTTCACTTTTCTGAATGCCACTGATAATTAGCTCACTGGTAAAGTTCAGGTATGTGTAAAATGAAAAGTTTAAATCAGGCTGGGTGCGGTGGCTCATTCCTGTAATCCCAGCACTTCGGGAGGCTGAGGTGGCTGGATCGCTTGAGCGCAGGAGTTCGAGACCAACCTGAGCAACATGGTGAAACCCCGTCTCTACAAAAATTTTTTCGAAAAAATTAGCTGGGCATGGTGGCACATGCCTGTAATCCCAGATTTGGGGGAAGCTGAGATGGGAGGATCACTTGAGCCTGGGATGTTGAGGTTTCAGTGAGCTGAGATCGCACCACTTCACTCCAACCTGGGTGACAGAGTGAGGCAATGTCTCAAAAAAAAAAAAAAAAAAAGGAAAAAGTTTAAATCAGTGAATATTCTCATTTCAAATGAAATAATTGGAAGAGTTATAGTCACAATCACCTTGCTGTACTATCAATGAAAAAATACATCATTTTTTAGAGCACAAATATACCATAAAGAATTAATAATTTAAATAGTCTAAATATTACAATCATATTTTTAATGGACTTTGATACTTAAACTAAAACTTATTATCTGTATTAGCCAGCTTGAGCTGCCATAACTATAATAATAAGCAGTTTGTGGCTTAAACAACAAATTTATTTCTCACAGTTCTGGAAACTGGAAGTTTCAGATCAAGATCTGGCAGGGTTCTGTTTCTTGTGAGGGCTCTCCTCCTGGCTTGCAGGTGACCAGTCTCTGGTGGATCTTCTTATAAGGACAAGAATCCTATCAGATCAGGACCCCACCCAATGAACTCATTTAATATGAATTCTTCCTTACAGTAAAAACAATTACACTGGGGGTTAGGGCTTCAATATATGAATTTTGGGAGGACCAATTCATTCCATTGCATGATCACTCTAGAATAACATTTGAAGTAATTTAACTTGAAGTCCTGGAAAGCATATTTTTCAGCATCTCTAACACAAAGTTGTATTGATTCATTTTTAAAAATCTTATTTTTGTTTTTAGTTACGTGCTTTTTTGATGATGCAGAGGAGTTTAGAATAAGAACCACTGACTTGGCATTATCTTTATGGGAATTGATCGCATTTGGCCAACTTTTATATAAGGCATTTCCTCTTGAACTTTGAATGTAATCTTACTTAGACTTTTAGACCTGGTCTTGAACTCAGAAGTCATTCAGTTCAATTCCTTTATTTAGAGATGAAGAAATTTAGTCTTAAATAGCCTAAGTTGTCTTCAGAAAGATATTCAAAGCCTTTTACAGTTTGCCTCAATCAATACTTTAATGAAATTGTCCTTCCTTCTCTTGTTTCATATATTTTTACCATACCAAATTCCTTGACAATTATCTTTTAAGGTGCTACCTGAAGCCTCTGTAGACATCTCTGGTTCCACACCCACAAACAGAATTGGTAATTTTTTTCTTTCTGTCTCCTTAGATTTTTTTCCAAATGATTGCATAATACTTCTTAAATTATATCACAGTAATCTGTGCTCATTTACATTCTCCATTAATTTATGAACTTCGTGAATTCAGAAATTGGACTCCACTGGTGCTAGCCCATGACTTAGAGCTTTAATAATTTCCAAATTTCTTTTTTGAAATTCAAGTTGCTAATAAATGCTACATCTGTAACAGTAATTGGTATCTCTTTCCTGAACAATGCTGTTTCTTTTCCTAGACCACACTTCACTCTTAAGATGTTAGTGTTAGAATTGCAGAAGGTCTTTTGGGATAGAAGATTTACAAGTATGAAGTCAGAAAAGCCTCAGGAAAGTCCTACCCTTCTGGCCAGGTGGTTCACGCCTATAATCCCAACACTTTGGGAGGCCAAAGCAGGTGAATCACTTGAGGCCAGGAGTTTGAGACCAGCCTAGCCAATAAAAAAAAAAAAAAAAAACAAACTCATTTCTACTAAAAATACAAAAAATTAGCCAGGCATGGTGGTGTGCACCTGTAATCCCAGCTATTCAGGAGGCTGAGGCACAGACATCACTTGAACCTGGGAGGTAGAGGCTGCAGTGAGCCAAGATTGCACCACTGCACTCCAGGCTGGGCAACAGAGTGACTGTCTCAAACAACAACAATAAAAGCAAACAAACAAAAAGACTAATAGAAAAGTCCTGCCCTGGGTCCAGAGACTACATCCAAATTCACTGTTTGACACTTATGTGTTTCAAATGCACCATGCCAGAGAAAACTGTTTTGTCTTTGGACAAATTTATCTCAGTTTGACTTTTGCTTTTAGGACTCCAGCTTGCAGAACTCCGCAAGGCCTGAGCTCCAGCACGTTGTGGGATGCTTTATATAGAAGAGCACTGATGACCCAAACAGATTAAAGGTCAGTGAAGTTAAGCCTGGGGTAATTGTTCTCTGAACTCTGGCACATTCTTACTGGGTTTCTGCTGTTTTATTGCTTGTGGCCTTTTGTTTATGGTTTAGTAAGGGCTGTGAAATGCTGAATACAGTTACAAGAAATCACAAGAAGAGAGGTGGATTGTCTTTTCATGAGTCAAATCCCAGTTCTTTTCATCTTCAGATTTTTTTTTCTTGAGAATTATAATAGTTGAGATATGTATGCAATAGATATGTTAAACTCTTATGAAAATCCAGATAGATGAAAACAGCTATATTTTCAATGCTGTATGAATAGCCAGAATTAATAGCATATTAGAAATGTTGCAATTTTCTGAACATGTAAAATGTCTTGAAAGAAATTAAAAGAGAGTCATGTGATTACAAAAATAAATTCTGCCTATGGCATAGATTTTATAAGAATGCCTGTATATATGTTCTCATAAAATTTATGAGATTCAAGTATTTATTCATTTAATTCAAGTTTTACATTGATAGATAAAATTATGTAAAATTGGGTATTATCTTAAAAAGAGATGAGAACTTTCTAAAAACTTGCAGATAAAAACTTGAAAGGCTAATCCTGCTATTCTCTTCTGCTTTATAACAAATATTTTTCTATTCACCTTAAGTTTTTCTGGAACAAATAGCTGTAAGTCAGAGATTATAGCTTAGTTAACTGAAACCAATTAGAGCAAGTCTCGTTTCCATTCTACACACATGCATGAAAATATACAATACAAAAATGTTTTCATTTATAAATAATTTAGCAACCTGAAGAACTCCATGAAAGCACTAAATTGGATGTTCATTTCAAAATACCAGTTTTGTCACCCCCAGTTTAGTGAGACTGCAAAGGGTATATGCTCTCTGGGTAGAAGAATGGAGGATGGCCTTTGACTTGCATTTAGTCCAAAAAAAAGTACTTGCTTACTCTGGGTAAAGATTATCTGTTTTGTGCTGCTTAACTACACAGGTGAATATTAATTGGCCACCTAGTATTTTTCTAGTCTACAGTAGGGGGAAGAAATGTAAGGAACGTTTCTTTTTTTTCTTTTGAAAAATGTACATTAAAATATGTTCCCAATTTACCTATTTAAGTATCTCTTTCTTAAATAACCCCATACAAATGTTTTCTAATACCCTCAAAAATAAAACAAAATTTCTGCTAAGAAAGGAGCCAAATAAAAATGCTAACAAAGACAAAGGAAATGGAAAAGAAAGAAGAGGTATGTAGAAAAGATTTTCCTGTTACTTGAAACCAAGCACTGGAGATGACCATTTTCTTTTTAGGTATATACTCAGTAACAAAGCTGTTAAAATTCATACTATGTTCATAGCGTGTTTGTGAATGCTAGGAGATATCCCTGGGCAACGCTATTTGACAGGTAATGCCCATTTTATTTTGCTAAAGCAAAACAGTTACAAACTATTTTTTCTAAGCTGTGTTGATTTTCTCTCTTCTCTGTGCTCTCACAAGTCCTGCCTCATAAGCTGATTTGGAATTCCTTATTTGTATCCTTAACCCATCAATTTAGCTTTATTGGGCAACATTATGCTTAGGTAATGCTATACAAATCTGGGCAAATGGGTCTTACTTCAAAAGACTTGGGACTCAAATTATAAGTGAAGAAGGCCCAGTTCTGCTGCTAATATGCATCTGCAGCTCTGCTTGAGGTTAGTGGGAATCTTGACTATTGAGGAGGTGAGGTTTACTTTAAGCTGATTTAGCAAAATAGAGCTCAGTCTAAATGAAGCATTGGAGAGGAAGCTCTACAAATCCAGTGATGCTGACATCTGTCTGAAATAGCAATCCTAAGAGTGGTTTTATGACATCCAAGAATGCTTCCAGATATTTAAGAAATCTTGCAAAATTATTTAAGGAAATTTCAAAATATACTTAATTGCTTATTACCCTAAAATGATATAAAATAAAATGAATAGGAATCATACTATGATTTCACTAGAGAAGTTGGGTGGTGTCATAAAGTTAAGCAATGAGATGTGATTGTAACTTTGAACAAGTTGGAAGTTGAGTTCTCATGCTATTCAGGACATTATGAAATGAAAATCATAAATGTTCAGGATATTGCAGGTGTATTTACACTTGGCAGGTTTTGAAAAAAAAATGACACACTTGTTAATTGAAAGATTTGTAAAGAGCTACTCCATAGACACTTTAAAAGTGAGTATGTTGGATTCTCCATTATAGTATTTATAAAGCATTCTTGCACAACTGGGTAGAATTCTTTATTTGCCTGTCCCCACAGGAGACAGACAAGCTGGGTTCAAATAAGCTGAGTTGCCTTGAGACATTTATTTCTTGTCTCTGAGTTCTAGTTTCCTCTTCTGTAAAATGAAGATAATAATATCCACCTGGTTGTATTATTTTGAGACTTAAATAAGATAATGTATATAAAACACTTAGTACAGGAAGAAATCAAAAAGGCTTGACACTGGGCACCGCTGCCTAACTTCTTCTTTAGCACATGTATCAATAATCTTCTATAAGTAAGTCATGACATTAAGTGCTGGGCACTGGGCTAAGTAGTGATCTGAATGCTAGACCAAGCTGAGATAGATTTCCCGTACAGTCAAGGTAGGAAGAAGAGGAAGGACAGAATTTCCCAAAACCAAAGAAATAAATTCAAATGCGGAGCCAAAGAGCAGCTGGACACAATAGATGTTAACCATTAAACTTCTCAAAAAACATCAGAACTTTCTGACTTAGGCTCTGAAGGAGGACAGTAGGAGCAGTGACTTAATTAGAATCATTTTGCAAGGCAGAGATGAGTTGGCACATACTTGGTCTCCAGAGTAAGTCTGGAAAGCTGAGGACAACATCTTTAGAGAAGATGACCTCAATGACACTTCATAGGATGTGGAAGCTGAACCGTCCAGCTTAGATGACTTACTGGAAGTTCACCAGTAAGACTGGGGAAAGAGCCCAGTGTTTTGGGCATCGTTAAGTCTGGCTTGAAAATATTTTTTTGACATCTGTCAATGTGGAGGCAGCAAAGCATGAAATTAGGACACTTGTCTGGCTGCAGTTAGATTCCTGGGCACTCTGTACGGTGGGGATCCAACTGCCCAATCGTGGAATGATTTCGAGGCCATGCCTGGAATTAGAGTGAAACTCTGATCCCAGTTCACCTTTCCTGCGTGCATTAGCTCTCATCCCTTCCTCTCCCAAGCATGGACATCTGTTTCTTTCGATTCATAATTATTGGTCTATTATCTAGTATTGTTGCCTAATTTTTAAATGGATGTTAATCTTGTTAGTAAAACAAAACTATAAACAAGGGGGGTGTGGAAGAAGGAAAAGGAACTTGCATTATGTTTACATTAAAACTCGTATTTACCATAATCTCTGTCTCTGGTCCCTGCATCAGCCACGCCGGCCCCTTCCCGTTCCCTAAGCATTCTACAGTCTTTCCTGTCTCAGGGCCTTTGCCCCAGATATTTCCTGTTTAAAATTCTCTTCTGTTTTTTTTTTTTTTTTTTTTTTTTTTCCCCCATCCACATGGCTGGCTTCTTCTCATCACTTAAGTGCTCCAGCATCCTAGAGAGGCCTTTCTAGACCATCCTATCAGTCTTATTCCCCAGCATCTCTGTTTTCTCCATTACATTCTTCTGTTTATTTCCTTATCACATTGCATTCATTCATCTATTCAGTAACTGTGCATGCACTACAGCTACTACTCTGTGCAAGGTATGGGCATATAATGCTGGTCTTTGCTATCACAGAGCCTACACTTTGTGAGGGATGTAAACATTAATGAGACAGTCATCACTCAGATAATTGTAAAATACTAATTCTGTTAATGTCTACCCTTGAGAGCCTATGGGACTAACCTGAAAGTATTTCTGTGTTTTAATTTGGATTTCTCTCTAGTCTGTTATCTTTCTCCCACTTGAATATTTGCTCCCTGAGGGTAGAGTCGTTGCTTTCTGTCTGTTTCTGCACAGTGTTCTCAGAGCATGAATATTGTGGAGACTTAGTGTATATCATTGAATAAGGGAATGGTAAGAATTTGCAGTAACTCTTTTGTTAAACTTCACGGTATCCATGACAACCTACAATTATGCCTGTTTTATTGATTAACAATATTGAAGCTCAGATAAGAAATTGGTCTCAGGTCATAAAGCTGGTTACAGGAGTGGAAACTGAACCTAACTCGTATTCCAAAAGTCATTGTTCTTTCTATTACTCAGAAGGCATGAGAGAGATGAAGAGCAAATTCTTGTAAATTGTTTTACAATCATATATAACCTAAAGTCATAGGTTGTTATTTTCACATGGTCTCCCCATAAAATTAAAAGCAGAAAACAAATCAAAATGAAAAAAAAATCACCATTAAAAAATATCCTACAACTTTATTTTTCGTTGTAAGTTCAGCAAAATCTAAGGTCGCCAAGCATGCTGAAACATTTCTCAGTATTTGGTGATTGCAAAACTGGATTTCATTTGGATCTTATATTTGGCACCAAAATGAGAACTTGAACCATCAAGAACAAAAGCTGTATGCTTGTGTGGCATTTGCTTTACTTGGCTAAAGAAAACCAGGTATAAAGGTACATACTGCCTTAACTCTTTCTGAATTCTAAGAAGTTCTTTGAAATGTGAAATTCCTACAGTGGTTTCTTTGTTTCTTATAACTTGAGTATTGGTAGGGAGAATGTGTGTTTGTGTGTGTGTGTGTGTGTAAGTGCACACATGAATGTGACTTCAGCTTTAGAGGAAAGAGGCAGAAGAATGAAAGAGAGAAAGGAGTTCAAGGAAAGCCAGAGAACAGCTAAGAAGATGGTCTAAGAAGAATAGACCAGATTCTTAGGTGACACACTGAACTCGACATAGAATGTCAGCCTGCCCACCATCTTCCTCTTCAGATCTGCTTACCTAGTTTGCGCCCTCTTCACAGTCAAAGCTATTTTTAAGTTTCCAGGTCTCTGGGTAATAACACTTCTTTTCTTTTCTTCTCTCTCTCTCTTTTCTTCCCCTCCCTCTCTCCCTCCCTCCTTCCTTCCTTTTCCCTTTCTTTTCTTTTCTTTCTTCTTTTAAATCTTGCTGTGTTACCCAGGTTGGAGTACAGTGGCACCATCTTGGCTTGCTGCAACCTCTGCCTCCCAAATTCAAACAATTCTCCTACCTCAGCTTCCCAAGTATCTGGGATTACAGGCATGTACCACCATGCCCAGAATTTTTTTATTTTCAGTAGAGATGGAGTTTCGCCATGTTGGCCAAGCTGGTCTCAAACTCCTGACCTTAAGTGATCTGCCTACCTCAGCCTCCCAAAGTGCTAGGATTACAGGCGTAAGCCACCATACCTGGCCTGCATGATGACACTTCTGTCTCCCCTTTTGTTTACTGACACTTAGTACTGGCACATGAACCATGCAAGTACATAAGCTTACATGGATTTTCTTTTTTGGACTAGGCATAGGTGATTTTTAAAAATTATCACATACTATAGACATCTTTGTCAGCCTTTCAAAGATCAATCAAAACCAAGCTTTTCCCCTAACTTAGCAAAAACATGTATATTTAAAGGAAAATTGTCTCCTATTTCTCATTCATTTACTCATAAACCATCAAAACAATAAAAATACATTGCCAACTAAGAACCTCATTTGAGTTTATTAAAGTGTAATTGCAAGGTTGTTTTTCCTGTCCTTAAAAGGACCCTCATCTTTTGCCAAGGATTAAATTCTTGGTGTGTTTGAGATTGCATGTTAAATCTGTGCCCACAGACTTTCAATACTTTATTCAATTAGGACACAAGTCTTCCTGTTCTAATACTTCATTTACATTTAATCCTATCTCTGTATGCTATTAGTATGAACCTCAGAAATCCAATTCTATTTTAAATTTCCATGTCACAAGCTCTATCCTGTGGCTGGACTTTACACAGGTCAAGAGAATATTCTGTTGGGATCCCTTTGTGGACATAAATAAGGAGAAAAATACTCGAGCTAGACTGATTATATCTATCTTTCAGAGCAAAAGCATACTAGGCTATCAAATGCAGTGAGTCATATGTCCATGGGGCTTACTATTATCTAAGGTGCACGTGGAACTGATCCATCCCCTTTGGTGGTACGTGACTGCACAGCTCCCCTCTCTTGAAGGAGGAACTACTGGCTTCAATTCACTTGCAGATACTATGATAATTCCAGGATCTTCTGAAAAGTCAGGTGACCCTGTGCCTTTATCCTAGTCTAGATGTGACCAGAGTTCAAACAGAAGACACCTGTGAATGTGTGGGAGGGACAAATGCCAGATGCATGAGAGGTTACCAGTTTTTCTTTTGAGAATGTCAGAGTCCACGTTGCCTAATGAAGCACTTACAACACCTTCATTGTGCACCACTGAGCGAGCCGTGGTGAGACGGTGCTCCTTCTGGGTTTCCAGACATGTGTCATTTCCACTGCATATTTAGCAGCACATAACTGCCTGCAGTGGGGAGAGCGGAATGTGAGGCATGTCTCACTGAGGAACAGGGTTTTTATTAAAAAAAAAAAAATCACTCAACTGCTAATGGAAACATCAACCTCTCAGCCCTATTCTTAAAAAATAAATATATACAAGGAGTTCCCCATACGAGAGGCACCTAAGGGACCCAAAATATTCATTTCCATGAAGTCACTCACAGCAGGCCTGTCTGGAAAAATGCTTTCATCTTCGGCAGAGAGAGGGGAAAATGTACCAGCCATTAGATTTAAAGGCTAGGACGTTAAAGTAGTGGATGAAGTGGGAAAAGTGATCCTTCAGTAAGGTGAATTTGGGCCAAACAAGATTAACTTCTATACTTTCAACTCAACATGTGATGCACAGAGACCACAGAATTACAGACTTGAAGAGAAGCCACTACAGTTAGTCCAGCTAGCTGTTCAACACTGGGTTCCTTGTAGTCCTGGAATTCCTGTAGGGAGCCCGGGATGAAGGGGCAATGGAAGTAGTAGGGCTTCATACTGCTTCTGCCAGGAAAACTCCGCTTTCATCTGCTTTCTGGATTTAATCTACTTTAATTCATTGAGCATATGTCTGTTGAGCATCCATTACATGCCTGGCACTGTCCTAAGTATGATGATGTTATAGTGATTAAGATGGACATGGCCCTTCGCTCCATGAAACTTACAGTCTGTAGAAGGTCCTTTGTGGGCACATGGCAGGTGTGTGAATGGGGAGGCTCCACAGCTAACACTGTGAGTGATAGTCTAGCCTTTGAGGATAAATAAACACAAGATAAAGCTCTGCAAAGAACTAACAGAAGAACTGGGGATAGAGCCCAGAGGTCTTGACTTATGCTTCAGTGCTATTGTTCCCAAGTTCAGACAAGAAGTCAAACAATAAAAAATATAGAAATCTGCTCAGTTAGAGTGGTTGTGAATTTCAGGCCAGAAACGTCCCCTAACTAGGTCTTCTCTCCATTTCACTTCTTTGGGATGCCCTTTCAGGACTGTCAGTAAAGGCTCTATGCTCATCCTCAGACACACACAGGAAAGGTCTTTCCAGACCAAGGTCTCCCTCTTCCTTCTGGGTCAAAGGCCACCCAGCTGTACTTTGTTCCAGAAACTTTCCCATCAGTCACTCTCCCTTCCGGCCGGGCTCTCCCACACACTCTCATCTCTGTGGAATTGCTGGGCTCTTGCATTCCTTGATGTGTTGCATCACTTCCTTCCTTCCTGTCTTGTGCGCATGGGGCACACTTTTCAACCCTTGGTCCTGTCTGCTCATTCTCCCAACCATGCACTTTGCCTCCTATCCCTTTCCTCTCCATGTCTCCCTGGAGGCTATATTCTGTATTTTATAATGCTAAAAAATGAGAATAGAGGCCAGATGACACTCACTGTATTTCTCTCTCTCTCTCTCTCTCTCTCTCTCTCTCTCTCTCTCTCTCTCTCTTTCAAAATCCTTCACTCTTTCCTAATTTTAGGTTTCCACTTTAGTCCTGGTCACTTGTCCTGGCTGCTGTCATCTCTTGGATCTTGCAAGGCTAGATCTGATCAGATTTATAAGGAGAAGGGGACTGCAGTGTTTGTAACTCAGGATATGGAATGTGTCTTCCTCAATCCATCTAGATCATGACCTGCTAGGAAGCGTGACACAGAGAACTGCTGTGGTGATTCTACGCTGTCCTTGAAGATCCCGTAGTACAGGCAGCCTCCTGCTCTTGGGTGCTGCCTACATGTTAGCTTGCATATCTCAGTCCTCATTAGGGGGCCCAATAGAAGAAAAGCAAAAAGCAGCTTCCACCTACCAAAGATCTTTCCAGGAATTGTTTGTACAACATCATTTCTTGATGACAACAACAACAACAAAAAAACACAACAAAATAAGACAAAGAGGTACTTATTTGTTTTTGAGAAGGGCCTGTTTTCTCTCCATAGTCTAGCACACTGAATCTTTCCAGTGTCCTTTGAAGTCACTGTATCAGGCACTCTGTGATATTTAGTGAAATGCCCTGTAGTAGAAGTGAGTAGTAGTAGAAGTGAGTAGAAGTAAGTTTAGTGCAATACTCTGCAGTTTATTCTTCTCTTTTGTGTTTTGTTTCATCTGAAATTGGGCAATTTCAGGATGAATTCAGCAGACTTGGCCAGTCTGTCAGCAGCAGGGGAAGGAAGGGAGAGAGACGACAGTTTCGAGCGATTAATCAAGTTAAATTTGCAAATGAGGATGATCTAGTATGATTAGGACAAGAGCATTGAGATGTTTTTCAGCTTAGACAGGAATGTTACGGAAATAAACAAAGACTCTCTTCAAATCCCAATTATGACCAATAATTGGGTGGGGTTTGGAAGAGTGTCTATGGCTCTGGATCTGGGAATGGCTTCTGGAATGGTGAAGTTCTCTGTGTAAAGCAAATGGGTCTAGTCAGTGACTAAATCTTTGACTCTGACTTCAAGAGACCCTTGTGTTCCAAACAGCTGAATTTAATCCAGTAATACACAACTCAAAGTAGAAAAGTTAGAGCTCTTTCGTTGAACGACACAATTCAGAATTTTTAAACAGATTAGATTTGGCCCCCACTTTAAGTTGAGGGATTAATGTCTCAAACTTGATAAAGGGCCCTCAGACACTATGTCCTGTAGCTCCTAGGACAGTATATTTTCCATTTCCAAACTCAAGTTCATGTGATATTCCTTTCTTCTCTTCCCCCACTCTCCATCCTTCTTCCCAGAGACTTGGCATCTTCTCCTTCATAGTAAAGATGTCTCCTGCTGATTGAAGCATTGCCTTGCACTTCAGACAGCAGCCCAAGGGAAATCGTGAAGGACTTGAGGTTGTTACAGTGAGATATTACCCAAGTGAAAATGCAAAGTGAGGCAGTTTTTTTTAATGCAGATTTTTTTTTTTTTTTTTTTTTTTTTAAGTACAATGTCAGTGTTCTGTCAGAGAGCACTTTCCATTTGAGCCACACTTACTTGTGTACCAAGTCGACATGCATCAGTCCTAATATTAACCTTGGCAGCCTGGTGCAAACACATATACTCTGAGTTGTTAGGTGAAAGATCCTTCATGGAAGGGAAGGATATTTGCAGTTTCCAGTTCGTAGAACAAACAAGTTTCTTCCACGTAACGGTAAGTGATATGAATGTTAGTGATGTTCTTTCTGCTCAATCCATCTCTGATGTTTTTGTTTGTTTGTTTGTTTGTTTCGAGGAGTCTCACTGTCGCCCAGGCTGGAGTGCAGTGGTGCGATCTTGGCTTACTGCTACCTCTGCTTCTTGGGTTCAAGTGATTCTCCTGTCTCAGCCTCCCAAAACTGAGATTATAGGTGCCTGCTAACGAGCCTGGCTAATTTTTGTATTTAGTAAAGATGGGGGTTTCACCGTGTTGGTCAGGCTGGTCTCAAACTCCTAATCTCAAATGATCTGACCGCCTCAGCCTCTGATGATGTTTAGAGAATAAGAAGATTCAGGGCAGTGCTATGATTGCACGGTTCACCTGTCTCTGTTCACGTGTGCATCCTGCGTCCTCAGTAGTCTGTAAGTGCTGGAGAGCTTACACTAGAGAACATGTGCTGTGTCCTCACCTTGTTTCCATCTCCTGCCGTGCCATAGAGAGGATTTGTTGAATTTGGTTGAATTTCCAATAGATTCATTCTCTCTATTTAATCTATTTATACCTCTTTTCATAGTCTAGCTAGCAAGTCCAGTACTTATGGCTTGTTCAAAAAGAGAAAATTACAACGGTTATCACCAAAGTCATCAGAGATCCGCTTTTTCTGTTGTTAAATCAAATGGGCAATTTTTGGTTCTCATCTCCTGTCAAACTGATGTTCTTTTGTTTTCTGCAACAGTGCTGTCTCATAATTTTTGGGGTACTCCAATTCAATTTCCTTGAGGGGTTCTCTCGTTCTTCTGATAGGCAGAAGCCCTGAAGTCATCCTGGGCTTCTTTCTTTATCTTACAGACCGTGTTCAATTCATCAGAACCCCTGTTTTTATCTCCCTTAAAAATACATCTAGAATAAGCATAATTTTGCCAGCTAGCTACAGACTCCGTCCTCCCTGGCCGGGAGGGTTACTTGCCTTCTACCTGGTCTCCCAGACCTCCTCTCTTGCGCCCACAGCTGTTCTCAACACACAGCCAGAGTGGTCTACCTGAAGTCCAAGTCGGCTTGACTAACCTCTACTCAGAGGCCTTTCCTGGCTTCTCATCTCAACTCAGAATAGAAGTCACAGTTAGATTTAAAACAAAACAAAACAAAACAAAACAATAAAAAGAAAGAATTCACAGTCCCTACAAGGCCTCTGAGGTCTTAGATGACTGGGTCCCTCCTCCTTGCTTACTTGGCCCCAGAGCAGTGACCTCCTGTGGCTTTTCCCAGCCGACATGGTAGGCTCTTCCCCAGGCATCTACGTTGTCTGTTTTCTCACTTCCTTCCAGTCTTGGCTCAAAAACCTAATGTCAGCTTCTTCCTAAAGCCTACCTTGATCACTTTGTCTAAAGGCCCAGCCCCCTCCCTCCTCCTTGAGCATATCATTAGTAAACATACTGAATAGTTTATTTTGTTTGCTTTTTCTCCAATATACTCTAAGCTCTAAAAGAACACGGATTTAAAAAATATTATTTTTCATTATTAATGTTCATTGTGTTCACGGATCCAGTACTTGACGTAGAACAGGTGTCTGATGAGCATTTGTTGAGTGACTGAGTGAGCGTTGTTGCCCCCTGTGGTGTTCTCTCAGTATTTTATCTGTGCCACTTGTGTGATCATCTCATGTCTAAAACCACCTGTCTGTGGGTCATACTTCAGGGCAGATTTCTTCTTAGAGCTCCACACAGAGATATTTAAACTGCTTCCCAGGCATTATTCTTGATGTCTTGTGAGTGAAGGCTCTTCCTTCTATAAAGGGCCTTAGAATATTAATATGCATAATTGAAAAGTCCAGCTGTAGAGCTGGCTTCAGGTGTGGCTGAAATCAGGCCTCAGATAACATCACCAAAACGTGCTTGTTTTTGTTGCATCACTAAGCTCTGCTTTTTAAATTTTCTTTTTTTGACTACATTCCTAGGTTTTCTTTTTTGGGTGGCAGGATGCATAGAGCAGCCCAAGCCTCATATTCTTGTCTCTGTAAATCCAATGCAAAGGAGACAGCCTCTAGTGCAGTTCCTGATATTCAAACCTGAATTGGACTAGCTTAGGATGAGTGGATCCTTGCCTTCCACACTCCCCACCACAACACAGCCACAAAGTCACACTTATACATGATCCTTGCCAGGGGAACTGCAGTGTTTACTGGCTCTGATGTGGGTGACATACTCTATTCTTGGGGGTAGCCCTGCTGCACCACACAAACTAAGTGTTATTGGGGGAATCCTCAAATGGAAATTTGGGTTGTTTTCAGAACAAGGAAAAATGGATGCCACAGGTATACACCATCATTTTCCTAGTTGCTCAGTCATTCAGCGGTCTATTTTTCTTCTCTTCTCTTTGCTCTGAGGTACACCCAGTAAGTTACTTTATTATCTTCTTAACGTGTGTCTTGGATCTATGCATGCCTCCTCTTCCTCTTTGCTACTACCTCCGTTTAGGCATTGTCATTTTGTCCCTGGATTTCTAGAACAGTCTTCAAAATTGTCTCCTTCCCTAGAGTCATTTCAATGTATTCTGTCCCCATTCAAAAGAGATTTTCCAAAAGGCACATATAGTTTTCTTTTTTTTTGTTTCTATCTCTCTGTCTCTGTCTCTCTCTCTTAAAGTTCCTCTTTAAGAGATACATTTCTGGATCTGACTCTAACCAGCCTCTGCTGTTCAGCTCTGAAGATAGAAGTCCATGTACCTTTGCCAGTTGGAGCCGACTGCTAGCCCTCAAATGTGTGATGGACATTTTCACCTTCACACTTTGGCTTACAACAACTTTTTTTTGCCTGTAGTGTTCTTTCCTTAGCATTCTGCACCATGAAAAATCCATCTGTCCTTACATATCCAAGAAATATCTTTGAGTACCCATTGTATATCACCTTCGGCTGTTTCCCTCAAAATGAGTGGTACTGTCCCACTCCAGGCTTTCCTGAGCTAAGAGCTATGTATTAATGTGTTTCTAACTGTGAGCTCCTTGAGGAAGCCTATTGTAGGTCCACTCTCCAGCACAATGCATGGCACACAGTAGGCACTCAGTAAATAATTATTGAATGAGTAAATGTAATGTACATAACCAGAAGGTAATACTGGGCATTTGAAAGCATATTCTCTAGTGAGGAAGTATTCATAAAAGGATCTAACCAGCCTCTGCTCCTCAGCTCTGAAGATATAAGTCCATGCGCTTTTGCCAATTGGAGCTCTATAATGGTACATTCTCAAGAGCCAGATTCTCTTGAAAATGCATTCACCAGGAAATGATGGAGGCAGATAACAAATACATTAAAATAGATTGGACATCATACAAGTGACTGCAAATTGAGATTTTGCTTATTAGGAAATAGTTATAACTCGTTACCATTTACATGACACATGTTACTTCTTTAAAATAATTATATGTGTGTGTGTGTGTGTGTGTGTGTGTGTGTGTGTGTGTGTGTGTCAGGGGGGGCTTTGTTAGTGGGAAATAGAATACTAAATATCTGGAAAAAAATGGGACTAAATAAAGATAATTTAATTTTAAAAAAGGTTTTCTAAAAGCCACAGAAAATCCCAAGCCAAAGATTCAAAATCATGCTTTCCTTACTAATTGCTTATAAGGATCAAACATTTATAGAGAGAACTGCAATCAATAAAAAGGATAATTTCCATGAGTAGCCTGTTTACAACTATTTTGTACACAAACAGCAGCGTTGTTTGATTGGTAGTCAGTTCACTAGCACTCCAAGGAAATGTCCAAACAAATTCTTCTGTGTTGATATAGAAGAACATCACTTCTTCAGAGACACCAACACAGTGCAGAAATCCCTCCTTTAAGTATTTGCATTCATCACTGATGAAACTCTGGGGCTGACTTGCTGACATCTGAGTTACTACAATTATCAAATGTAGTTCATGAACTTTCTGTCATATTCTAACTAAGCACTAAACTATTTCCTCATCATCTTGAGTGGAAAGGAACACATACATCACTAGCAGAGGAAAGTTCAAGGCATCCCATTTAAAAAGAAACAGTTAATATTAACTCATCTTAATATTTTGTTTAGCATAAGAGTTTTATACAGAAAAGGGCCTATATGGTAAGTTATTTAGAATGTAGAGAAACAAATTTGCCAGAAATATATATCTTTATAATTTATAATAATGTTCTTTAGAATATCCCTAATAAGGCAAGAGAGTTGAGTGCCCTCAAACACCATGCCCAGCAGCCACCAGGGGTTGGCTCAGAGAACAGCAGCAAGGAAGCAGCTACAGAAAGCAGCAGACATGACTGATCCCAAACCCAAATGATGATTTATTTTTAATTTTATTTTTGAGACAGGGTCTCATTCTGTTGCTCAGACTAGAGTGCAGTGGTGCGATCACAGCTCACTTCACCTGCAAACTCCTAGGCTCTAGCAATCCTCCTGCATAGGCCTCTCAAAGTGCTGGGATTACAAGGGTGAGCCCAACCCCAAATGAGAATTTTTAAGATGGGTGCAAACAGGGATGACTGAATTATGAATCTTTTTTTTAATCCTTGTCTTCCCAGATAATGACCACATTCATTAGTGTCATTTTGAATATAAAAATGTGCTGTGGGCTTTTCCCTGATGATAAAAGCCTCCTTCATCTTTGGTTTTTCTCTGAGGTTGAATATTTTAGGCTTTCTGAGAACTTGATTATAAATCACTCCTTATTTGTTCTAGGATATGCAGGACAATGAAGTCCTTTCTGGGCTGGTGATCCCTTCGACTTCTTAGTTAAACCCAGCTGTCCTGATCTGTTCCCTTTCTCAATGACATATGTGTCTCTCTTTAATACAGCCTAGTACAGAAGATACCAGAATTTGATTCAGCTCAATAAATGATTTGCCATAGGATTTATACACCATACAAATACACTATTTAAAATGCTATTCAATTCACCAAAAATAGTCATATGTATTACTTTCAGAAAGTACATCTACTGTATAAATGGAGGTATAAAAATGACTGTCACTGGGAGAGGGCTCTCTGTGCCTTAAATATTCTGCTAAGAGATTTACTTCCACAACCTCACTGAATCTTGATGAATACCTGTAAAAGGGGCTAGTTAAATTATTTAATTAAAATGCAAATATTTTAAAACTGGCTTAGTACAAATAAAAAGAAAAAAATTTATAAGCTTAACTTTAAAGCGTGTTCCACTTTATAAAATATTAATATTAATGTTATAATCCTGTATTGTCTTATAGACAATTTAGCATAATTTCTAGGTTTGCAAAGATGTCATCTAAATTTGATTGTTTTCCAAAAGCCTTCAAGAAAACATAAAAAGTGTTAATGAAGGACAAATTATAGGGACACATAATGAGGCATTTTTCTGCTTAAGAAGCATGTGTGGAAATGCTGTAAGAGAAATAACTATCTGCATTTGATGTATAATTTTTGATATTTAAATTGAGCCTTCTGAACTAGGTCTCAGAATAAAAATACAGTGTCAATGGCTGTGCAGTTCGCTAAGGATTCAGATCTGCTACAGGGGAGCCCTCTAAATCCAAGCTTCGACTTATCTTCTGACAAAGGAGGCCAAAGGTCATGCCAAATCCATCTCAAATTCCTTAAATCTTCTATCTAAATGGGCTATTTTCAATGAGACTTTTTTTTTTTTTTTTTTTTTTTTTTTTTTGCCATGAAATGAGAATTACAAGAATCATTTATATTTGTCAAAGGTTGGTCATTCGAATTCAAAGAACATAAAGTACAGGTACCACTTTATGGAGTAATACTTGGCAGAGTATTATGCTTTTGTTAAAAGAATACAGGAGAAAAATATGTGTATGTATCTATACGTCAACATCCTCTACAAAGTATCAGGGAATAAGGGAATCTAGCATACTTCTTAGAGTGACTTGTAGATTTCAGATTTTCTCCTAATATTTTCACATGCATAAAACCAAAAACAGTTTAAATCATGCTGCTCCAATTCCTCTTTCAAGAAAAAGCATCAAAAAGAGGAAAAGCTGTTCCCACATTGTCTTAGTAGCATCTGCTAGCTGAAGAAAATTGTTTGGCTGTGAGGAATTGATCACATGAATTCTTAAGCTTCACGTCTGTGTACTGGCTCCCATTTTTTCTTCCAGAGAATATGGAAAATATTTCACCTTGTCCAGTAAACAATATACAGCAATGCACGTAATCATTTACTTGCTTTCTTTGAATAATGGGAAAAACAGTGAGGTGCTGCAAGTGAAATAAGTCCAAACTGGGACATTCTCCTTCCTCTAGTCTTCTAAGTAAGCACTTTGCTAACCAAGTCTTCTGTGTGACTTGGTGCTACAGGAAACACGGTTGACTCCTGGAATCCCACCCATCTATGAGGCATAGAAACCTCTCCCCTTCTCCCTGCCTGCAACCAACCCTTTTAATCAGGCAATTTTGAATACGGGAAAGGCAATACAGTTAGAGTAGAATATGTGACTTTGTTAACTAGAGAGTTAGAAATAGTAAGAAATAAGGCAGGTAGGTAGCTCAGAAAGAGTGATTTGGGTTTTTTTTGGATTTGTCAGTAGCAAAGGGGGAGTTGAAATTTAGAATTACCACTAGGCTTTGTGTCCTTCTGTAGAATTCTGCTTCAGGTAACACTTCAAAGTTTTGGAAAAGTAAATTCCTGCTTCTTACCTATAGAGGTGTTAGAGGTGACCAAAGCAAGATCAGACGGCTCTTTTGAGCCAACATTGAATCCTAGCTCTTGATGAGTAACTCCAGTCTGTGGGTCTCAGTGGGTCAGGATTCTTCACCTGTTCAATATTGGTTACTGTGGCTGATTTCATGGCTATTTGGTGTGGATTATATGTGTCAGCAGGTTGTAAATATAAAGAGGGGAAGGAAAAAAAAATCTGGTAGAAACTATGAGTGACAAAAAGCAGTAGCTAATGAATCTTTTGGATGCTTCATACTTTTGCACTGTGATTTACTAGTTTTTGGTTTGGGTGGATTAAAATCTCTTTGCTGGAATAAGTTAAGTGTATTTCAATGAGGATTTCCAGGGCTTAGCTAAAGAAATCTACTCAGTTGTATATTCTCAAGTCCAGAGAGGGTATCTTATTTCTGTTTGAATTTAGTGGTTAGCATAGAGATCAACACATATAATATCTCCAATGTTTGTTTAATGAATGAAAAGGAATGAATTTAGAAGTGTGGAAGTTGGAAGTAATCATGCATAGGTATATAAAAACTAGCCCTTTAAATTACTTATCCTTTGATAAATAATCTAAAGGTGGTCACAAACAATTCTATGGCAAGAATTGCCAGCTTTGTTGTAAAGAGGACAGTTATTGAATAAGGGTTTTTATGAAGTACTATAAACATATTCTTTCAAAGTGAGTTACCTTAAAAATTAAAGTTTGTATAAATGAAAAGAGCAAATATACATCAAAACTGCTTCCTTATCCTAAGGCATCAATTTTCAGAGACACAGAACAAAGTCAGATATTCCCTTATCTATACTTTCATATGCATATACACAATTTTATAACATTACAAGTCTTGAAATGTATATATTTTCATAACATTAGAAGTCCTGAAACATCTTCTGTGAATTTAACCTCTGGAAATTTTTGAGCAATCGTTTAAAGCCCTCTAGTTTTGGAACACTGGAGGCACAAATCTTAAATAGGTGGCGCCTAATGACAAAAGGGAAATGTGTGTAAATCTCTTGGTGTACTATTTCAAGTCTCTTTGTGTTTGTGAAGTGATATAACTTGACCAGAAGATGGCAGCATTCTGAAAGGAAAAACAAAAACAGGAAAACAAAAAGCAAGGTGCTACTACACTTAACATGTTTTTATTCTTTGAAGTTTTAATGATGTTACTATTTTAATTAATGTTCATCTTTTCTTGGACATTATCCTTTTCAAAGTATAAGATATCCTAATTCCAGGAAAAAAAATCTTAGTAATTGTAAAAGTCTATCTGTACTTTCTCAACAGAGAAGAAAGTCTGAAAGACCCAACAGTTACCTAAAGGCAACAGAATTTTAAGTTAGGGATGAATCTCAGGATTCAAATATAATGTTTGAAAATAATACATACGGCAATCAAATTGACGATCCAAGAAGAGATTAAATATGTTAGATTTTTCCCTAAAACTCTGCATTGGGTAGGGAACATTCTTATGCATTATAAAATATGTTGTATAAAAACACAATATAAAAAACATGAAAAGATTCTTCTACAGATATTACATACATATTTATTGAATTGTTTCACTTATTTACAAACCTTTCAAAACTATATATTCTTATCTTAAAACGATTTTAAATTGAGACGCCTGATTACATGTATTTCTTTTGTTTGTAACAATATTGAAAGTCTTTCATCAGCCTGAAAGATTAACAGAATTTCCATTGTGGCCTAACTTATTAAAACTTTGATTTAATTTAATTCCAGAGATGCAGAAAGGAGCATATAGTTCATGTCCTTGTAATGTTCCTTCCAATTCATATAGAAAATATAATTACAGATAATCCCCTGTGACAATATTCTTAAACCAATTAAGGAGTAATGTTGTTTACTCTGTATAATTCAGAGCTATGCTAAAAATCAGGATAAATAACAAATAACGTTAACAGTAATGAAATATATTGAAATAATTTTAATTATTTGCCTCAAGCTTTTAAATAGCATTAGATATGTAATAATTGTTTTCTGGTTTGATGATAACATTTTAATGAAAGTTTTCACAGGCATTGGGCTAGAAAAATTGTATTTACTATTCCAGTGTTTCTGAAATGTCAAAAAAAATGGTTCTTTAATCTTAGTCTAAATATAAGTAGGTATCCTGTGGGCCCGTTCCTGTGTCTACGCAGCTGAAAAGTCAGAATTTGTCCTTTTTACTTCCCTGGAATCAGCCTGACCTGAATCCCTTCACCCATTCCTGATGTGACCATTTGAGACCCCACAACAGTGTGGATGCTCCTTGATTTACAATGAGGTTATGTTCCAATGAATCTATCGTAAGTCAGAAAAAAATCTTACGTCAAAAATGCACTTAATACACCTAACCAATTGAACATCATAGCTTAGCCTAGACTGTCTTAGATGTGCTTAGAACACTTACATTACTCTACAGTTGGGTGAAGAGATCTAACACAAAGCGTATTTTATATCCTATGTAATTTATTGAATACTACAATGAAAGCATACTACTTTTGCACCATGCTACTGTAAAAAAATTCTAAGTCAGATCATTGTAAATTGGGGACCCTCTTTACTTACTTCTGAAATCCATCCTTATTTTTTTTTTTATTTTACTTTAATTTTGGGGGTACATATGCAGAACATTCAGCTTCGTTACATAGGTGTACATGTGCCATGGTGTTATGCTGCATCCGTCAACCTGTCATCTAGGTTTTAAGCCCTGCATGCATTTGGCATTTGTCCTAATGCTTATCGTGGAATACTATGCAGCCACGAAAAAGAATGAGTTCATGTCCTTTGCAGGGACATGGATGAAGCTGGAAACCATCATTCTCAGCAAACTGACACAGGAACAGAATATCAAACACTACATGTTCTCACTCATAAGTGGGAGTTGAACAATGAGAACACATGGACACAGGGAGGTGAAATCCATCCTTCTTAATCCTAGAAAGTTGCTGATGTTTCTAGATCTCAGGTGCAAACTGAACTTTACATAACCTTTCTGGCCAGGCCCCATTCATTCCTTGTCATTGGATCAATTCCTCACCACTGTTCCCATAAAAGTTTGGGATGGAAGATAGTTTCATTAGCACTTGTTAGAATTGAGGAAGAAACCAAGTTCCATAAGAGTAAATTATGTCATAAGGACCACAGCTAAGAAATGAATTAGAGTCTGACAAACTGATAAACACATTTTATTCTCCCTGGAAAAATACTTGGATCCATTTTAAAGAAATCATCACTTTTTTATAGTGTTCAAATTTATTTGTATTTGGTTCAATTGTAAGTCAACATTCAAACTATTTTGTAATGTTTTAACATGCCACCTGACCAGCATGTGTTCTAATTTAATGTTTTAAAGAAAACTCATTGTTTAATATTTCCCTTCCTCCACCTTTTTGTGGATATAAATTCTAACTTCATCAGGGCCAGTTAAGGAATTGAAGGGTGATAGTCATCCTACTTTGGGTTGTACATACCCATGTTTAGTCCTATTTAAACATAGTTTTAGTGAATGACAAAAAAAAAAAAAAAATACCACTATAACCTTGAATCTGTGGTTTTACATTCCTCAGAAGTGTTCTTATCGCTCAGATGGCAGCAGAGATGAATGTGCTCCTGGTACTCATAAACACAGCTCAGGACACAGCTCCCTATGATCAAATATTAAAATTAAAGTTTTGACCCAAACCTTAAGGGGACAGATTCAGTATCAAAGTAAGTAGTGAGATGGACCAAGCTGCAGTGCTTGCAAGAAGTATTCAGAGGAGACTGCATTTAAGAACTCAATTCTCCTGCCCTCTTACAGGGTATAATAGGATCAAGATGCAGAGGATTTGGGAAAAAGCGATTTGGGATTTTTGTATGCAATGAAAACATGCACTTCCAACACATCTTGCCCTGTAGGGAAGGGTTAATATGATGCCTGCCCTCATTTCAGGGCTGAGGAAAGGGACTTCAAAGGGAACTTGTAGGCATGGAGGGCTTGACATGAGTCCCTGCAATGTGGGAGATAGAGGAACCTGACCTGGCTTGTTGGGCTGTCTAGCTGGTAACAAGCCAGAGGAGGTGTGGCTGCATTAGTATCAGCTGGGTTCTTAAGTTTGACTGGGAACTGGCAGTGCTCGTGTTTCTCATAGACCAGAGATGTATCACATGGCATCGTGTAAGGGCCTGTCCCTAGGATTGACTAGAGGTGTAAAGAAGCCTCAGCTGGGAGAAGATGAAAGTATTCACCTATCTCTAGGGGTTATAGAAAAAGTAACTGACCTGCCAAAAAAGAGGTACAAAGGTCCTGTTGAGGAAATTACAGGTGTGGTAGCTACTCTCCAATATGTCCTCCGATGATCTTCATGTCCCGGTAGACATGTCTGGTAGAGTACCCTTTCAAATTGATTAGGATAAGTTTGTATGACCAGTAGAATACAAGAGATGTCTTGTGTGTGACTTTGAAAGCTAGTTCATCAAAGGCACAGCAGCTTCTGTCTTTGTCTCTTAGAATGTTCACTGTGGAAGAAGATAGCTGCTATGATGTGAGGACATCTTGTTTGCTTCATAGAGAGATCCATGTAGAGAGGAGCCACTTTGCAACCACATGAGTAAACTGTTTTGAAAATGAACCCTCCAGCCCCAGTCAACCCCTGAAGGCAGCCTCATGAGAGACCCTGTCCTACAACTACTTGAACCAATCACTACTGAATTCCCAAAACACGCAAACCTTGGGACTTAATAGGTGATTGGTACCGTTTTCAGCCATTAATTTAAGGGGGATCTGTTATGCAGCAATAGATAGCTGGTGTGGATTTTTGGGACACCATGACAAGAAAACACTTAAAACTGACAAAATATGATAGGGACTTTGAGACTGGGGGGCAGGTGAATGCTAGGCAGATGTAAAGAAGGTCCTGTTGAAAGGACGTCAAACATACTGTTTGCATAAGGCAAGTAGCTTTTAAGGGGATTTTCAGTGAAAGCTTAAAGAAAAATGAAGAAAATGGTATTAGAAAAATGGAATCCTGGCTGGGCGGGGTGGCTCACATCTGCAATCCCAGCATTTTGGGAGGCGGAGGCGGGTGGATCACCTGAGGTCAGAAGTTAAAGAAAAATGGAATTCTTTTTATTTAAAGGAAAAAAGTTTAGCAATATTGTCATGTGTGGAAATATAGAAAGTAAAAAAATGTACCTAAAGAACCTAGCGATCTAGATAAGGAGATTTCCAGGCTTGGTTAAAGGTAATTTCTGAATTCTTATTATAAATACTAAAATGAAAGAGGAGAGAGAGAAGCTAAAGGAGTGTTAAAATATAAAGGTGCCAGAATTTGTTGGATTCAAAAATAAAACTTTTGTTCCTTCACAGCCTTTCCAGACAGCAAATGATACTACAATAAAGAAATAAGAAAAAATCTAGATCACACTCAGGAAAATGTGGTCTCAAAATCCTTTGCTAGGACCTCAGAAATGTCTGAGATGATAGCTCAGAGAACTATTTAGGCAGTTCTAAGTCCTCCAGAATTTTAAAAAGACACTTTACAGATCTTGTACGTTTTAAAAAACAGGGCTTAAAAGAATTATGAAGACAACATCTCTCAGAAGCCTCAATAGATGCATGAGGTAGAAAAAGACATACCTTGATGAATTTTTTTAGTGTGACTTTTGTGTCATGGAATGAGCCCTAATAAGATACATAAGAAATACACCAAGTTTAAAGAGATCCTATTAGCAGAAACACCTCTAGCTTGGCTCAACAGGTTCAGAGATAGTGAAAAATTAATGGAAACCTTTGGACCACCAAATTGTCACAGACAGAAAGCAAGATGAGAAATCAGCTCACTTGCAGACATTGGGCATGTCATAAGAAAAAGGAAGAATGACGCAAAGGGCACATCTCGCAGGAAGGAACTGGTGGATCAACACCAGGAAGTAGTGGGAATGATTGTAGTCAAAGACCTTAAAATGTGTGCCCTGTTGTTTTTCAGGATTTCTACAGACCAGTGACATTACATGCCCTCTGTTTCCTTTTTTTTTTTTTTTTTTTTTGACTGAGACAGTTGATGGTTGTTATTTTATATCTGCCATACCGTTGTATGTTGGGTATGTTTGCAGATGTTCAGAGAAAGAGGAACTATGGCTGAGGCGCTGTGGCTGAGGAAGTGTACCTGAGACCTGCTGACTCTCATCTGTACCTGGATCTAATTTACTTAACAAAATCTTGAATTTTGAACAGATGCTATCTTTTTGGGGTCATTTGGAGCGGGTCAGTGCTTTTGCATGCATTAGAGACATGACATATTGTGGTAACCAGCTTCTAAGCTGCCACTCAATAATTCTCAATTTTATAAACATGTGCTTGTTTAGACCTTTTCCAACATTGAACAGGCTTATCTCTGTGACTAATACAGTACAGAAGATAAGACAGTTTGACTTCCTTTATTTCTTTCACCTGTATTGGTGGAAGTCAGGTGCCACCACATGAAAACTCTCAAGCACCGCCATTGAGAAGAACAACATAGAGAAAAGCCAATGTTTGAACACCAACTTTCCAGCCACACAAATGAGCCAGTTTGGAAATAGATCTTGTAGCCTTGGTAAAACCTTGACAGGACTGCATTCCAGCAGACATCTGACTGCAGCCTCATGAAAGGCTCATACAACTAAGTTGCTCTTAAATTTCTGATATACTGGGAACTGTGAGATTTGCTGCATAATAAACCCTCTTTAATTTAATGGCATAAAATGGTACTAATCATTGATTAGTTTCAATGGTTTGTATGAATCAGGAATTCAGGAGTGGTTTGTTCAGGCAAGATATCTCATGAGGTTGTGTTACTGTTATTTTAAGCCACTAAGTTTAAATATAATGTATTACACAACAGATAATTGATATAGCAGACAAGAGATTAATATCTTATAGACCTACAGGTGGCGTATTTTCATCCAGTGAGAGAACTTTCCTGTTCTGTCAGGCCCCTGCTCCCCATCACAAAGCTGCTAGCAAGTGACGTATAGAATGAGCTTGAAAGAAAAAGGAAGCAGAACTCCTACCCAACAATCTTCCCTGGATGCAGGTAGACACCTGCCTTAAACAAGACAAAACTGGACAGAGGAGGGAAGTCTTGCAGGTGTAGGAAGACTGAAATATTGATTATTATAGGGATTAAACATCTTAGCTTCTGAATCAAGACTATTGTATTTTGGAATTTAAAATATTTGTGTTATGGAAGAATATTTGGTAAGAATCATGAGAGTTCCTGAGTTTCTGTCTTAAGTGGGAGCGTCCAAGTAGCTGACATGGGATGTTCCTAGTGGTAAGCGTAAGGAAAAAATAAATTTTCCTTGTGATTGGATTCCATTAAGTGATGTGAATTGAAGATAAGCCTATGTTGCTAAGAGAACAATAAAAAAATAGAAAGGATGATAAAACTTCCCTGAATAAAGCTAGCCTTTGTCTTTCTTTCCATCACTGACAAACACCCTATGTTTCTATCACCCTTTGATCTCTTCTCTCCTCCACCATCTGAGTCCATTGTTCCACTCTACTTGTAGAGTTCTAGTTTTAAAAAATGTAAAACAAATCATTTTGTTTTCTTGTTTAAAAGCCATCTTCACATTTCCCTAAGATGTATATATATATATATATTTTAAACAAAACATTGGAAGTTCTCCACAAACTCTCCCAAAAGTCTATTCTAGCTACATTTTCTGCCGGTTGGAGCTACGTTTAGCATACTTTATTCAGATTAGGTTACCCAATATCCCATGAACAGACTATTTTTTTTTCTCTCTCTCTCTGATGTTTTTACATGTTACTCTTCCCGTTTCTTCACCTGGAAAACTCCTGGTCATTGTTGAAGGTCACATTTTCTTGTCATTTTTTCTGGGATGTCTTACCACCTGAGGATTTTCACCTTTTCCTTTCTTGTTTTTCCTTTTTTCTTTTCCCTCTTCCCTCCTTCCCTCCCTTTTCCTTCCTTCCTTCCTCCCTACCTTCCTTCCTTCCTTTTTTTTTTCTTTTCTTTTCTCTTGTTTTTTTTGACAGGGTCTCCCTGTGTCTCCCAGGCTACAGTACAGTAGCCTGGGAAATTCACAAGCATGATTACAGCACACTACAGACTTCAATTCTGGACCTTAGGAATTCTCCTGCCTTAGCCTCCTGAGAGTAGTTGGGACTACAGGCTCCCACTCTTTCTACCATAATGTATACATATCTTTAGCATTTAATCATTTGGTAATACTTAAATTTGGCACTCATTGTAATGTCATTTCATAACCATGTGTTTGGATATCTGCTGCTCCTGTCAGAGTATGTGGCTCATGAAGGTGAAGCCTGGCTTGTGTGGTGGAGCCTTCAGAGCTGCTCCCAGCCTCCTCCTCAGGACCAGTGAACCGATTCTGCAGCAGCTAGGCACAGTGGATGCCAATGGCTGCAGCTGCTCTCCCTGTTGGGAAAGGCTCTAGACCTCAAAGAACCACCCCACTCAACGTTCCGGCATTTCTAGGACCAGCCTAAGGTCATGATTGGCTGGTGCAGCATGCAGAGGTCCAGCCTCCTCACCTTAATTTGCAACAATTGTGAAAGGCCACCCAGGCTTCAGAGCTTTCCAAGAAATACACGGAGGCTGCAGTTGTCACTGCACTGCAGCTGAGTTCAAATCTGTCCCCTGCCCAGTCCACCTTCCTTACATCTACTCATGTTTATTTGTTGAGAACACTCACCAATACACCTTTCCAGGATTTTCTTGGTCTTCGAGTCTGATTCCAGGAATTCCAATCATGTCATGCCCCCTCTTTATATTTTGAAAATTCTATCTCAATACCTGGCACAGTGGCTTATGCATAACTGTAATTGGTTCTTTATAACTTTCTTTTTAAAAAAGTGGATTAGGTCTCATAATCTAATAATGATAATTTTCAAAAACTTAATAGTATTTGAGTTCAACTACATGATAAATTGAGAAGGCTCTGTTTAATTAAAAATGTAGAATAATATCATAAAGTCATAAGAGATTAATGAAAGAGCCACATTATACATGTTTTATAATTTTTTTCTTTACCTTTGGATTATCTTACCTTAAAATAAGCAGTTCAATTATCTAATAAATGTAAGAAACATTTGACATTACTAGTAATAAAAAAGTCCTTTAACAAATATGCAATTCCTTTTTGGTCTATGTAACTTCATAAAAGAAGATTAGAAATGCAGACCACAAAGTGTGTAGAACCTCCTGCCATTGTGGGTGTATGTGTCTCCAGCATTGGACTTAATACAAAAAGAAAACTACAAATACATTATAAGTAGGAGAATTATCTCACAATTTTGCTATATGCACAAAATGCTAAATGTGAAATTAAATACTTGGTTAACTTACTTGTAAAGTATCTTTAAATGGAAATTCTAATTTTCAATTCTAAATGTTCATCTTCTAAAAATCATTTAAAATTCTGACTTAATTACACACACACACACACACACACACACACACACACACACACACACACACAGAGTAAAAAGCAATGTCCAATGATCTTTCTAAAACCCAATGTTTTAAAGTATTGAATTTGTTCTACATTAAACCCTTAATGATTTGCGCCAGCAGAACCATAGACTTGGGCTAGGTCTAGTTGCTCTAACTTGGAGTCTGCTGTCTTCTACATTTTTGTTTGTTTGTTTCTTCTTGTCTATCCAGCCCAGGACTCAGAACTCACTGATGAAGAAACTTTGGAAATGAATGCAATGCCTTAGCAGCAGGGAAGTACTGGGGCAACTTCATGGGGACGCTCTTGGAAATGAAACAGGCTTATCTCAGAGGATGCCTAGATTTAAAAAAAAATATTATCCAACATTTTCCTCTCCCTTATAATTTGTTTAGTATAGAATTTAAACAAAATTTGTGCCATGGATAACTCAAAGAACATCTTATAAAGAAGGCCAATATACAAAAGAGATAAAACTTAGACTGGCTGGGACAGGTAGAGGCAGCCAGTTGTGGGAGTGTCCTAGAGTGCACTGTAGGAGTGGTCCTGATTTATCTGGTTATTAGTACTTGTTTGCATCATTCTCCGCATTTCACATTATGACTAATTTGGTAAATGCTTGTCTAGTACAATACTATAATCCTGATACAAAGATGGGGGCCTTCAAAATGAGCAAACAGAACAACAATAGAACACAGGTAAAGCAATCTATAGTAAAGAGGAAACAGTTTGAATCAATTTCATAACATCAATGGATTTTCCTTTGAGGGAATCTACTGATTCAGGAGGTCATCTGGGTTATACCAGTTTGTCAAAGTAGAAAGACTAGAAAATTGCTAAAACACAGCAATGACAACAAAAATCTAAGGAGTATAGACTATTGATTTTAAAATAAATGAAACTAGCACATAATATATTCATTAAATGCCCAAAACAGTCAAGGATACAGGAGGTTTTCAAGGGATGGTGTCTCAGGACTCCATGAGGATACAGAGTAAACAATTCCTTTACTTTTAAATTTTTTGTTGCAAGATTCCAAATATTTAGATATGTTATTTTCAGACTACCCAGATGGATTGGCTATTTTTATTGTTTCATTTTGAAATTCACTCTGTGGCTGATTCATCCCAAAACTGTAGTCAAGAAGGCCCTCCGTGTAAACTTTGTATATTCACATGCAATGTTTGCTTAAACATTCGATGACTTCACCTGTCTTTAAAAAGTGAGCACGGAGGCCATCGAATGTCTGGGACAGAATTAATTATCAATCTGTTAGCAAGAAGGCAGAAAAAGATGGGAAAAATTTAATACATAAGTAGAGTTTTGTGACAACTAGGTTTGAAATGAATAAAGTGAAGACTGTGAAAATGGCTTACCAGTTATTATTACTCCTCAGTGCTATGAATTATACTCTTGGTTGCTGTGATGTGGCATGATGTTGGCTTGCCATTTTACATTGCCCAGAACTAACTGGCAGTTGTTATTTCTCTTGGATGAAAATATGAGTTGAATTCAAGAAGTCACACTGGTGCGTGGAAAAACTAATTTTTTTCTCATTGTAATGATGATAACATGCAAAGTACTAGTCATATGACTAAAATCTTAGGTTGCAGGGATGGTTTTTAAATGTTATTATGCTGGTAATCTACTCAATTCTAACTGTCCTATCATTCATATGTGTTCCATTTTCCCCATATTTTTTGGGTTTTATGAATTCTGCTCCAGATACTTAATTAACCAGATTACTACAAACTAAACACAAGGGAGAAAAGCAAGTTTGCCAGACCCTCAGATTATTTAAGTATCATGTGTTCAGAGCTAAGTGTGACATATAATCAAGATACAAGTTATTCTTGATGAAATAAAATTCCAAGATTACGTGGAAAGATGTATATGGGGAAGTGACTGTGAAGATGGAATAACCCATCCCAGACAAGACTGTCTTAAGTTAACATGTAAATGGATTGGAAACAGACGTCAGTATCTTAAAACAAGAAGATATGAGAGAATTTTGAAGGTTAAATATAAAACTAAATGGCCATGGAAATGTTTCTATTTTTCAAATCCAAAGTTAATGAATTACACATTTATTGATTATTTCAAAATCCAGATTAGGTGAATGAAATCCTCTATGCTTTGAAATCATAGAATTCTAAGAAAGATCACATTATAATAATCACTGAACAATTTCCTTTTTGGAAACATTTTTCCAGTTCTGTGGTGGCTCAGTTTTTCTTAAACAGCTATAAATTTTGCCTATTTTTCTTTCTCATAGACCAAGAGGATCTTACAAACAGAAGCAAATCTTTCTTAAAAAATACACATACTTTAATGTAATTGCCTTGTCATGACAAAATGAAGTTGCCATATTCAAAAGCATTACATCCAGACATTCTTTTCTAAGACTATTACATTTGTGTTTAAATCTGTTAATTAAAAACTGTACTATATCATTTTTTTATGTTTCTGAAGAAGTTGTCTAAATTTTCCTTAAAAATTCCATGTATATCATTTTTTCCTTTAGTATATTGACTATTTTATTCCTCAGGATATGAAAGCTAATAATAATATATGTGGCATTATGAAATGCTATTTAAATTCTAGCCAATTTTCTATATTTATTACCTTGAATTCTTTCTCCAAGGCTTCAGTGAAAATAAACATTTGCAGCTTCTACTTGTAGAAGACAGTACTTCATCCTTCAGTTTTTTTTTTAAATTCTCAACAGCATTAGGGAAAATTACCAGCCTTCTTAAAAAATTCATCTGATAACCATGTAAGCAAACATATGGTATATAAAAACATGGTAAAACAAAATAAAGCTATCACTAAAATTTTGCCTTTGAATTTAATTTTAAATGATCCTTAAAAATTATGTGAAAGGTAGAATCTCCATTTTTTTCAATTTTAATACCTCTCATTAATATGTCACAAGCACAATGACTTTAGCTTAATGATCATATTTATGGGATGGATATGTGATTGAATTTAGTTGTATAAAAACCGGGTTTACATTGAAATTACTAATGGAGAGCTTTGGTCGTTTTTCTTTTGTTTTTGGATTAATTTTATTTTTGCTTATATGTGGTATAGTTGGAACAAATACAAATGACGTTTTATAGTTTCATAGAAGAATCAGTTTTCACATATACATGAAGTATAGCCTAATTTGTTGCAAAGGTAATACCAGGCAATGATCCATTAGGAAATAAATCCAATTGAGATAACTCTTGTCAATGTACCTGCAGCGTGTTTATTATTTGCAGCAAAGACGTTCGCATGTTCAACACTGGGTTGCTTCACTGAATAATTGAATGAACCATGAAAACTCAAATGTAGCATATCTTTATGGGGATTTGCACAGTCTTTGAAAATCTAATGGAGTTCTTGACAGTCTTCCCAGAAATGTGTAAATGTATAAAAATTAAAATTATGTATAAAATATGTAAAAGCATGCATACATAAATTATCCCTACATAATTTAAAATACAATTTTACAGGTTTAGGAATTTCATTTGTTAATAAATCCCACAACAATTTTTTTTCCTAATCCTTTGTGGCTAATTCATCATGGGTTAATGTCACACTCCCAATCAGACTGTCCTAGAAGCCTTTAAAAAATAACTCTCCACTGAAATAGTATTTTATTGACATTATAATTCTTATTTTTAAGCAACCCTACATGGAAGTCTTACTTTTTCAGTAGCAATAATTAACAAGTTGATTATTGTTTGTAAAATGTACCCATTAACCTCTGTTCTTCTACCTTGTAAGCTTTTCTGTTTTGAAACTCTGTTTCAGATCATTCCAGAGCTGAAACTCCTATCCGAGGTACAAACAAAACCACACTGTATATTGGTAACAATGAATAAATCTGCATTTGTGCTTTCTGTGTTTATCCTGAGCAATAGTTTAATATATAATTAATAAATATAATTTATACTGAGATTATCTCATGACTACATAAGAACTTAATTATTAATTTGGTTCCCTTTAAAAATTCTGTATAGTTAAGGATTATTCAACACAGGCTTTTGGAAAATAACATCAAAATAATGTTTCAGAAAACAACATCACATGTTATTTTTGGAAAACAGCATACAATATCTGATGTGAATATATATGTACACATACAAGTACATAAATATATGCATATAATCTATTTCATATGTGTGTATACATATACGTATATATATATACACATTCATACACATACACACATATGTAAACATATATATATATATAAATCTGTGGTGGATGCATGATTTAGAAAATGATGTTAGAAACATGTAACCTACACTATGCTTTGATGAGCCAATCAATGTTTTTTATTTGGTAAATCTCTTCTTGTGCACTTTGAGCATTCAAGTATTAGTGACATCTTGTTTCTGATATAATAACAGCCTAAACCAATTCGTGTTAGTTCTGAATCCAGGTGGTGAGCCCGTGAATCCCTGTGTAGTGTAGTGTTCAGGAGCCATATCCTGTGTACCCTTGATGACGTTCTTTGTTGTTCTACACAGCAGAATGCTAGATGCTCCTTGTTCCTTTAGTTACTTATTTTACAAATAGGATTTTCTTCTTGTTATCTGGGGCTTGGCCCTTTTCTTCATAAATATTTGATTAATATTGATTTAATGAATATCTGCACTTATAAGTAAAATGTCTTTAGGAAAAATAACAACAAAACCTTGGAGATTTTAATGTTCAGCTTTAAAAGCTTTCATGAAACAACCCTATGTTAATTAATACTAGGAACAACTCAAGCCACTGAAGAGAGAGTGATATCAGTGTACTGCTCTATGGTGAATCAAAGCACTTTGCGTAAAATGATACAGGGGCTCAAGAGTTGTTTATGGAAGAGTCTAGTATGAAAGACATTGTGAAACTGATGAGCTTGGTGATATGACAAAATGGGCATCTTTTTTTTTTTTTTTTTTTTTTTGGCAGTGGATAACCTACCTTTTAATTTTTTCATTTTTTTAATGAAATACATCTCAGAAATCTACATTAATGCTTAATTTTCAGCATGATGTATACACAGAATTAATGAAAAATCTGAAGACTACTCATTGGTTCTATTCTAAGAATAATTTTAAAAGAAAAATAATCTTTTTTAAAATTTTTATTTTATTTTATTTTATTTTTTATTTGAGGAGGAGTTTCGCTCTTGTTACCCAGGCTGGAGTGCAATGGCACGATCTCGGCTCACCGCAACCTCTGCCTCCTGGGTTCAGGCAATTCTCCTGCCTCAGCCTCCTGAGTAGCTGGGATTACACGCATGTGCCACCATGCCCAGCTAATTTTTTGTATTTTTAGTAGAGACGGGGTTTCACCATGTTGACCAGGATGGTCTCAATCTCTTGACCTCGTGATCCACCCGCCTCGGCCTCCCAAAGTGCTGGAATTACAGGCGTGAGCCACTGCGCCTGGCCAGAAAAATAATCTTACTGAAAAATAGGCACTTATAAACCCAGAGACCTTACACACAAAAGGAAAGCCAAATTCCTGTGGTTGTCACTGTAGTCACCACTATAAATATATTTCATAGCTGCAAATTAAAAGTAACCTTAATTATGGAATGATGGTAGGCATGCTGTAAAATTGTGCCATTACAAAGAAGAGGGTTAGTTCATTATAGTTTGATGTATTGAGTAGGTGTTCTTAGAATTTCATATTTCTACTTAAAACTTTTGTTTATGGTAAAAAGAACAGCTCTGTAGGATATTACAGTTTTCTCTTTATTCATAAAGTATCTAGACTGTCATTATATATCATTTATTCCTTAAGCTCCAAATTGTGAGGGGAAAGTATCTACTTAATCTCTCACAGACAAAATTCTTCATTCTGATAGTCCAACTGTAAAATTGATCCATGGCTCAAGAATTGCTTTTGAACTGTGGTGAAAAGGGTGTACCTAAAAGAATAGCAACACCAATAACAAGAAAAAATAAAATGCCCATACACAAATTGAAACAATTATCCCCTCAAAACAAAAGCATAACTTCATCCATGTCCCTGCAAAGGACATGGTCTCATTCCTGTTTATGGCTGCATAGTATTCCATGGTGTATATATACCACATTTTCTTTATCCAGCCTATCATTGATGGGCATTCAGGTTGGTACCATGTCTTTGCTACTGTACATAGTGCTTTAAACCTACAGGTACCTATGTCTTTATAGTAGAATGATTTATATTCCTTTGGGCATATACTCACTAATGGGATTGCTGGGTCAAATGCTATTTCTGTTTTAGACCCGTGAGGAATTGCCACATTGTCTTCCAGAATGATTGAACTAATTTACATTCCCACCTTGAACCTAGATGACGAGTCGATAGGTGCAGCAAACTACCATGGCTGTTTACCTGTGTAACAAACCTTCCCGTTCTGCACGTGTGTCCTGGAACTTAAAGTAAAATAAAAAAAAAAAAAAAATAAGAAAAATAAGCCAGGCGCTGTGGCTCAAGCCTGTAATCCCAGCACTCTGGGAGGCCGAGGTGGGTGGATCATGAGGTGGAGAGATCGAGACCATCCTGGTCAACATGGTGAAACCCCGTCTCTACTAAAAATACAAAACATTAGCTGGGCATGGTGGCGCGTGCCTGTAATCCCAGCTACTCAGGAGGCTGAGGCAGGAGAATCACCTGAACCCAGGAGGCAGAGGTTGCGGTGAGCCGAGATCGCGCCATTGCACTCCAGCCTGGGTAACAAGAGCGAAACTCCGTCTCAAAAAAAAAAAAAAAAAAAAAAAAAAAAAAAAAAAGCCTATTTTTCAAGTTAATCTTATTATGGGCCATTTTAAAAAATAAATTTCCTAGAAGTCGATTGTCCTTGACAATGGAACATTTCTTTCTGGGTGCTTTTCATGACCTGCTGGAGAACTTTACTAAATTATAGTCCAGTAGGTGGGCAGAGCTGTACGTGTCACTGCCTAACTATGATTATGCAGTTTAGTGGTCCTGAAGGGGAATGTTGTGCTGAAGTCTGAGTGAACTGCATGACGATTCTCACTGCTCACTGGCTGATGAGTTGTGGCATGACTAGGAAGCTCTGCTTGTATTCGCAGATGACAAGTCACATCTGAACAGCTGGATACTACTCACATCCAATTTTCTTCCACGTTAACACATTTTCAGTAAACATTTGATTTGGAGTACCTAAAAATGTTTTTTCTGTTCGATAATTGATTTAAATATCTGTTAATTGTGATTGTGGAGTAGCGAACTGATATGGCAAAACATTAAAAATTTGAAGAAAGATTCCATCACTCCAACCAGTTAAAATGCTGGGAGAACTGATGAGTTTATGTTCCTCATAAAAAAGTTTTACCAAAAATGGTTACCATAAAAATTTATGTGTACTTCTGTGTAACTATATTGACCACATTTATCAATATGGGGTTACTGAAGAAAGACTAAGCAACTGCACACATTCTTCAACACATTGCTATGAATTATGAAACGCTCACTCACTGAAATATGTATGTTCCAAGACAGAAAGTGGATACCATTGTTAATTATATGAGGGAGAAAAGAACTGGCAGGCAGGTCACATTATTGTTGACTCAGATTTTTCAGTTTACCCCAAAAAAGCATTCTGCAGTATCTTGCCAGTTCCTCCTGTTCCCAATATAGGCAATATTATCATAGCCTGTATAGCATTTCGTTGCATTTCATTGTTTACGTATTTACCTCCTTTTGCTGGATATAAACTGTTTAAAGAAAGGGAATATGTTTTTTTCCTTTCCAAGTCTTTTTCATGTAGCATAGTGCAAGGCATATAGTAGATGTTCAATAAATATTTATTCCATAAAAATGTTTTAGATATAAATAACATTGGGAATTTATCTCCATGTAAATATTTAAACCATGCATATCTGTCATTTAAATGATATATTTTCATTCTCCTTGCAATTGCAGCATATCTATCATGTTTTAAGTATTATCTTTTGAGAGTCCTATTTTAGACTTGACTTTTATTTTAAAGGCAGTGAACAAGCAATCAAAATTTGTTTCTTTGTGTTAAGCTAACATGGGCATAAAAAATAATACGACAGTATGATTTTCACTAAACTAAGAAAGGTTATTTTGGAACTATTGGGATTTTAGATATCTGAAGTAGTAATTACTTCCTCTATAAATGTTACATTTTAGAGTCAAGTACTATTTTCCTGCGGCAGTTCAACTTTTTCCTTAAAGGAAAATGTCTTGTATTCACTATTTACACGTGAAGCATTTGAAAACAAAGCAGTTTTCCTCCTTTGATGGTGTATTATTCCATGTGGTAATTAGCCTTTTCATTTGTCATAATAATAATGATAGTAGCTTACATTTATTCAGTATTTATTATATGTCAAGGATTTCACTAAGTATTTTTAGTATGTGCTTTGTCATTTAATTCTCACAGAAAATTTTTGATGTGGCTGATTATATATCTCTTTCCATATAAGCCTACTATCTGTCTGTCTATCTATCTATCTATCTATCTATCTATCTATATCTAGTCTATCTTTATCAATCTAAATATCCTTATATCATTATCCATCTGTCTACAATCTATCTCTATCATCTCTTTATCACCTATTCATCTATCCATTGTCATATGTCATCTATCATTTATCGCATCTTAGACAATTTTCTAACTGGTAAGCAATGTGGTCAGGATAATAGCATAGGGAAAGCCATCTCCAGATTTTGTAATCTTGGTTCTTTAAAGCTCTGAAATTAAATCCAGCAACTGAATTTAATTAGCATGTTTTGAATAATTCTCAAACCATGACCTGTTTTAGTGTAGTACTTGTGTTATCATTTATAAAACAACAGGCCGGACATGCTAACTCACACCTGTAATCCCAGCACTTTGGGAGACCGAGGTGGGTGGATCACCTGAGGTCAGGAGTTCAAGACCAGCGTAGGCAAGGTGGTGAAATCCCATCTCTACTAAAAATACAAAAATTAGCTGGGTGCAGTAGTGCATGCCTGTGATCCCAGCTACTCAGGAGGCTGAGGCAGGAGAATTGCTTGGGCCTGGGAGGTGGAGGTTGCAGTGAGCTGAGATTGCACCATTGCACTCCAGCCTGGGTGACACAGCGAGACTCCATCTCAAACAACAACAACAACAACAACAACAACAACACAACAACAACAACAAAAAAAAACCAACAGCATATGTTTCTAGGGTGGTACTTCATTAAATATTATCAAGTCACTACAGCTAAGATTCCAACAGTATATTTTTCTATATTGAATGAATATCAACTCTTACCTGATGTTCATCAACATTTACACATAGAGACTGTTATCATTTAGAACTCACCATAGTCTTTGGTTTGGTTCCAGAATTGGCCAGTGGGCTGGAAGATGGTAGGTCAGTGGACTCAGAGTTAGAAGACGAATTTACTTGTGTCTGATTTACTGAAATGGTATCTGCTCCACTTTCAGATCCTGATTCCAGATCCTATTAAAAACAAATGCACTGATATGAAGGACATATGAATGTTCCCAAATGCCCTTTGTACCACCAGCAATTTGCCACTCTTTCCTTCTCCCAGTGCACACTGATAAACTGAAGCTTTGCTGACAGCTGACACTGACATGTCACACATAATCATGCATTATGTCGTAATAACCATTGTACTCATCAGAGGGTCTGCAAATACTTGAGAAAGAGGTAACATACTTTTTGGTAGTTTAACAGCTTAGTATGCATTGAAAGGGCCAGAAGTGTGACGAGCTAGGGCACTGAAGAGAAGTTAGAAGGCAGAAGCCCATAGCCACACCTTCCTTGCTGTGTGACCTGGAATCACTGACTGACACTCCTCTGGCTATACGGTGCTTCCCAGAGTTCCTCACGGGGCCACTGTGGATTTCAACTACAAAGAGATCTCTCATTTCTCCTTACCTCAATCTCTTCTATGTTCCTATTCAACCTCTATGGTGACAGCTATTACAGAGGCCTGGAATAGCTTAGCTCAAATGTCTGTCTATGTAATAAACTGAACTCAGGAATTATGCTTTGTCCTGTATCCTTTAATTCCCTTGTTTGAAAATGGGTATGATGATAGTAGGCACTCATGGAGTTTCATGAGCATAAAGCATAGTGCTTATAATTGGCTCCGAATAAGTTTCATTAAATGCTAGCCACTCCTATAAATATTATTATTAACCTCATCATGTTTTCTTAGCAACTACTGCATAGTGTGAGGTCAAGACATGTCTGTTGAGTGGATATGATTACCTGGTAACCTTTGCAAAGGCTGTGCATTTAATATATTATATGCTTTCTTTGAATCGTAGGTGACTTGAATGCACAGAGGAAACGTGGGAGGGGAAAATGCAGAGGGGATGGAGCAAAGGCACCTATCACTCTATGCTTTTAATATGTGAAAACTATGAGTTAAATATCTCTGTGTCTCCTCTTTCTACATCTCAACTTTTCTGTGGTTCACAAGGTAAATATCATGACTTGCACTCCAACCCTCTAGTCTTATGCTTTGCCATTCTCGTGTTTCTTGGGCCTACCTGTTCTTTGTCATTTCTTTGAATTAAGCTTTTATCTACAGCAGGGACTAGGCTCTATGCTCTTTCTTATCCCTCACACCAGTATTTCCCTTGGCTAGTCCCTTCTTGTCACTCCAGTCTCAGTTTGAATATTACTACCTCAGAGAAGTATCCTTTGATGTTTCAAAGCAAAGAAGTTTCCTCCCTTCAACTTCTATAGTATATCATTCTCTATTTTACAATCCTCTTTGCTAATCTACAACATTATGTATGTATCTATCCATCCACCTATCTATCTGTATATCATGTATCTATCTATCATCTATGAATTTACCTACCTACCTACCTATCCATTTGTGCATTCATCTCTCTTGTCTGTCTTCCTATATTAGAATCTATGCATCACAAGTGCAGGGACTTCACCTGTCTTGTTTACTGATGTATCCCCAGATGTTAGAATAGAGCCTGGCAGATAGAACATGATCATTAAATACAGTTTTATGAAAAAAACAACTAGACTGACAAATATTAATGTATTTCTTAATTCTCATAATAAAAGTAATTTTATAGTTTCTGCTATAAAATTATGTCATCAAAAACATTGAAACTAAATGTTCTCCAGTTGGAAGGGCACAAAAGACATATACAGCAAAAAGTAATGTTATACTCTCTAGATGTGTGTGTAGGCACAAGTGCGTGTGTGTGTTTGCATGTGCATAAAATAAATAAATCTGACCAAATTTTTGATGCCTTGAGTGATTTCATATCAGGGCCATGTCTTCTTTTTGTGTATAGAAAAGATCAGCATTTTACCCTAAAAATGTGATTCATTAGAATTTCAAATTGGATCGACATCAAATAGCCTTAAATAGCAGTTAATTTATCAACGTTGAATGCATAGTTATAAGTAGCAGGGAATTTACAAGCCATTTATTTTTTACCTTTAGGTATATTAGAAATATTTTGCATTAATTTCCTGTTTGTGATTTGATTAGATAAGTAACAGAGGAATCTTCCTTCTTTCTAACCATATAATGCTTCCAAGGTGAAATAATGACTTTTAGAAACTCTTCCACCCTCTACTGCATTTTCACCTTTCACAGACAATGCTTTACAACCATTCCCTGCTTCAGTGTTCACCAACTCCACATGGAAGGTACCATCATCACACAAGAGATGGCAAAGCCAAGGTTTAAAGTAAGTAACTTGACCAAAGTCATATCCCAAGACAGAGCTGGTATTAGAGCTGAAGTCTGTCGTACCCCAGAATTCAACTTTTTAAAGTAATCACCCTGATATTCTGCGGGGGCCTCAAACACAACTAAATAAATAAATTTTAACAGGGCTATCAATGTGTAGTTTAGTATAAATCTTTATTATTTTCTATTCTGTCCTCTGTTCAATTTAAGAAATAACCCAAAAGCTTTCCAAGATCTCTCACATCCACTCCCTCCTTTAATTTTCCACTGCTACTTAAGCAAACCAAGTAGTAAATAAGCCTTGGATTATCATCACAACTGCCACCTCATAATTTCCCTGTGACTCCTCCACCTTGCTTTGTATAATTAATCCTACAAGCCATCTTCCTGCAAGACTCCAACCATCAGTGTTACCCTATGCCTCCAATTATGCCAGACAATGGAAATACAGAGCTCTCTGAGAGGATTTTTTTTTTTTTTTTTTTTAATCATGGCAGGGACTACACGTGCTAGAAGTGCATATACCACTCGGCTCTGCCAGGAACCTGTGCATCTTGTGATCCGTTGGTTGTTCTGATCTGGAGATCACAAGAAAAGGTCTCACTGGTGACCCTCAATATGGAGAAGGGAATGGAAGCCATGGTGATTCCCAGAAAGAATATTCAAAGGCAGACAAAGGGAGAATTGAGTCTAGAACCTAGATATAAGATTTCAGAGGCAGATGCAGGAAGAGGAGCCATTGAAATGTGTGGAAAGCAACTGTTGAAGAATGGAAGGAAAAACAGGAGAGCATTCAGAAGCCAGGAGAGGAGTGAAAGTCAAGGAAGAGAAGCAATTCAAGCACATGTGATGCTGTGGTGAGAGGCTGCACGGACACTACTGGATGTGTCAGATAAGAGAAGGATGGGGAGAAATGATGAAACAATAGCCAATAATTAAATCAAGAAAGAGGCTGAGTGTGATGGCTCATGCCTGTAATCCCAATACATTGGAAGGCCAAGATAGGAAGATTGCATGAGGCCAGGAACTCTAGAACACAGAGCTGGACAACATAGAAACCCCATCTCTACAAAATAGTAAAAAATAGCCAAACATGGCAATGCATACCTGTAGTCCCAGCTATACTTGCTAAAGAGAAAAAGAGTGAGAACTAGTAGGAACAGAGCAATGGAATTTGAACCTAAGTGAGAGTGTGAATAATTGGTAGAACAAAGCAGGAGGTGGGAAGGAATAGTGATGAGGATGGAGACAGGTCAGTATTACATGGCAGGAACAACACATCTTTTATTGATATTAGAGGAGAGAAAGAAGCAAAGAGGCATCTATACCTTTTGCAGGTGTGATGCCAGGACGTCTTTCAGTGGTCTCAATTTTCTATGAGTGGAGGAGGGCAAGAGTGTTAAGAGGTAATGATGCTAAGAGATAAGTGCAGGTAAAGTTGTTGAATAGCTACCTTGAAATAGTAGAGAAGATGCAGGGAGACCCAAAGATACCGCAGAACAGCAGGGGAGGCCCAATCAAAGGTGGCAGAGTGGTTCTGGCCTGTATGTGTCTGAACTTCTCTATGGTATCCGTGAAATATCCCAAGAGACCGTCAACATTCCCTTAATTACACATTGACTAGAAAACTATTCCTGATTCAAACTTGAAAACTATCTGATTATTAGGAAGAAAATGCCCTGTCTAACAACCAGGGAATTCTGGTTCTGGAAATGGACCTTATCTCATTGTAAGTAGAAAATTGGCATGTTGGGAAGGCTTTTGTTATAGCAGAATGAGGATAGGCTTTGGAGTCTGACAGATGTAGATGCAAATCTCACCTGCTGGGTGACCTGTGGTAAATAACTTACCACTCCATATCAGTGTGAACACAGGTCAATTACTCATCCTCTCGCTCTGAAGCTCAGATTTCTCATAGTACAACTATCAAGAGGTTAAATGAAGTAACTTACATAAAGGTTAGCACTCATTAAATACTAACGTCTTCATCTCATCCCCTACCCTCATTCATCCTATGAGATTGGCTATCTCAGGAAGTTCTAAGAGACTGGCACGCTGTGAGCACCTGGATAAAATGAGGCTTGCAAAGGGGAAAATCACCATATCCTGGGCTGTATTGATTCATCAGGCTCTAGTCAATTTGTAAGGCTTTATCTATGAACCCTCCTTTAAATCTCTATCTCTACCTGTGCTTTAATATTTTTTATGTTAAAGACATCCTTAAAGACTATATTATTCTTGATACTTTTTATTACATGAAGAACTCATTCTGGCATTTTGTCATAAATATTCTCAAACTGGGGTGGAATAGGGGGGTGAGGAGTGTTTCACTGTGTGTCTTGTTCTTCCTGATAAACTATAAATTCACAGTGAAGTATGAGGGTGGGGCAGAGGCAGTTTGTCCTCTGTATCTGGGTCAGAGCTCCTTAGCAGATGCTCAAGGTCATAATCCTCCCATTGTAATCCTCTTATTTGACCTTGTAATTATGAAAAGGAGTGGAAGGTTCTTTGGAAAAAAATTTGATGGTGAAAGAGTGTTAAAATTAACTTTAAATTCCAAGTAACATAGATAAAAAAAACAAAAGGTGACCTAGAAAAACATAAAAACCAGGAAGGAGTTTTGAGGGCTTTTAGGATATGTCTTATTCATCTCTAGCTCAAGCCCTGGTGTGAGTGAGTCCAGTACAAGGGGGAGGAAGGAGAATTAACCATCAGTAAGTATGTACTCTGTGCTCAATCGTGCAATTCTCTTACATACATTTTTTTTTCATTTATGCCTCCCAATGAGCTATTAGTTAGGAAATATATTTCAATTTATCACATGAATCTGCAGCTGAGAAATTAAATATTTTATGTTCCCAGAAAGTCAGCTGTAATGCTGGCATTTGAACTCAGGCCTTCACACTCCAAAGTTCATAATGTTTCCACTATATTATTTTGCCTATTCTGAATATATCTCTATTTACAGAGTTAACAATTGTGATATTCCATGAGATAATGTGTGCAACATAAAATCCAGTTTAGATTTAAATGGAGGCAGAATAATTTGTATCAAATCATTTGGTATGCAACGGTTATATTTGAGTAGGTGCTCAAATTTATATATATGGTTTTCTACTGCTTTGATCTCAGGTAAACACAAATTTCTTAATGTGTTTATTCTTGAATAACACAAGTAATGGATGAGTTGAAAATTGATTCACAGCTTACTTATAAGCAAATTCAACCATCACGTTTCCTAGATCTGTACAAACTAAGCCATTTAATATGATGCTGATAATAAATATGTAAGCCATATAGTTGATCCTAGAATCTGTCTTCCAAATTTTGAGTGTTGGACTCTCAGAGGAGTGTTTGTATCACATAAAATTCATGCATGATAAAATGAAATCCACAGCTCTGTCTCTTTCACTGTATTTTAGTAAGTAAATTTTAGAGTTTTCTGAAGTTAATATCTAAATACTTTCTTAGAGTGTGTTGGGTTAGTTCAACTAGCATCCATCCATCCATCCATCCATCCATGCAGCAAATCTATAGTAAGCATGTTCTACATGCAGTACAAATTTGTGGGACAGTGATAGACATAGTGCTTGCTATTAGAGTCTCTCTCATATCAGAGAAGACTGATAAGGAAGGATTGATAACTACAAAGCATAATTTCCCAAGCTGACTTTCCTTCCTGTTTAATGATAAACATGTTCTTTTGTATCACCCGTGTCTGTGGGGTCTCTCTGTGTAGAAGTAATGCATAGAATGTATGCATGACGCACGGAAGCATTTTAGTTATCATTATGGTACCGTATTGGGTCATATGTTGGTAGATGTTATTAAGAAGGATGTTTTCTTTGCAAGAGAGACTATATAAGGTAAAGAGAGGTGACTTCTATGGGAAAAGAAGTGGAAAGTGAAAAGCTCACAGGAACATGCCGCCGCAGGTTCACTGGTGTGCCCGACGGAGAGGAGCTGGTGCTGAGGGCGTTCTCTATGTCCTGATCAAGCTGGTCTAGTTTCATAATCAGCAGCACCATGGAGTCCAGCCGTGCCCTATCTCGATCTTCTCTTATTTCCTGAGGAACAGAACATGTTGTTATTGAATCTGAAAGGCCATTTCTTGGTAAGAATAAAAAGTTCTCTGTTCTTCAGTGTGACAAAAGGGACACTGGATAATAGGCAGTCTTTAACTGAAAAAGAAGTTCCATTCTGTATCATCAATGGGCTCTTCATTGGGAAGATACTGACCTAGTGCCAAGAAAGCATTATGCATGAGTATTAAATATATATCTTACAAAGAAAAGTGCAATGAAAAAAGAAGTATAACAATGAGTAATGGCACGTATTTACTAGTTTCCCATTAATTATTTTTGGGGGAAGTCATATACTTCTTTTTTTCAGAGTACAAGTTGATTATTTAAAAGGTACTAATAATTGTTTGTGACTAGACATTTGAGGATGCATATGAGATAATATTTTTGGAAGGCTCTTTTGCAGTATAGTAAAAATGCTGGAAAAGAATTAAGCAAGGCAAGTTTTCTGTTTTTGCAGGGGGACAGTCTTCCTAGCATGGGACCATTTACCCACTGCTACTTTTAGCTATATCCTTGCTAAAATTCCTTCTCTTGAGTTTCTTCTCTTTCACACACTTTTTATAAAACAGCTCCTGTAACAATTTGTATTTTTGTAAATGACTATGGTTATTTATTCTCAATTATCTATACTACAGACATATGTTGGTAGAAATGTTTTTTGCTCAAAGGAGTAGCTAAAGCTTCTCATTGACCATTTATAGTTACTTGGGCATGACCCTCCCCTTCAGGTGTGTTTAAGCCAAATAAGTTAGTTCTAGGAATCTTCCAAATTCCCTGTGTTGTGCAAGGTATTAGGATGACTGGGAGTATTGGCTGGAAAAAAAAAATCATAGAAAGCACCGTTAGGTTCTTCAAAAGCAACATCTACTGAGAAATGTCATAGATGCAGGGCAGACTTTTTTGAGGAATGTCATCATTTGTGACTTATGTTGCCATCCTCTCATCTGTCTGATTATATTTATCTGGGCGAAACCAGCTTTAAAGGACCACCAGTGGCTGATGTCAGTGAGAAAATACATCTTGACAGAAGCCCGAGGGCTATCAGTACAATGGTGGCATCTTGAGGTTTCACTCTAGTGATGGTTCATTGTGAGAGGAAAGTGATGATGGCCTAAATCACAAGGTTATTATTATTATTATTTTTGCATTTATTTTAATCCTTCTAAATTCTCCCGGCCTCTATTAAAAAGAACCCCCAAGGAACAGAGTCTAGGATAATTTTGTGGGTTAATCTAGTTTTATAGAACTTTTTATATCCTAAACAGTGAGAGCAGATTGTTAATATTACAGAGACATTATCTTTCACACGTCTGATAATTGGTTAAATTGGTCAGGTTAAATTGGTCAGATAATCAATTAATTAAGCTAACACTGGATATATTATTTGAGTAAACTGTACTTGAGCTTGGTTTAACAGATTAATGTAAATTGAAAAAGCTAGTCCTGTTTTCACAAAGACAAATTAATTTTGAGAATACATTGAGAATTTTTTTAGCTATTTCTTCCTTCAGAATACTGTGCTGTTGTTATTACTTCAATCTCCTCCTATTTCCCCTGCTGTCTAAAGCACTTAATAAGCCTGTGACAGAAAATTACACTTTTTTGTCGTCATAAAGTATTCCTGTACTTAAAGGGGTCCATGATATTTGTAAACAAACAGACCTTATCCTTTCCATGTATCCTATCCCTCACTGCTACATAACTTTGTTACATTCAAAGAAGTGTTATTGATACTATGATCATGCTTATAACTTATTTAGGTTAATTCCATTCTAAATATTCCAGAAAATGGAAAATCTGATTGAATAGTTATCAAATCCCCGTAATCACTCTTGCCATGTGTTTTATTATATAATTTCCTTTTCTTTTAAATCAAAGTTGTGTTTGGCAAGGTGATGATCTTTGCATCTCTATTTCCATGTATGGTTTTGTGTGATTATCTTTCCTTTCTCAGTTATAATGTCCTCAAGGACAAAGATTTGATTTTTCTACCTGGCAGACAGGGAGTTAAGTTGTACACTGCTCGAGCAATCCATTTTCAGGCATAATAATAATGAAATCAATCAGAGCCACTGAAATAACACCTTCCAAAGCCTTAGAAAATATTTCTTGATATTTTCCAGCTACTAAGTTAATGTTGGATAAAGCAATATATCCTGCAGCTATCCTAGGCAGATCAGCAGTAGTCTCAGAAACAATTTGTCTTTGAATTAACTGGATGCTGACATTGTGCTTTAAAAACATTTTCAAATCCATGGGCTGAGCATCAAATTGTTTCAAATGATCTGCCAAAAGGATTGAAACCAAAAATTCTTACTCTGATATTCATTTAGAGATATAAGCCTGTTTTGATTCCCTTTTCTTCCTGAATGCATCCTTGTTCACCATCCATTACATTTAGCCTGAAATGTCAAGTACACAGAACAGTATCATATGTTACACATTCAAAAAACTTCACAAAGTAGAGTGACTGCAAACCTGATGCTTTGGATAAACACTATTGCTCTTGTTTTTTAAAGCCCCATTATTAATATTTCACAAAGTTCTAACCTTTCATCTGTTGATGGCTACACTCCAGCAAATGTTTTCATGCCTAAAATCAGGGCAGCATATTTGCATATTTTGTCTCAGTTGACATCTATAGTGGATTTTAAAAACTCCCTGTCCCTATAGTCCAAGAAGAGACACTTCTTAACAAATGAAGCTGCCTACCAATGAAATTAATATTTCAGTAACTTAACCTCTGTAAATCAAGGCCAGGATGCTAAATTATCTTCCTTCCTATCTTTCCTTCCTTCTTCCCTTCAGTCACTGGTCCAAGGAACTGAATATTTATCAGCAAGAAAGACAGATACAATTTTTGCTTTCCTGAATATTATAGTCAACCATGGGAAGGCAATGAAAGTCATCAGAGTCTTAAGTAAGAGAGTTTCAAATGGGAATAAATGTAAGAAGAAAGTAAGTAGGGTGGTAAAATATATAATAATGGCAAGATTGTAGCCTGGTCATATAAGAGCTCTTTGCAGAAGTAAGAATTAAACTATGATGAAGGAGAGTGAAAGGATGACATGAAGGAGGTAATAGAGATAGAGAGGCAGAGATAAAGACAGAAAAGAGAGAGAATAAGAAGGAGGAGGAGGAAAAGGGAGAGGAGGAGAGTGGGGGAGGAGTGAAACAGTGATTGCAAGGAGGTCAAGGAGGATGAGGAAAGCTGGGAAAATAGTGTTCAAGCAGAGTGAAGAGTTTGGTTAATAAGAGAATCAGAAAAAAGAATAGGAAAGTTGAAGGAGCGGAAGTGAAAGGGAGCCCTCACTTCGGGTGCTAGTGCAAAATGAGGCTGGATTTGAATAGGTGACACACCATTTTTTTTTTTTTTTTTTTTTTTTTTTTTTTGAGACAGAGTTTTGCTCTTGTTGCCCAGGCTGGAGTGCAATGGCGCGATCTCAGCTCACCGCAACCTCCGCCTCCTGGGTTCAGGCAATTCTCCTGCCTCAGCCTCCTGAGTAGCTGGGATTACAGGCACGCGCCACCATGCCCAGCTAATTTTTAGTATTTTTAGTAGAGACGGGGTTTCACTATGTTGACCGGGATGGTCTCGATCTCTTGACCTCGTGATCCACCGTTTTAAATGTGGCTATAAAGTGGTAAGTTTCATTCTTTGTGTAATGGAGGCCACTGTCAAGATAGAAGCAAAGGAGTGATTTAGTACATTTTATTAATGTTTAGGTTTCTTTCTTTCTTTTTTCCCTTCCTTCCTTTTTGAAACCACGTCTCATTCTGTTGCTTAGGCTGTAGTGCAGCGCGTGGCATGATCATGGCTCACGGCAGCCTGGATCTCTCAGGCTCCAAGTGATCTTTCCATCTCAGCCTTCCAAGTAGCTGGGACTATAGGCATGTGCCATCAAGTCTGGCTTTTATTTTTATTTTTTTATTTTTGTATTTTTTGTAGAGACAGGATTTCACCATGTTGTCAGCCTGGTCTCAAACTCCAAGGCTCAAGAGATACTCTTATCTCGGCCTCCCAAAGTGCTGGGATTACGGATGTGAGCCACTGCACCTGGCCTCGGTTTCTTAATATATATTGTCAATCAAAATACTTTCCATCCAGAGATGCCCCATGACTAATGCATGCTCTTTATCCTAAGGTTATTTTTTCTAGTTTTGGTCTTGTTATGCCGAAGTCTCAATTGAACACATATTCAGTGATTGCAAAGAAATAGCAGGTTATTTTATTACAAGACCCTATACATTTTGAGATCAAAGTGAAATAGGAAAAAGCCTTGTTTGGGGAGCATATTACTTAGGAGGAGGAAGTGGGTGGGCCATGGTATGTTGGTAAATGTTTAGCAACTGAATCTTCAAAAAAAAGAAAGTCTTTATTTGTAGCACTTGTGGATTTCTGTGCTGTAAGTACTCCTTTGACCCATTTCAAGCTGCCAACAAGACATTACTGACTGCAGAGTTGGACAAAATGTGCACAGTGGGCCCTTTTGAGCTGGTGTGAGCCAGTGTGAGCTGGCATATGGTGACTCCAAAAGAAAGGCCAGAAGGATGGAGAATTCTTAGAATTTGACTTGACTAGAACCATTAATAGTTAAATATATATTTATAATTGTGACTTAGCATAATAAAATATTAAAATCATGCATTTTAAAATGCATTTATGTTTCTTAATATTGGAAGGAATTCCCTGGGCAACAGAAATTAACATTAATCAGGAATTATCTGAGCAACAAGGAATTTATCTGGTTGCCCAAGTAAAGTTTAGTGTGAATTGGAGATTTAAATTTTGTGTACTTCTGGGCCAAGCACAGTGGCTCATTCCTGTAATCCTAGCATTTTGGCAGGCTGAGACAGGTGAATCACTTGAGGTCAGGAATTTGAAACCAGCCTGGCCAACGTGGTAAAACCCTGTCTCTACTAAAAATATACATGCATATAAATTATATATATGTATATATGTATGTGTGTGTGTATATATATGTGTGTGTGTGTGTGTTTATATGTGTGTGTGTGTGTGTGTATATATATATATATATATATATATATATATATATATATATATATGACAGGCATGGTGGCGGGCGCCTGTAATTCTAGCTACTTGGGAGGCTGAGGCAGGAGAGTCGCCTGAACCCAGGAAGCAGAGGTTGCAGTAAGCCAAGATTGCACTGTTGCACTACAGCCTGGGCAACAAGAGTGAAATTCCATGTCTAAATAAATAAATAAATAAATAAATAAACAACCATCATGTACTTCTGGAGGATTTTTTTAGTAGTGGCTCCTTTAGCTATCTTCCTTGTTCTATTTATATTTATGGTTGTAAATGTCTTTACAATTTATTATAATAAACATTTTTTATTTCAACTTTTATTTTAGACGTAGAAGCTGCATGTGCAGGCTTGTTACATGGGTATGTTGTGTGATGCTGAGGTCTAGGTATGATTGATCCTGTCAGCCAGGTAGCAAGCATAGTACCCAAGGGGTAGTTTTTCAACCCTTGCCTCCCTCTCTCCTTTTCCCGTCTGTGGTCCCCACTGTCTATTGTTTCCATCTTTATGAGTGCCCAACAATAAACATATATTTATATTCACATTTATACTTACGTGAGAACATAATTCTGTACGTTACTGATATGTCATTTGGATATTTCACTCAACACCAAAATAATTCGGAAATATAAAAGTTCAAGTGAGTTTTTAGAATCCATTGGTAAAGTCTAGACTAGAGGCTGGCTCTTCCCACTCCCCTTCCAGTTAGCTTTCCAGTTCTACATTTTGATTTCCCTCTGTGTTTAACATTTTAAATTTTATACCCCTTGGGTATCATGAATTCTCTCCTCAACTTCTGCATCCTGGTTTTTTTCCTGCCAATATACAGAAACTGTGTTTTTAAAGAGAGCCTCAATTACCACAACATTAATTGCAAGAAACCTGTGAAGTTGTCTTGTCCAGCTCTTGTTTTTTTGAGACGGAGTCTAGCTCTGTTGCCCAGGCTGAAGTGCAGTGGCACAATCGACTCACTGCAACCTCTGCCTTCCGGGTTCAAGCGATTCTACTGCCTCAACCTTCCAAGTAGCTGGGATTATACAGGCACCTGCCATCATACCCAGCTATTTTTTAGTAGAGGAAGGGTTTCACTGTGTTGGCCAGGCTGATCTCGAACTAGTGACCTCGTGATTTGCCCACCTAGGCCTCCCAATGTGCTGGGATTACAAGAGTGAGCCACTGCACCTGGCCTTACCCAGTTCTTTAAACTTCTATTTAACAATCATTTAAGATATGTTTATTGACCACTTCGGTGCTATACACTGCTTTGAAGGACACAACCTCTTTCATATTTATGCAGCTATAAATTTTTAAAAGGTTATAGTGTCAAATTCTGCCTTCCTCTAACTTCCCAGCTTCTCCCACCAGAACTAAACAGAATTAGCACTGTCTGTGCTCCATTAAACAGTCCTTTTTGAGAAATGATGTGGTGCCCATGTTCTTTCATTTTTGGGTGAATCATCCTCAATTCCTTTAATTATTTCTCATATGACATGTTTTCAAATCCTCATTAATTGTGTTTATTCTTCTCTGGATATGACATAATTCTGTCAATAACTCAATTAACTGTTGGTGCCCAGAATTAAACATATTACTCTACGTGTTCTCTGACCAGGGCAGACTGGGCAAGTGCTTCTCTATGTTCTGTATACTCTCCTTAAAGCAGTCCAAGAATTTAGTGCCTGTTTAGAACATGAACAGGCGATTCTTAATGGAATAGCCACAATCTGCTTTTCTAATGAGGACAAAGTATTTAGTTGACTGTGAGCTGAACTTGACTCAATGCTGTGATGTATGTCTCTTTTTCCCATTATGGGCCTGTGTAGTGCTAAGAACAGAAACATCCTGTTGCCTTGGGACTGCAACCAGCTGCTGTCAAAGCTTAGATATATGTAGCTGCTGTGAAAGAAATTTCCAGTTGTATCTCTTTCAGACATAGGTCAGTAGATACGAGGCAAATTAGCAGAGAAATTTCAATTCAATTTGATTTACTGTCAGAAACCTAAGATGTCCAAGCCCATGGTGGTAACCTGGAAATCTGAGCGATGCTCCTAATTTACTTGGAGGAGCGATTTAGTTCCTAGGCAGTGAAGTCTCTTTGATTGCAGCGGTATCTGGGGAAGCTAAATAGGGTTTCTAGAGGGTCATTCTTTCCTAAAAGTGTCAGATTTGGTCAGGCTTAAACAACAGGAGTCTCCTCACTGCGTCTTTCCTTCCATCTGGGAAAGATAATCCCATCACCCCTCTTTCTACAAATGCTCTTAATTGAACAGCACAAAACACAGCACACACACAAGTTGGTGGGGAAGGAGGTGCAAATTACTGGACATTTTACAGACTGGAGAAATACAAAGTCTAGAAAAAGAGTGTGTCTCTTCTGGAGACACACAGGCTCTGTTTCCCTAATGCCAGCATTTGGAAGAGAACCAAAAAGTTCAGTAAAATACCCAGATTCTTCCAAATAGTGGACGTTTGGTTCAGCAAATATAGCACTGCCTGAATGCTTTGCTTGTCAATGAATGGTGGGATCACATAGATAGTCATGATAAATGCTAAACCAGGAATAGAACTAAAACTTCCTGATGCAAGGTTCTGGCCCCTATGCTGTCTTCAATTCCACATGTGTCTTACTGGTTATTCTGGGCTGGTAATACTCTTGCTCACCCGTGAAAGCAAGGGACCTTTTAGCAAAAGGCTTGGCTCAGTTTCATCCTGAAGTATTTGATCTTTGGCCAGCTGGACTAGTATAAAAATCTCATATTAGTGTTATATGTTTCATTTGACAATAAATTTCTCATTCTAGACTTTCCTTTCTTAAAATAATATCCTGTTTAAAAATCAGTTATTAAATCTCTTTTTTTAGATGAGTGAAGATTTTTATGTAAAATGACAGTAAGAAGCTAAAGATAATATAATTACTCTAAGTCAGAATTTCTAGGCAAGTTAAATAAGTCAGTCTTAATTTTTATTCCTCTGCATCTTTCTTTTCTTAATTTTCTTTCTTTCTCTTTCTTTCCTTCCTTCATTTCTCTCCCTTCCTCCCTCCTCCCTCCCTTCCCTTTCTTTTTCTTTCTTCCTTTCTTTCTTCTTTCTTTTCTCTCTCTCTCTCTTTCTTTCTCTCTCTCTCTTTCCTTTCCTTTCCTTTCCCTTCCCTTTCCTTCCTTCCTTCCTTCCTTCCTTCCTTCCTTCCTTCCTTCCTTCCTTCCTTCCTTCCTTCCTTCCTTCCTTCTTTCCTTCTTTCCTTCTTTCTTTTCTTCTTGAGACAGAGTCTCACTGTGTCACAACACTGGAGTGCAGTGGTGTAATATTGGCTCACTGCAAACTTTGCCTCTCGGGTTCAAGTGATTCTCCTGACTCAGCCTTCCAAGTAGCTGGGACCTACAGGCATGGGCCACCACACAGCTGATTTTCATATTTTTAGTAGATACAACATTTCACCATGTTAGCCAGGATGGTCTCCATCTCTTGACCTCGTGATCTGCCTGCCGCAGCCTCCCACGGTGCTGGGATTACAGGCATAAGCCAATGCGCCCAGCTTCACTGTGTTTCAACTGGAAACTTATATAGACTAGCAGGAAAGAAAACAAACCAACAACTATTTCCTATTTGCTAGATATATTCCGTTCAACTTCAAAATCTAGGCGTATTATCTTTTATTAATATGTGCCACTATGATTATAATATTAGGTCATGACGATGAATAGATAATATTATTATTTAAAGTTACAACAAGGAATCTTTTAACTGACATGTAATTATTAATCAATGATTATGGCTTTATATTATCTGTTTATATTTATACCCTATTAATCTGCTTCCACTTATAAGACATGGTGTAGAAAACTGGTTTCTTTTTTGCTCAACTTTTAAACTCTAACTAGGCTTCAGAACTTTTGGAAGTTGCCTACATGGTTTCCTAAATAGTTTCAAAGAATATTGATGTAGCTGGTCCTGAGAAGTGCTCAGAAGTGGCAGGTGTGAACCGAGACAGAGAATTGAGTGGGCAGCGCCTCCTCCCTATCCCAGGGAGCCTGGCTTCCTCCATGCACTTCAAAGGCCCATTTTGGGGACTGGGATATAATTTCTATCTAAATCATTTGGTAAAGATCTGAAACCAGTCTTCATTTTAAGTGCTAAAATTAAAGATTGGCTTTCAGGTCACTAAATACATTATAGAATATAGGGTCCGTCTTGCTGAGCTGATATTTATTCCATACTGTCATGCTTATATGAGATCTGTCAATTTCTCTGAGTCTTTTTTTTTTTTAATTTTTACTTTTTACAATACTCAGTAACTCTTTTCCTGGGCTCAGGTTTTAAAAAAGACAGGACTTTTCTTGGTTTGAAAACATAAGAAAAATATCTATTTAACATTGAAATTCCATAAACTGTTTTTAGGGATATTATGATGATCTTTCCTTTGCCATGAACAACAAAGAAAGACATAAGTAAAAATGTATCCATTTTTCATAAAAATGTACTCTTTTGTTTTAAGTCTTATGTTGACCTGACATCCATCTATTTTTCTACTGGCACTGTCATAACTCTCTGATTCTGCCCAGTGGCCTCCAAATGTCAATTATCCTGAGTCAAACAACTCCAATACAAATATTTCCTTAATAGTTGTAGTTATTTTACCACTGTATCTTCCTTGATGTTTTATAGCTGCATCTTTAACATTATATATACATGCTATATAATAAATAGTCTGATATATTTCTAACACATATTAAACTACAAAATTATAAAAATAAAGATTCTTTATGCTATCTGATGTAATCTCAACTAAGCCATACTATGTTTTAGGAAATTCTCTACTACAAGTAGAGAGCTTCTTTTGCTTTCTCAAATATGTCATGTTCTCCCTTATTTGCAGTTAGAATTTTCAGATTTAGCAAACTGTAGGATGTCTAGTTATATTTGAATTTCAGATAAACAAATAATTTTTTAGTATAAGTATTTCCAAATATTGTATAAGACAATATTGTTTGGGACATCTGCTGTTAAAAACTTTTATCTGGAATTAAAATGTAACTAGGTATTTTATGTTTTATCTGGCAACTGCAGTTTTGACTGATGTCATAATAATATTTTAGCTTAACACACTTCGTGCTGGGTATATCAGAGGAAACCCTTGATTTCAAGGGCAATGTCACTCCAATGGAAAGGTCTCTCATAGGCTTGTTTCTTTGAATGAATAAATAGTATTTGTCTATAAGTTTAGTTTTACAGCTTCAGTGAGTGGGAATTTTCTCTTCCCAGTATCTTATTTTATGTTCAATCCTAGGCAAATCTAAGAGTTGCCATTTTGGTTTTACTTTAGCAACAAAATTTGGGAACTGCATGAGGTTGATCTTGTGATCTTTTTAGAAATTTCAAATTTATTTAAATCATTAATGTTTTGCAATAAATCTTCCAAGAAGAAGTTCAGAGTAAATTTTTTGATATGAGATTTTTTCACAACTGATATTTAAGACTTATTTGTAGCTTTTTGACATCAATGAAGAGTCCCCACATTGAAAATGTATGGAAAATTATCCCAGTTCCCTCATTTCTTTTTTTTTTTCTTTTTTTTCTTTCTTTCTTTTCTTTTTTTTTTTTTTTATGAGATGGAGTCTTGCTCCATCACCCAGGGTGGAGTACAGTGGCACTATCTCGGCTCATTGCAACCTCTGCCTCCTGGGTTCAAGCAATTCTCCCACCTCAACCTACTGAGTAGCTGGGATTACAGGTACGCATCATAACGCCCTGCTAATTTTTGTATTTTGGTAGAGATGAAGTTTCACTATGTTGAGCAGGCTGGTCTCAAACTCCTAATCTCAAGTGATCAGCCCGCCTTGGCCTCCCAAAGTACTGGGGTTACAGGTGGGAGCCACTGTGCCCGACCCCCCCAGGGCTACAGACTTACTTAATGGCAGAGGTAGAAAATCCGTCTCCTGATTCAATTTATTTTCTTCTTATTACCCCAGTAGCTATTTACAATTGTAGGCCTATAAGGTTTTTCATTCAAGTTTACCAATGAACCTCCCAAAAAGGATGTATTTTCTACACAAATCTAAATTCATTTAGAGATCTGATCTGAATACCTGTAGATTAAAAAAATAAAACAGATTTGGTCACATTGGTGGCATTTTCTTACTATTAATCTATATATTTAGAAGATAAAATCCTCGTCACTCCTAATTTGTTCTGTTCTTCCTCCTGCCTTCCCTCCATTCCTTCCACCTTTCTTTCTGTCAACAATGAACTCTACCAAGGCTTCCAATGTTAGTGCGTATTGCAGCATCTGAAGAGCTTGTTAAAATACAGGTAACTGCTGATTCCGCAAGCTGATGGAGATAGTGCATCTGCCTTTTTTAACAAGTACTCCAGTCATTGTGCTGCTGCTTCTGCTGCGGGGGGCCACACTTTGAGAATCTCCGAACCACATGTTTGAGTAGTAGTTGTCAATACTGGCAGATTTTCAGTATACTTGTATAGCTTTGGACACTTCTATATGCTAAGGTTCCCCTTACCAAATTCTGATTTGGTAGACATAGGGTGGGGCTAAGCTATGTATTTTTAAAAAGTTCCATGGATATATTCATAGCACAGCTACATTTGAAGAACATTGTAATAGATTGCAGAGAAAACCATTACATGGTTTCTGATGAAAAGTAGGGTGACAGGAATTAGATTCCCACGTAATTCTACAATAAGAATTTCATTAATCTATATTAACAGATTGAAGAAATATACAACAAATAAATGTCAAAAAGGGCATTTATGACATTTCAAACTGATTTGAAATATTTTGCTAGTGATTACAAACAAAAATAAATAAATAAAACTCTTTTAAGTGACAAGGACTTAGAAAGCAATGTTCTTCACCTGATTACTATTCTAAGACACTTAGAGCAAGCATTGGGGATAATGGAGACACACTGGAAATATTTCTATAAAATTAGGAAAAAGTAAGAATCCTTGTTATCACATATTCTATTGAACATTACACTTGAGATTCTGCCCAATGCAACAAAAACAACAGCAACAACAAAACAGAGATGATTATATTACAAAGAAAGAGAATGTGTACCTCAAAAATTCCAGAGAATAATCTGACAATCTGATAATTAAATCAAAGAATTTGGCTCAACAGAGAAAAACACAAGACCATTCTTGTGCTCTCCCATTAATTGGTTAAAAAAGTGGAGTAAGAATAGGAGGAAAAACCCTCGTATCACAGTAACCAAAAAAAAAAAAAAAAAACACAAACAAACAAAAAACAACAACAACAACAACAACAACAACAACAACAACAAAAACTATAAAATACCTAGAAGTAAGACCATTATGGAAGAAAAAAGTAAAAATGTCACCAAAGAATGTAAAAGATTGAATAAATGGAAAGATAAATACTTGCTCTGGAGAGGAAAGTTACAACATACTTTACAACTAATTTGTTATGTGCACTCTCTGTTTCCCCACTAGCATGTCAGCCCCTCAAGGGTAATCATGGTTGGTTTTGTTCACTGATGCAAACCAAGAATCTGGAGCAGCCGGCACATAATCATCACACAACAAATGCCTGTTGAATGAATGAATGAATGAAATATTCTGTTTGAATTAATTTATCAACTCAAAGGAGTCCAAATGAAACCCTGATGGGTTTTATGGGTTTTTAAAAAATGAACCTTCCTGCAGAGCTGATTCTTCAAAAACAAAAATGAAAACCAGAAACATATGATCCAGCCATCATACTCTTTTGTATTTTTATTCAAATGAGTTGAAAATTTATATCCACATAAACACCTGCATACAGATATTTATAGCAACTTTATTCATACTTGCAAAAGCTTGAACTAACCAAGATATCCTTCAGTAGGTGAATGGAAAAGCAGTGGTACATTCAGACAAAAAACATTCTTCAGTACTAAAAAGAAATGAGCTGTCAGACCATGGAAAGATATGGAAGAAACTTAAAAGCATATTACTAAGTGAAATAAGTCAATCTGGCAAGCTATCTACTGGATAACTCCAATTACATGATATTCTGGAAAGGCAACACTGTGGAGACAATAAAAAGATCAGTGATTGTCAAGAAGGAAGGGATGAATACTCAGAGTATAGAGGATTTTTAGGGCAGTGAAAGTATTCTGAATGATTCTATATTAGTAGATAACTGTCACTATACATTTGTTCCAACCCACAGAATGTGCAACACCAAGAGTGGACCATGATGTAAATTATGGACTTTGAGTGATACTGACATGTCATTGTAGGGTCATTGATTGTAACAAATATACGACTTTGGTGCAGGATGTTGTTAGTGGGGATTGGCAGAGGGCTTATAAAACTTTCTGTACTTTCCACTCAATTTTGCTGGAAACCTAAAACTGCTTTTTAAAAAGTCCATTAAAAATACAATATGAAACAAGAAAGAAAATAGACCGGAAACTTTTCAGTGTGAATATCTTTAAATATACACAAAAATAGAGAAAAATAATGAACTTGATTTATCTGTCAGCTTAAAAAATGTCCAGTTTGTTGCCCATTTATGCCTCTTTACACTGTTATCAGTGCTTTAGGTAAATCCCAGAGACTATGTAATTTCATCCACAAGTGCTTAAGTATAAGTTGATTTTAAATTTCATCTGCAAGAGAAAAGGAGTCATAATTGTAAAATCTCTTTTAAAAATTCAAATATTCTATGAAACAACCTGCTATATAAAATGTTCACAAAGAAAAGACTGATGAAATTTAAAATTACAGACAAGGAGAAAATATTAAGGGCATATGTATGACAACGAATGAAGAAGTTATAAAAAGACAACCTAATAAAGTTGTTCAAAGCATATAAAGAAGCTATTAATAGAAGAATTCCTAATGATTTCAAATCCTGAAACATCACTGGTAATTAAAACAATGCTCATTAATTATGAATGAGAAATATTAATTTTTTTCATCTATCATATTATCAAAAAGAAAAAAGAAATGATGACCACACTCAAGTTTGACTATATTTTGGAAATAGAAATTGTTTCCCCTTTGGAGAGTAGCTAGGGAAGTCTCTATCAAAATTAAAGTAGAACATATTCTTCAACTTGGTAATTTAATTTTAGACACCTGTCTTAGAAAATTACTTGCACGTGTGCAAAGATAGTTTAATAAATACTCTTTTCATTGTAGCATTTTTTTTGCTAGTAGCCAAATAACTGGAAATAACCTAATATCAATAGAAAACTTCAACTTAATGAGTTATGGTGCAATTATTTCTTGGATCACAATGCAGTAGTTGCGTACAATGATGCATTTTCACGTGCACCTGTCAGTAATGAGTAACCTAGGTAATGCTTCCATGCAAGTTAGAAAAATGCCCCTTTGAATGGATGCAGCCATGAGCCAAGGTTCATGTTTGATAAGCAAAACACAGGTTGCCTGTTAGCCCCCACTCAGCACTTTAGTTTGGTGTCCTTGTGCAGTGCTTAACCTGCTCAACAGTACTTGGGACCCTGGTACTCATAAGGAAACTGCTCTAAGAGAGTTTGCTAAGTAGAGAAAGAAAGGTAAAGAACACTCTACATTGAGCTTTTCCAAACCACAGTCCAGGACAGCTTTGAATATAGCCCAACACAAATTCATAAACTTTCTTAAAACGTTATGAGATTTTTTTTGAATTTTTTTGTTTTTAGCTCATCAACTATCTCTAGTGTTAGTGTATTTTATGTGTGGCCCAAGATAATTCTTCTTCTTCCAATGTGGCCCAGGGAAGCCAAAAGATTGAACATCCCTGCTCTACAGCATAAAATCCTTTATATATTTATCTTTCTCTCTTCCTCTCAAACACACAAACACAGACACACAGACATACACATAAACACACATACAGGCACATCCAATACAAAATTATTTGTGTGTGTGTGTGTGTGTGTGTGTGTGTGTGTGTGTGTGTACAAAAAGTACCTGGAAGCCAATCTGATATGGCTTGGTTTTGTGCCTCACCTAAGTCTCATCTCAAATAGTAATCCCCAGGTACTGAGTGAGGGACCTGCTGGGAGGTAATTGGATCATGGAGACAATTTACCCCATGCTGTTCTCATGATAGTGCACGAGTTCCCATGAGATCTGATGGTTTTACAAGTGGTGGATTCCCTTGCCCTGCTCTCTCACTGTCTCCTGCCATCTAGTAAAGAAAGTACTTGCTTGTTCTTAGCCTTCCACAATGATCATAAGTTTCCTGAGGCCTCCCAGCCATGCAGAACTGTGAGTCAATGAAAGCCTCTTTCTTTATAAATTACCCAGTCTTGAGTAATATCTTTATAGCAGTGTGAGAAATGACTAACACAACATCCATCCTTGGGAGCTGAGAGAGGGGTAAAGAGACTTAGGTGTTACAGTTTGAAATTACTCCAACAAATACATTATGTTGACTTATATCAGTGATACAAAGATGAATGTTTATTGAAAACAAAAACAAAAAATTACAACCTAAAAAACACTGACACAAACACGAAAAAGCACCCCATAAATTGTATTCCTTAACTGCATAACACAATTAATGATACCTTTTTCATATAATATCTTTTTACCTTTTTTGAATTAGGAGGAATTAAAAATCTTTTGGTATGTTCATATATTGACATACTCTGATGCCTTTAACATGAAGACTGAATATTTTTATCAGTATGGAAATATATTCATATGTTCAATAAATATGGTTACTAAAGTATACCTAAGATAATTTACATCTTTATGTGTATAGACAAGTTATCTTTGCCAGTACAACTAACCCACAGCTGATTTTGTTGAGAACTTGGTGATAATCTCCTTCTGTGACCATCACTCTCAATATGTTGATTTCTGGCTTTACCAATTTAATGTATGATCTGTTCTCCCTATGACTCATCACATTACAGTTTTCTTCTCACAGATTGCACAAATTCCTGAATATTTGCACTGTTTCTTTTAGCTCAAAGACAGAAAAGAATAGCATTATGACCTTGGCTTTCTACCATAAAGCCAAACTGACATTTTCTAAGAAGTGACATAATGGGACTCTATAGGGAAAAGATTAGATTTGAAGAGACCTTATAAGTGAGCATATAAAATATAGTTAGAAGATTCTGCATATGTGATTTAAAGCCAACATTCATTGAATTAGCTTATACAATACATGCAATAAACTAAGAAAAAATATCCTTATCGGACATAATGTTATTTTTTAAGTCAATGGCAACTAGTGTCATACAATGTGATTTGGTGTAATTTAAAACACCTTATTTAGTTATTTTATTTAGTAATTTAAGTGATTTGCTTACTAGTATTTAAATAAGTCACTATTTACTAAATAATAGTGATTTAAGTATTGAAGTTTAGAAATATTATTAGTAACTCATGGAAAACTATTTCTTCAAACATAAGCATATAAGGATATATTTAATTTTCCCTTCATCTTTTCAATGACATTTAAACAGGGTAAAATATTTAGTTTTTATCTTATTATTAATATTATCTCTCTCTCATTTTTTAAAATCATTAAAGACCTTTAAATAATTTGGAAAAGAAGTGTTGAATAGTACGTTCATGACTTTTTTTTCTCTACAAATACAAAAATCAATAATTATGGAACCATTTAATGTATACAGGTATGTAAAGTATTTCTGAAAAGTAGCATTATGTTATTTTACCCTATGAAGTCCAACCAATGTTCTTGTATGTCTTCTCAAAATTTTCTCTGGGAAGTTTCAAACAACTATGCCAATATTTAGGATATGCCTTGGGACTGGCATCCCCTAAAATTAGTTTCTTATTTGTGAAAAGGAAAAAAGCCTTTCAGCATGCTTCTGCCTAGACAATGCTCAGTTAAGGGTCATTTCTTCTTGACTGTTCACCTGTGCAGTGACAGGTGTACCCATGTACCTTGATGCTAGCATCTACAGACGTCCATGTTATTCTTCTCTAGTCTCATAACTTTGGTCTTGATTCACTGTCTTCCTACATCCTAAGTTTAATGTGCATACAATTTGTTCATAGAACTTGTTACATATGCAAATTTCACTCAATAGCAATTTTAAAAGCTGACCTTGAGTTAAAGGTATCAACAATGAAAACAATCTCTGTAACCTAATCTTGAACACAAAAGGAAGTTGCAGAATGATGAATACCATGTGATGTGATTTGATATAAAATTAAAAAAAAATTAAAACATGCATATAAAGATATACTATATGTTTTAATGAGTGCAGATATACAAAATATGGCCAATTAAGATGATTCATGATGGTGGTTACCTCTGGGCAGTGGGGAGGGAAGTGGAAGCAGAGAGATTCCCACCTATGCTGCACCATCCCTGAAATGTTTCATTTCAGGATCAAATAAAAATAAAACAGACCAGAATAGTATTAAAAAAAAATCTCTAACAAATAGGAAAATAAATATTTGAATTCATAAACCTGCTGTTGGGTACATAAGGTTTTGTTGTCTTATACTTTGTATTTTCTAGTATAGTGATTATCCTATTAGCAACAATTAATTACTTAAATGTAGATACTCGGGTTACACTTGAGAGATTCTGGTTTGATAGTTTTTGGATGGGGCCTGGGGGCCTACCTTTTGTAAATACTGCAGGTGGTTTTGATAAAGTAACTCCACAAAGTACATGTTGAGAAAAAAAAATAACATTTGTTTTCACCACTCTATCCCCCATATATGCTCTCACATAGTAAAGTCTGTTTTCTGCCTTTATTAAAGTACTGGTATTATGCTGGTAAAGAATATGATTGACTTCAGATCAGTAAATAAGTCTGAGATTTTCTTGAGAGTAGTCGGACTAGTTAAAATCACTGATCAGGCTAGGCGTGGTGGCTCACGCCTGTAATCCCAGCACTTTGGGAGGCCAAGGTTGGTGGTCAGGAGTTTGAGACCAGCCTGACCAACATGGTGAAACCCCGTCTCTACTAAAAATATAAAAGAAATAATCTGGGTCTGGTGGCATGTGCCTGTAATCCCAGCTACTCGGGAGACTCTGGCAGGAGAATCACTTGAACCTGGGAGGCAGAGGTTCCCTGGTTGAGATCGCACCACTGCATAAAAAAAAAAAATAAAAATAAAAAAAATAAAAAAAATCACTGATCAGTAAAAAACAAAAATGTGTCAACAATTATTCCTAATCAGATGATTTTAAATAGATCAAGCTATACCAGACTAAAGCAACATGGTGGGATTTTTAGGAAAAGAAGAATTGGGGAACAGACTGATGGGTACCTGTGAGTACCTACTTTTCTCAGTAGGGTCTTTCCATTAATCCTGGAATATATTTGGTGTGTGATTCTCCAAGGATTTTCTTAGGTTCTCATAATAGCATGAAAGGAGAAAGTAGGGAGGAAACTGGTAGACACTTGGGCTACAGTGATTAAGTTTGATAATATGAAATTGCCAATATCTGACCTATTTTTTTTTTAATTTAAGTTCTGGTGGGATACATGTGCAAATGTACAGGTTTCTTGCATAGGTATACACGTGCCATGGTGGTTTGCTGCACCTTTCAACCCATCATCTAGAGTTTAAGCCCCATATGCATTAGGTATTTATCCTAATGCTATCCCTCCCCTTGCTCTCCAACCCCAACAGGGCCTCTTTGTGTGATGTTACCTTCCCTGTGTCCATGTGTTCTCATTGTTCAACTCCCACTTATGAGTGAGAACATGCAGTGTTTGGTTTTCTGTTTCTGTGTTAGTTTGTTGAGAATGATGGCTTCCAGCTTCATCCATGTCCCTGCAAAGGACATGAACGCTTTTTTTTTTTTTTTTTTTTTTTGAGATGGAGTCTCTTTCTGTCACCAGGCTAGAGTGCAGTGGTGCAATCTAGGCTGACTGTAACTTCTACTTCCCGGGTTCAAGCAGTTCTCCTGCCTCAGCCTCCCGAGTAGCTGGGACTACAGGCATGTATCACTAGGCCCAGCTAATTTATCATTATTATTATATTTTGTATTTTTAGTAGAGACGGGGTATCACCATGTTGACCAGGATGGTCTTGATCTCTTGACCTCATGTTCCACCTGCCTTGGTCTCACAAAGAGCTGGGATTACAGGCTTGAGCTACTGCACCTGGCTGAATGCATTTTTTATGGCTGCATAGTATTCCATGGTGTATATGTGCCACAATTTCCTGACCAATTTTGATATTTAAAGTGGTTTCATATAATAAATGGAATGGCAAATACAGACTAATGTGCTTAATTTTAGGCCATATGAATGACTAGTTTCTATGCAGTAAACCCCATGTGGCAGAAAGACCCTATATCCTGTTTATATGAGAAACATCAATTTGAGCTCTTCGATGTTTTTTCAAAATGCCCTACAGATTATATTGAGAAACTTGGATGGGTCTCTCCTGTATGGACTGATAACTGCCCATATTTCTTCTTAAAAGTTAAATGAGTTAGCATCATAGCTGTAATTCCTTGTTTTTCTTTTGCTTAACCATGAAAAAAACATCATTTGTAACTTTTCCAGAATTCAATGACAATTCCAGAATACATCTCATTTATTTTTTATGTAACTATTTCTTTCACTGAGCTCTTTATGAAGATAAGTAGTCAGTATAGCTGCCTTATACTATTAAGCTTTTCATGCATATATTATCTCCTCAAACAATTTTTAAAGTCTACCTGCGAAAAGACTTGGCTTATGTGTCTCTGGAACCTCTAAAGTACCCCGTACTGTCTATATACAGGGCAGGACTCAAAAATATTTTTTGATTAATTAACAATAAATTATCAACCAATTGTCAATCTTTAATAAACATCTACATAATATCTGGCAATCTCTAAAAGTCAAAGTTTGAGCTGAGTCCATGGGTGAGATTAAAAAAAAGTCAAAGTTTCTACAGAAAAAGCGTAAACAGCTGTGAGGACTTTTTCTCTTTAATGGAAGGTATCTTTTCTGATACACTGATTAAAAAATGTGTTGGCAGTAGACTGGTTGATTGTGTCCTTACAGGACTTAGTCAAAACTCAAAAACGTCTTTGTAGTATAATATTTCTGAGGGAAAGGGACATTAGAAAAATAGCCTTTTGCTTCCAAAATATTGAGGTTACTCATCCTCCAATTCCCTGAGATCATTAAGACCTGTTTGTTGCCTTTTTCTTGTGCATAAGGAAACCAAACAATGGCTTCTTCTTTCCCAATATGGTAATAACTCTTAACCCAGATTTCTGCTTAGGGAATCTCTCTGGCACAGGGAAGAGAAAATTTTCTTTATCTATATATGTATCTTACTTGTTCTTCATATGACCTATGTACCCATGAAAGGGACCCATATGTTTCTATGGTTTTTAATTCAAATGGTCATACTCATTAATATATGAGTCTTCTGTGGAGTTGACTTGTACCTGTTTCCCATCATGAGTAGTAATTCTTTGGCTATCAATTGCATAAGCACAAATAAAACTATGACTGGTAAGTCTTATGAGTTAGAGAGCTTAAGAAGAATATTAAACAGACTTTTAAAATGGGTTGGGGATTCAGAATTCCTTAAAATATTGTTTTGAAGGGTATATATAGAATATATATTTAATGAGGGTTAAACTAATACCTAAAAGTAATCTTTCTGTGTTTTCAAAAGATGAGGTTTAAGATGATACAATATTACTGTTCTCAGAAGCCCATGGTAGATGAAATGGTGGTTAGTGATAAAATTATGTTGTTTTCATATGAAAGAAACAGAACACGAAGTAGTATTTCAAAATTAGAAAGGAATTTAGAGATTGCATTAGTTTTTCACCAACAAATATGCTGTCTAAGATTAGTAATATTAATAAATGATTGGTTTCCTAAGTTTTGACTGTGGGAGAAGGGAGCTGGAGAGAAGGCTAAAACATGTCTTAGAAAACTCTGCACGTTTACTGCATACATTAGGTGACAAAGGGGTGTTTTGATAATGTAAATATCTTCTTCTTTTTCAATGTTTTAGTAAGTCTTGGAGCAAATTTGGCACTTCTTTCATTAGTTCTGGTTAAAGGGAGGGTGCTGGAGTTTATTTTCCTTTCTCTATTGAGCAACTGTTAATAACACTGTTGTACGCAAGAGATAAACAAATCCTCTCTTCTTTTAAGGAATTGATATTACATCTAGTAGATCAACGTGCACACAGCCAATGAAAAAAAATGGAATAGGACCAGTGCTTGAGCAAAGTACTAGTAAAGCAAAACAAAACAAAAAGCAAAAAGATTCTAATTGGCTTATATGGCCCAGGGGTCAGTTTCATAGAGAAGACAATTAAATTGAGCCTTGCATTTGAGTAAGATGGAAGGATGGAAGTCATAGAAGGTGCATGGCCTGGTGGGAAATCATAGGGCATAGACATATTAACAAAAATGGTATAAAATTCTGATGGGGTTGGGGGTGATATGAGACTCTAGCTCTGGCTAACTTCTTATGCAAAGCACAGTGAAAGGCACATACTAAGCACGCGTAAAGAGTCGCTGAATCGAATTGATTTTCGTAGGTTTGCCCTGTCTGCCAAGTTTGGCATGTATTTTGCTTTTCACTCACTAACTCCTCTTTTTTCAGGTCTTCATTATTATATTTTTAGAATGAAATAAATGCATTTTTGTAGATCATATTGAAAGTGGAAAAATAAAATGAACCTTTTCTGTTCTTCCTCCAATCTGTATTGCCTCACAGAGCCATCTCTGTGGGAAACATGCACTGGCATAGTATTTCCCTTATTTGTTTTCAAGGTGAACCTGAATTTGCCATTCAAGTGATTCGCAGAAATAGACATGTTTTATAAGCTGATGGGGAGGGATCTTTGCTAGGTTGGTAAAGTTTCAGCTCTCTGTTATTTGTGGATAATCCTTGATTTTTAGTATTGAAGAAATAATTATATTAATTATAATAATAAGATGTATTAGTATCTTCAGTACTAAGGAGTATTAGTACTATGATTAATTACTAGGCATTTCCTAAACATTCTGTGACTATTTAAGCAGAAATTGGATTTCTGTTTTCATGTGTGCCATTCTTCAATTTGATAAAATTCTTACTTACTTTTTATTCTACCACATACATTTGCTGATGACTAAAAGGGCAAATACCTGAGAAAGCATAGATTTTTTTTTTAACAGACTCTGTCACCATTACTAATAAAATAACTCAAAATCTGTGTTCTTCTGTTTAGAACAAGTTAAAGAAAAGACTGAATAGTTTTATTATAAATGTTTCCTTGTGGACTGAAAGCATTGATCCATTAGAGTCTTAGAAGGCCTATCTGAGGGGAAAATAAAAATTATGATCTCATTATTTTTAAGATTCTGTTATTTGCTCAGCAAAACATAATCCAAATGTGCATTTTACTATAGCTATAAAAATAGAAAGTAAATTAAACAATCCTAAGAAATGTCTTTAGTCTATTTAATAGAATTTTAAGGGAATATTTCCTTATTCTATTGAAAATAAAAACACAGCAATACTGTTCTGGGAGACTGTCTTCATGAACTTTGGAAATTAAAACAAAACAAAATAACCCATCGTTCTACCTGGAAAAAATAAAAGTAAGGATAAAAATAAAAATCAGGGCCGGGCACAGTAGCTCATGCCTGTCATCCCAGCACTTTGGGAGGCCGAGGCAGGTGGATCACCTGTGGTCAGGAGTTCGAGACCACCCTGACCAACATGGTGAAACACATCTCTACTAAAAATACAAAAATTAACTGAGTGTGGTGGCAGGTGGCTGTAATTCCAGCTACTCTGGAGGCTGAGACAGGAGAATCACTTGAACCTGGGAGGTGGAGTTTGCAGTGAGTGGAGATCATGCCACTGTACCCCAGCCTGGGCAACACAGAGAGATTCTGTCTCAATAAATAAATAGATAACATTAAAATAAAAAAAAATCAAATCTCCAGTATTTGCCTTAATATCTTATTTGTGCTCTCGGTCCAAAATTAGTAATTTAATAAAATGGACCTATTTTGAGTATCACAACCTCTGTGCTTAGTACATAGTGTGCCAATGCATATGGAATATAAATGCAATCATATATATTAGTGGCTAAATATTGACAGGAAGTGAGTGCTGAGAATTCTGACTTTTTTTTTTACATGTCATGTGTCCAGGAATATTGTTTTGAAAGCTTGCTAAGTATTTAGGATATGCTTCTCTTTCCAAGTTCCTAGAACACAATGTACAGAAAAAAAAAAAAAAAAGGGTCATTATCTCTCAGGGAAATATGCAAGTTCCATAGATGCACGAGTCAAGCGGCTGTTTCCCACAAACTCTAAGGCTCCTCTTGAGCACAATAAGGGAAAGAAAAATCCTCTAGAAAACCACATGTTAGTGTTGAAATGTTGCCAGGAACACAGACAGCCCTGGAGGGTTAGTTTCATATCAATATTGATGGAGCCATGTGGCAGGACAAGAATATGGCACATCTTGCTCTCAGAGTTCACAGGACTGAGTATTTTTATTTAGACAAAAAAGAAACTTAGAAAACAAACAGCAGTGGGAATGATACTGCTAACACTCACTGTCTGACATCTTCAAGATTAATGTATGGTGAGAGTATGGTTCACTTTCTGTGTCAGTCTCATTTAATGAAATCCCTGGGAGGCAGAGAGACTGTATTTGGCAGAAGGGGTGGGGGATGCTACAAAGCCTCTTGGGTTCAGGCAATCCTCCTGCCTTGCCATCTCAAAGTGCTGGGAATACAGGTGTGAGCCACCCTGCCAGGCAATTATTATAATTTTTCTTTTGGCAAGGAACAATCTGATTGCATACAAGTTGAAAAGATGTCCATGCTTAATATTCCAAGTATTGTCTGTTAAACGACACGTTTTCTTTTTATAGAGAGAAATTATAGCCATTATGAATATAAACATCTGACATCAAAGTTGGCAAGCAGTAGACACTCCTCAGATAGTTTTCTTCTCCTTTATTTTCTGAGGCTTAATCCCATTCTCTAAACCACATTATTTGTGCTATATAGATGCACCTGGTTTTTATTAGTAGTAGCAGTAACCATTGTAGTAGTGATTGCATACCAGTATCTTTTAGTTAACTAAATAGTTACCTCTGTATTTTAATAAATACCTTCTTTTTATCTCAGATAAAATTCTTGATACTCCACATTCAAATGAACCTCAGTTTCAGTTTGTTTGAATCTTTTCGCCCCCTGCGCCATCTGTTCTCAGAAGATCCCAGAATTGAAACTCAAGTGAGAATTGATACCACTAAGAGTATCTTTGACTATAAGCAAATATGGCATTTGAGGCTTAGCAGGGGCAACATAGATTGAGAAATCAGTCCTTCCTTGCAGATCTGTGTTTTTTCTACTTTTCTATGTTCTTCATATTTCCTCAAGATTCTTGTGTTTATGGTCCCATTGTCTTGTTCATATATATATATATATATATTTTTTTTTTCTCTTCTTTAAAATTGTCTACACGAGTCCCTTACCCTAAGGTAAGGGACTCCACTTCTTGCTGCCATCATGAGAGCCTACCCCAAGTTTACTTGCAATGATGCTGTACTGGAAAATGTTGTCATATCGTGAGTTTTTAAAAATTTTGTCAAGTTTAAGTTTATAACTTGAATCCCCCTGCCTTTTGTCTGATGCAGGTGTGGTCCATTTTGTAACCTGTATTTTGGGAGTTGCTGCTGTTTGCTCCAATTTCACACTCCTTTCCTTGTTTTGCTTTGTCGTTTTACAATCATACAAATGTGTGAGGGGCTCTTGGCTCTCTCCCTGCCTACCCAATTGCATGCCGCCCTGTCTGGTTAAAGGCCTACGTTTGCAGTTGTTTTCCCAAACTGTCATTGACTGTGGATGCATATTGCCCATTGCCTCCAAGGTTTCCCCACAGTTCTCTGTCCAACTCCTGGCTCATGGGGCTCTGTCCTGACGCTGGCTTATTCCATTCTATCCTCACGGATGTTTCCAGGACAGCAGCTCCACTCCTGAGGCTCACTCTAGTCTCCACTGATTTCTTCTTTCTTTGACCCTGCATCATCCTTCTAGTGAAAGCCATATAATTTCACACCAATTGTTTCCCATTGTACGGAATTACATTTTCTTAACAGAGATGAAGATTAAAAAACGTCTCCTGATCTGTTTCTGTCTCTGTTGGCTTCAACTCTATGCTGTTTTTCAGCTCAGCAGTCACCTCTTCTTGCTTTACCTGGAAATACTCTATTCATTCTCCAGTGGATAATTGGTCACCCTCTCTCTACGACTTCTTTCTCCATCTCATTTTCCCTGGAATTACTCAGTCTTTTGTACTGCACCTTGGGCCTTTTGTTCTCATAGCAATTATAGTCATTTATGTCTATTTTCCTTCCAAAATGTGAGCTCCTTGATTAAAAAATGAATCTTAAACCTTTAGATTGCTTGCTTTTATTTTGAACTTTTCACAATTTCTGCCATTGCTAGAAATAGACTCTCAATTCTTTATTAGGCTGAAGCTCTGGAGTGCAGGAATAACGTCTTCTTACACCTTTGCACCCCTCACAGAACGAAATAAAATGTTGGGCGTATAGTGGTCCTTCAGTACTCTGACTGCTTGACCATCTGGCCAGAAATCTAGTTAACAGTGTCCCAGTTTGCTTGCAGAGAGAAAAAATCCTTTGTGCAGATGGCTCTGGGGAACAGGGGAAGGGCTATGATGAAAGTTTAAGGCTCAGGAATGAAAGGCATTTTGTTTTTCTTGGGAGTCTTTTAATCTCAGACACTTGTAGGCTTTTGTGTGGGTGTGTGTTGTACTAGTGTAAAAAGATGAGCTGGCCGAAAGAGAAGAGAGGAATGGCAGGTGCAAACACTTACTGGGTCCACAGCCATCATGGTTCCATGTGTTCTGATACAATCATAAATTCATTTCAAGCATAAATGTGGGTTTATATTAATGTTTCCCAAAATGTTATTCTGAGGATGTTAGTAGAGGATTTTAACTTTAATTTTAATAGGCGTGACTTGAGAAGAATGTTTGAATAATCAAGTAAATTTTCAAAAATTCTTTCTATGATTTTTTACTTTCATACTTTTCTTACTGAATCATTATGATATTTGTTAGCAAATTAAAAGCTTTGAAAGTTCTTTAAAGAAAAATATTTAGTTTTATTTAACCAATCGTTTTTCAAATGTATCTGAGCATAAGATCCTTTTATCTATTTTTTTATGTCACAGAATACTAGTTTGGGAAATGGTGACCCAACTGCTCTAGGATGACTTGAATTCAAAGGAAAGGATATGCCTCGGGAAATTGTAGGGTATGTTCTCTCCATCTGTTGAGTCTCTGAGAGGTAAAAGTTAACCTGTCCAAGATGGATTTTTTGCCATTGAATGTGATGGCTGATGATGGAACTACATGCTTGCTGCTACTCCTGTCTCTGCGTTTTCCTCAATGTATATCATTTTAGGTGGCCAGAGAGTATTCTTGAAGATGTAGAACTCATTCTTGAAAGAATATTTATACAATAACCCAATTAGGAAGAGACTAAGTAGACTCTGGTCAGGCTACAGGGCAACCTGGTGGGGTGAGAGAAGACAAAGATTATCTCTTTGCCTGTCCCTGTATTCTTGAAAGAATCTCTGTCTAAATAAGTTCCACAGAATCATTTGAAAACCACTGGATTCAGTGATTTCTAGGGTCTTTTATGATTCTAAAGACATTGACCTTGATTATTAGAGAAACTTTGATGGTTTATGATTAAAGGGATGAATAAAACATGACCTATAAATACAATTATAAGATAAAATCCACATTCTTCAATGCTGTTTAAAACACCATTGGTTTATCAAACACCTGTATCGGAAACACTGTGGTGCTTTTTAGCAATGCAGATCATAGGTCCCTTTCAAGGCTTACCAAATCGTAGTGGAAGAGACCTGGATATTTGCAGTTTATCGGGTCCCTTAGATGATTCTTACAAACATTAAAGTTTAAAATAATTCTTGCTTAGAAAGACACACGTGGATATTTTCAGCTACATATAACTTAAAGAATGCCCCAGCATTTGGAAAACATGCTGATATTTAACAATGCATACTTTAATGTAGTTACTAACAGAAAATTCAAAGATTAAACCCACATTTGTTTTTGATGTCTTTTAAGTTTTATGTATCATATTTAAATGCTATCTGATGTTTGCATGAGCATATAAGTGGTTCTTAACCATGACTAAACATTAGATTCTCCTTGAATCACCTTAAGAAATCCTCTAAAGAAATTATAATACCTAGGCCATACCCCAGAACAATTACAGTGTCTCAGAATCTGTGGGAATGGGATATAGGCATCAGTATTTTATAAAATTCTCTAAGTAATTCCAAAGTAAAGTCAAGGTTCCTGCTTAGCCCAATAGTTCTCAAACTGGAGAATGTATGGGTCTTCTAGGAATTTGTTCAAATGCAAATTCCTTTCTCCCCTGCAATTGAGATTCTGATCCAATAGGTTTATCTGAATTTTGCATGTGATGTGCCATTAGTGGTCTTTGAGAAACAGAGGACTTTGAAAGAAACAAATAGATTCCTAAAAAGAAATCTAAAAGTAAATGGCACAAGAAGTAAACATGTGGTCATTATTTCCTGTGCTGCTTAATTATCATTTGCTAGTCAATATGGTTATTGGAGACCTTTGATCTGTGATGGTTGCCAGGTGATGATTACATATCAGAGTCTAAGAAGCTCCTGATTTCAGTAAGTCTATTGCTCTCATTTTTGTTCTTTTGAAAAAATGAATTTTAGGTTATATGTTGAGGTAGTGCTCACTGTCTTCCTTTTCTCTACTGTACTTTTGAAGCCAAAAAGGGAACACACTTTCAACTTAAAAACTTAGTTTCTCCATTGAGTAAGAAGATTGGAACATTTACTGGAAAAGTGTTGTTTTAGGAAATTTGGTAATTAATTTAAAAATTCTAGACAATGGGAAGGCTGAGAATAATCAAAATTTATTTCTTGGTTAAAATTCTAAATCTAAAAGCCAAATGTTTATAAATCACAGAATTTTACAAACCAGTAGATTTGTAAAATGCATTTCATTGTTGCTAAATATCCAGTGATGGATTATATTATGCGTGAATAATTATCGAGGTAGAAAAATATTCACAATACATTTTGAAGTTTAAAAGAGTTATAACAGCATGTATGACTAATTGTTATCCTATCTAGTTGCATGAAACATATTGAAGAATTGAAAACAATGAATGAGAATAGTCTATAAAATGTATGAGTGCTTCTTCCATATCAGTCAACTGAGGGTTTATTAAGCTGTGGCACGAATTCGAGTTCTTTAGGTTGACCTTCACAGAAACACTATTCAAACTTGCTTAAGCAAAAAAGAAAATGTATTAGTGACTTAACTGAGAGGTCCAAGAGGATGACTGAGGGATAGATGTGTTCAAGAATCAAGCATTGATATCACAACTCTCTCTTGTCTCTGCCTGTCTTTGTGATGACTTCATTTCCAGGTAAGATATCTCAATGCCATGGCAAATATGGCTACCTGGAATTCAAGACATACGTCTGTTTTAGAAAGAAGGCTCTCAGAAAAGGAAAAACATAGATATTATACTTGTGGTCAGGGAGACAAGGGCTGATGGGTTAGAATGGGTGATGTGCTTATCTATCTCCAGGGCTTGGGAAAGGAAATATGAGTGGAGGAGTGGGGTGGAGAGTGGGAGGATGGGGATCATGTAAGTGACATCCTCCTAAAGCTAAGTAGAGCAGCTAGAGACATAAAAAGATTCAGGACAGATAAAATGTAATTATTTTCTTACAGTAATTAGCACGGAAAATGGGTCCAAAAGAAGGAATATTTTTCTACCAGGTCTTAGAAATTTGTATGTGATATTTTATCACAACTCTTGTATTTATTTATATTTATGCCAGTGGCTTTCTGCTTCTTTATCAAATCTCCTGTTGAAAGGAACACAAAATTTATTTACTGGAAAGTATTCTTTGGTTGATATTTGAAAATGATGAAGCAAATCAAACAAAATTTATACTCACACAATTTCAACAGGCGAGCCAAAATAAATCTACTTTTATACAAAGTATCATCAACTCAATTATGTATCATATTGAAAATGAGACCTAACTACAGGCAACTTCAGAACAGATATTTATTGCATGTCCTTGACTATAGAAAATACGAATGAGGGATATTCTAAATAAATGGTGGACATGGGAATTGTGATCTAGTTTGGGACAAAACATGCACCTAAGAAAAAATGTGAATGGTGATAAAACAGTATATCACTAAGCACTAAATGATACATCTTATATGCATTCATGCTAATAGGCACATTCAAATTCTCATTTTAATTCTACAATATTGTAACTCATATAACAGGTTTATTAACATTTTATTAAACGTCATCAAGAAATATTAAATTCTTTGCATTAAGAAACTCAGTACTCTAAATCAATTTTAAGGTGGATTTTTGCTTTATGCCCACGGAGGCTAAAAAATCTCTTTTGCCTATAGGAAGAGGAGTAGGGAAAAGTATAAAGTGCCTCAGTGAAAAAGTAGGTGAGAAAACAACTCAAATGTTTCTCAGTTTTGGCAACTGGGGGATGACTAGTGACATTTTAAGTGTAGTTCCAGTATAGTGGTGAAGATATAATACAGAGTCACATGAAGCATATTCGGGGGGTGAGAAAATGAAGACAATGACATTAGACGGGGCTGACGAGCTGGCCTGAGAAGGGAAACACGTTCATACAGTAGCTGCTGTATGGTGCTCTACTGCTGGGGGAAGGGTGTACTGCTGGGGAGGGTTCCTCTCTTTGTTTGTTTGTTTGTTTTTTTCCAAGCATAGGGGAGACAGAATCTAATTGAATCTAGTTGAAGAAAAAAGCCAATTTGGAGGGAACAGTGATGACAGCACAGACATTTGAAAAGAATGATGGAACACAGCCACTGAAAACTGTAGGAGGAGATGGGATGCAGACTACAGGGGAAGATGTTAGCTATTGAAGAGAAGAGGCATTCCTATTCCATGAAGGTGAAAAAGAATTTATGAAAAAATGTACACATTGGTGCAGAGAGGACAGGGACTTGAAGGAGTTTTGGACTCATGATGAAAACTCCAGTTTTTCTTTGATGAAAATGGTGAGGCTCTTGTTGAAAATGTGTAAGGGTGTTCTGGGGTTCAGTAAGGCTTGATGAATAGGATGAAAGAAATCTTTGGAATAGGGCTTGGGGACTGTCACATTTCCATAGAGGAAACTTCTATTAAGGTAGCTGCAGATCAAGAAAAAGCATGGATTAAGAGCTCATCTTACTTAAACCAATCACAAATGCCTGTCTCATATGTGAAAAGTTAACAAACAAGTTGGCTTTTCCAGTTAATGGTTAGTCAAATGGTTAAGTGATAAATCCAACTTTAAGATCCACAAGTCTCTAGCTTTCTTCCCCAAAGTGGCAAGGAACTGATTTTTAAAAAGAATTTTCTGAAATTCACAGACTGAAATTAGATTATGCAATTATAGGAGGGCTGTTATCTTTAATTATGTACATTGTTGGATATTTTTGTCCTATATATTTTGACATTTTCTGTTGACTCAATTATATCTCTTTTGGGATCACATAACGAAAAAAATGGTAAGAATTTTTCTCAAATACACTGTGTTTATTCCAGAGGAAAACAAAAAATGGATGTTTCTATAGAATCATGTGTTTTTTTGTTTGTTTGTTTGTTTGTTTGTTTGTTTGTTTGTTTTTCACTCTGTCACCCAGGCTGGAGTGCAATGGTGCTATCTCAGCTCACTGCATCCTCCGACTCCTGGGTTCAAGGGATTCTTCTGTCTCAGCCATCTGAGTAGCTGAGGTTACAGGCACATGTCACCACACTCAGTTAATTTTTTTTGTACTTTTAGAAGAGACGGAGTTTCACCATGTTGGTCAGGCTGGTTTCGAACTCCTGGCCTCAGGTAATCCACCTGCCTCGGCCTCCCAAAGTGCTGGGATTACAGGCATGAGCCCCCACACCCAGCCAGAATCATGGTTTGATGGCAGTAGAACAAACTCCTATTTAATGCCATAGTTTGACAAATAGGATGATGGTCTTGAGAGCCAAGGTGCTCTCATAACTAGCTAGCAATACAGGTGAGATAGAACAGTGAGTTCTAAACCGCTGCTCTTTTTATCAAATAACTCTTTATAACCCAAAATGTCACTGCTCTAGATTTTAAACATACACAATATGTAAAAAACCAGTAATTTGAGTTTCTGCATCTCAGTCTCAATTTACAAACCTTATTAGCATTTTCTTTTCAAGCTGTGAAAGTCTGCAGTCATGACAGTAAGTACTGAGTGTGTGTGTGTGTGTGTGTGGTGTGTGCATGCACATGTGTGTATGTGTACGTTCAAGAGAGAAGGCAAGAGGTACATAGAAGGATGATTTGGCTGAGGACCTAGGTTAGTTGTTAGCAAACTGAGGTACAAGGAGATTAACATTGTTATGCCTGTTGACACAACATCCGTTGTGCAGCCCATGGTTCAATAAGTAATTTCCACTTTCAAGTCTTACTATTTTTGAGACAGGGTCTCACTCTGCTGCCCAGGCTGGAGTGCAGTTGTATTGTCAACATGGCTCACTGGAATCTCAAACTCCCCATCTCGGGCAATCCTCTTAGCTCAGCCTCCTGCGTAGCTGGGACTACAGGCCTGCTCCAACACACCTGGCTAATTTTTGTATTTTTTATAGAGACAGGGTTTTGTCGTGTTGCACATGTTGGTCTTGAACTCCTGAGCTCAAGTGATCCACCCGCCTTGGCCTCCCAAAATACTGGAATTACAGGCGTGAGCCACCGTGCTCAGCCTCAAGTCTTATTATTTAAGAAATATATTTTGTAAGGCTATAGCTGCCATAGAAAAAAATTTCTTTGATAGATCTAGGTAAAGAACATTAAAAACCTTCCATAAGGAATTCACTGTTCTAGAAGGCATTAAGAGAATTCATGCTTCATGGAAGGAGGTAAAAATATGAACATGAATAGGCATTTGGGAGATGTTGATTCCAATCCTCACAGATGATTTTGAGGAGTTCAAGACTTTAGAGGAAAATATCACTACCACTAGAATTAGAAATGGAGCTTGAAGATGTGGCTGAATTGCTGTAATCTCATGATAAAATTTGAGTGGATGAGGAGTTGTTTCTTATGGATAAACAGAGAAAATGGTTCTTTGAGATGGCATCTATTCCTGATGAAGATACTGTGCAGATTGTTGAAATGACAACAAAGGACTTTGCTTATTACAAAAATTTAGTTGATAAAGGAGTGAGAGAATTGACTGTGATTCTGAAAGAAATGCTGCTCTGGGCAAACTGCACTGCATGCTACAGAAAAACCTTTTGGGAAAGGAAGAGCCTATCGATGCCACAAACTTTATTCTTGACTTATTTTAAGAAATTGCCATGGTCATCCCAACTATTATTCCCATCAGTCAGCTGCATCAGCATTAAGGCAAGACCCTCCACCAGTGAAAGGGTTGAGTTGCTGAAAGTTTAGATGATTGTTAACACTTTTTAGTAATAAAGTATTTTTAAATTAAGATATGCACTTTAAAAAAGACATAATGCTGTAGCATATTTGACTACAATATAGTCTAAACATAACTTTTTTATGCACTGGGAAACCAAAAACTTTGTGTGAGTCGCTTCCTGGGACATTTATTGTGGTGGTCTGGAATGGAACCTACAATATCTGCAAAACATGCCTGCATCTTGCTTCTCATTCTATCATTTTTTTCCCTACTGCATGAATGTGCGTAGAAAACACACTTTGCTCTGTTGAGATAAACTGAAAAGAGAGACTAATTCTACACCTTGATTTTCCTCTGTGGTTAGTCCCACAGGTTTTATACTTTTCTTGAAAATGACATCATATCAAATTTTAGTGTCCAGTATTCAGTTACCTATCAAGAGTTAATCCCTGAAACGAGAAACCTTGTTAGTGGACTGAAAGGACTGACCCATTTTCAATCTTCATTATTTTCACTTTTCCAGACTTGTCTATAAAACAGATTCTTAGATTTTTTTTTTTTTTTAATGTCATTGTCTGGACAATAGGACTTACAAATTTAAAAGTTCCTTTAGGAGTAAATAAAACTGTGTTTTATTATTTTTAAGCAGCATTTTAACACATAGCAACTGGACAATGCAAAAAACAGACAAACGGAGGAGGAAATTGTGTTTTCCCAGAGCTCTGCTTTACTGCTCTGCATTTAAAGATCTGGTGCCATATAAAAGATACTTGATGCTATAATGATTCATTTATTTGGCATGTTTCCAAAATGCATAGAATTTCTTTCTTTCCTTTTTCTTTGTTTTCTTTTCTTTTCTTTCTTCTTCTTCTTCTTCTTCTTCTTTTTTTTTTTTTTTTTTTTTTAGGAATCACATACCGTTAAAATGCAAATATTTTGCTACCGGGTGCTGGATGCTAACAGATTTGAAGCCTTAAATATGATGCCCTGTCTGATTTGTAGCAGTTTAATTTTTCTTCTCTCTGGGACTCTATCAATCTTATTTTTCGTTTCTAAAGGAATCAGAAAAAATGGATTCCTAAGTATGTATGCTTATTTAACACCTTTGGTTCTGATACTGTCATGCACCCTAAAACATGAAAATAGTTCTCAGTCATCTCTCAAATACTTTCCGAAAGTCGGATGACCCAATGAACTTCTACTTTCTTCTCAATAGTTGCATAGCTCCTACCTCTTTTGCCCCTCTTCCTCTGTCTGCACCATTCCTGCTGTTTCTCAAGCTGACAAATTGAGAAGTGAAGGCTCTAGAAAGCAGGCTCAGTTTTGTCTTGAATGAAAACATGTATCAAAGGAAAGTGCCAAAAGGGGAAGGAGGTGATGGGACCGTGTATTTAAGGCCTGCTGCCTGACTTTCATTAGACATGCTGCTGGCCTTCTTTTAGGTGTATATTGATTTCTTCTACTCCTAGGACATGTTGGTGAACATTGTAGTCAATTGAGCATCTTCTGAAAGTCGAAATATGTCTTTTATTTTCCTACAGTCAAAACGGAATTTGATCGTACACATGAACTAAGCCAAGTGAATCATGTTCACATTAAGTAATAAGGTCTCCTTTCTCGTGATTAATTCTATGTTTATGTCTTTCAACAAATCACATCAGCACACATGACCTCATGTAATGGCTATGCCTGAGGCCAAGAAGGTCGGTCCACATGCTTACGTATGGAGAATAATATTGTTGTATTACTCTGGTAACTGGCTCCTAGGGACGACTGTGTAGGCAGGTCTGCAGGGGCCTCTGAGCCTATCTTTCAAGCCATGATCTGGGTGCAGATGATGTGTTTAAAACTCCCAACCTATGAAATTCCCTGCCAGCAAACACCACCAGGTCATAAATGTAGTACAAATTGATTCAAATAACAGAATCGAGAAGCTGCCTGAGATCTCTAAAGGCCATTTGATACTGACACAGCTTCTAAGCAGCGGTGTGCCTGCTTCAGACAAATGGGTCCCTGATCTGATTTTAAAACTATCCAGGAAACTCACAAAAAAATGAAGATTCTTAAAAGAGTCCGCAGGAAGAATGAAATCTTGCATAATTCATGTTGTTTATGATCTGCTTTTTTTTTCTACAGTACCATACCATTAGTTATCATGTAAAATTAACATATTTTAATCTTTCAATACTTTTCTCTAAAGCCATTAGAGAGATTTGGAGAGCTTTTAAACAAACAAACCATCAACTGATGCTCAAGCTTCATGTCAGTTAAATTAAATCAAAATCTGTTTATGGGCTCTAGCACAGGGATTTAAAAAAAATTGTCCAGGAGATTTTTAATGAGCAGTCAGAGTAGAAATGATTGCTTTGTTTGACGGCCCTTGCTAATGGATAGGTGCTTAATCAATAGTATTTTTGTCAGTTGATGATAGAATAAATATCACTGTTTCCTTTTTAAATTTGGAATTGTCCTATTCATTCTTGGCTGTTTCTCTGCAGTCAGTTTTCCAAACAATAGCCAGAATGATTCCTATAAAACCAATCATTTCAAGTTATTTCTCTAACTCAGAACAATTCAGTGCTTTCCTATCACCCAAAATACTGACTGACTGTAGCTGAGACGTTGCTGTGATCTTAGGCTGTGTCCCTAAGACCTCATCTCCTACCACCCATGCAACTCTCAAGTCACTTTCTTTCCACTGGCTTCACAGCTGTTTTCCTAACTTGCCACATTGAGTCCTCTGCCAAGGAAATTCCTCCCCTAATCCTCTGATTTTCACAGGCTGACTTCCCCGATTTTTTGAGTTCCCTCTTTGCTCAGATATCACCTCTGTTCAGGGACTTCCTCTGTCCAAAACAGCTGCCTCCTTTCCATGACTACTCTCCATCCATTCTGATTGACTGCACTTATCAAGAGAAACACAATATCCTTTGCGAACCAGGGGTTGGCAAACCTTTTCTATAAAAGAACCAAAGGGTAAATATTTTTAGGTTTTGTGTGCCATATGATCTCTGTTGTGACTACTCACCTCTGCTGTTGTAATGAAAAAACAGCCATGGACGATATGTATACAAATAATTGTGCCCGTGTTCCAGTAAGTCTTTGTTTACAAAAACAGACAGAGGACAGGTGCATGGCTTCCACCTGTAATCCCAGCACTTTGGGAGGCTGAGGCGGGCAATCGCAAGGTCAAGAGATTGAGACCATCCTGGCCAACATGGTGAAGCCCCGTCTCTACTTAAAAATACAAAAATTAGCTGGGTGTGGTGGCACGTGCCTGTAGTCACAGCTACTTGGGAGGCTAAGGTAGGAGAATGGCTTGAACCTGGGAGGCGGAGGTTGCAGTGAGCCGAGATCATGCCACTGCACTCCAGCCTGGGTGAGTGAGACACCATCTCAAAACAAAAACAAGAACAAAAACAGAAACAAAAACACAAAAACAAAAAAACAGGCAGAAGGTCATATTTGGCCCACAGGCAGTACTGACCTCTGCCTTGTATGTGAGGTTCTTCCACATACTTGAGTTTGGGGACACATTTTCTTTGATTCAGACAACTTTCTCAGTTTTTCTTTTTTAAAAAATCCCTAATGAATACGATACCAAGTATAAATTAGCAAATTTCAAATGTAACTAGTATTTGAACCAATCCTTGTATTTTTCAAATCTTAATGGAAACTTATATTTTCTTCATTAGTCAACAATCCTTCCATGGATAAAATTTAAACAAGTTCTTATTCTCCAGTACAGGCGTCCCCAAACTATGGCCCGCGGGCCACATGCGGCCCCCTGAGGCCATTTATCCAGCCCCTGCCGCACTTCAGGAAGGGGCACCTCTTTCATTGGTGGTCAGTGAGAGGAGCACAGTATGTAGCGGCCCTCTAGTGGTCTGAGGGACAGTGAACTGGCCCCCTGTGTAAAAAGTTTAGGGACGCCTGCTCTAGTACTTTGGAGATTTATAGCAAATCTGACATCAAAGGACCACAGCTAGTTGTTTGAGACTTCCAGAGAGAAGCATTATGTCACCTTCTGAGTCCTATGAACTACCAGTTCAGCTACCAGGAAACCCTTGCTGCCTGTGTTTCCTAAACCTGCTTACCATAGGAAAGTATGGCTTCCTTCACTACTCATCTGTGATGAGAAACATTTTGATAGCTTTAAACACAATTGCCTCACAGAAGTGAAAAAATTTTTCTGACCATCAGCTTTTTCAGCTTATTCTTAGAGCACCTTCCCAGCAGAAGGATGAAATGACCATAAAAATCGTTAAGTATTCTTCAAAGCGTATTCACTGAACATTTAATATGTGAGATGGTAATAGGTATTAGGAGGGAAGAAGACTTCTGCTCAAATACATTTGAGAAATACTAGTTTCTTTACTATAGGATTTTCAGTACATTCATACTTTATTATGAATTTCTAGCAATAAGATAGAGTATGCATAGGTTTCTTATTTTGATCATACAAGCCTGTTTTATTTGTAGCATATCTTGTAGAAATAGGATTATATGAAATCAGTGTTGAGAGAAACAATGAAATCCTATGCCCACTAAAAGTGATTTAATCATCTCTGGAGACTTCATTGGCATTGTGTTACCAAGTTTCACAAATGCTACTAATCCAAACTGCTTTTATTGTTGTTATTTGAAAACGTGTTAAATATAAATAGACATATAAAGTAGTTTGCCTATAAAAATCTCATATTTCCTGTCCCAGCTCTCCTTTATTAGCTACATGTGGCAACAAAATGTCTAGAAAGAGTGACATTGCTTTTACATACTTAAAATTTTGGTAAAAATCTAAAGAAAATTTGTTCATTTTTTTCTGAGATGAAACGTCCAATTCTCTTTCCATATAATATAAGATACTTGAAAGTAGGCCATGGTAGTTGATATGGTTTGGCTATGTCCCTACCCAAATCTCAACTTGAATTATAGCTCTCAGAATTCCCATGTGTAGTGGGAGGGACCCAGAGGGAAGTAATTGAATCATGGGGGCGTGTCTTTCCCATACTATTCTTGTGTTAGCAAGTAAGTCTCATGAGATCTGATGAGTTTATTAGGGGTTTCTGCATTTGCTTCTTCCTCATTTTCTCTTGTCACTGCCATGTAAGAAGTGCCTTTTCCCTCCCACCATGATTCTGAGGCCTCCTTTGTCAATGGTGTTCTGCACACATTTCCTTCCTCTCAATTTTGTTCTATTAGTCATTTTGAGCTGAAACCAAGAGAAAACATGAGGGAAACACCAGTAGGACAGAGATCAGTTTGGTTTTCTCCTCAACTTTGATTACTCAAAATCCTTTTAGTATTTTTTAATACACTAGAGAAATAATACATAAATATGTTCTAATTCCAATGCATTGGATTTGTCTGTTAGACTCAATGGTCCTCCATACTTGTTAATTATGCTGATTGAATATTAATTCACTCCTCATGACCACCCGAAAATTCAAGGGCACACAAAGTTCTAGCTTAGTACTTATCAAAGTGTTCCATTGAATGTTAATTTCAAAGTATATTACGAAAAATAATTAGGAAAGAATTATGTTACACACAGGCAAACCGATTTCTCTAATACTTTTCCCAGGCTTTTCATGATAAGTAGCATTATGAATATCCAAAAACACAGAGGTTATATTGAATTTTTATGGCATGTCTTTGCTATTAGGTAGCTGTGTTCCTAAAACAAATGTCACATGTTTGGCATTTCTCCCTATCCCTATTATCCAGGATTTACTGACATTATTTAGGTGCACATTTAGCCAGAAATATGCTGCAGCCATCTGAAATCCACAAAGCATTGTATGAATCATGACCATGATGTAAATGAAACAATATTTTAAACTCTAAATGCACATATTCTTCTCAAGAAGCAAAGCAAAAATATTTCAGAGTCATACGCTCAGAGAATAACTTTAGAATTCGTGGTTTTAAAAGGTCACATGAAATGAGTGACAAAGAGAAGTTTTCAGGAATGAAAGTGGCAAGTTTAGGTGCATTCCAGACTTCCAAAGGAACAAAGAACATTAGCATAATTTAAAAAATCTCTAATGAATTATTTTTGAGACCAAAATAATATTGAATTTTTACATATAAGCTACACTAATACTCTTTTCACAAATTTGTCTTGACACAGTTATTTTTAATCCAAAATATAATTACACTGTGCTGTCTTTTAACATTACAGGAATAGAAGCAAATGTCATTCCATGTTAGATTTAGGATGATTATTTACAGTATTTAGTGACAATAATGGTTCGTGGAAATTTTCTATGCAATTTGAAAAATAGTCACTTTGTTTCATTTCACTGACTCCACAAATTCCACAAAAAAGTCTAAGTGGTAAAACATTCATGTATAGAGAAGTCATGTATTCTTCAAACTTCATTTTTAAATGAATGAAGATGTAGGAAAGAAAGGAGGGAGGGAAGGAGAGAATGAGAGAGGATGATAGCAGACAGGAAAAAGGTAAAGAGAGATTGATAGAAGGGAGGGAGAGAGAGGCAGAGAAAGAGAGAAACAGGGAAAGAGAGTGAGAAAGAGAAAGAGTATGAGAGAAAGGGAGAAAGGAAGAGAGAGCACAGAGGGAAAGAGAGAGAGAGAGAGAGAGAGAGAGAGAGAGAGAGAGAGAGAACCTTTACAGTTTCATGGTTTGATCTTATTGCATGCTCTTCATGTCTCCATTTCTACTCAAAAGTCAGTGGGCAGTTGGCCACAGATGGCTGTTATTCATCACATCTTTAACCAGGGAACAGAAAACAGAATTGTTTTGGAGGAGATGTGGGAGGATAAACGGGTGATCTGAGGAAGGAAGCAGGAAACTCTAGGCACTAACAAACAAAATGCTGTACTTCAGAGAGAAAAACACAGAAACATAATTTAGATCCTTGCAGAGCTTATAAGTCAGAGAATGGAACAGTTTCAGAGCCTGTAGTATCCAACTTTCCACCGTCAACTCAAAGGTATATGCATAGGCACAAGGTAAGGAACCATGAATGATTAAAACTGTCAATTAGAATAACCAAACAGAGCAGAGCACCTGGTTAATTCCCAAAAGCCACAGTAATAAGTGAGGACAAAATTAGTATCTGTGACCGATCAGTGACTACAGACTTAACTGGACTTTACTATAGGGAGACCCAATTTTTTGAGTGATATCATCCTACCCTGAAGTATACCAGCTATAAGAGAAAGAAAAACAAAACCAAAGTGACACAGACGTCCCTCTTTTTTTCCAGGTTAGTAGTTCCAGGTTAGAATCTCCATACTTAGCACTTGAAAGTTCTCCAAGGAGCCAAACTTAAGCATATCTGTGTGCTGTTGAGAGATACGAAGAAATAGACATTTTAGACCCTTGCGCCCAAATTTAGTATACTTAATCTTTAAGGAAAAGGCTTCGATAACCCTAAGGAAAGAGTAAGGAAATGGTTTAAGTCCTTACTTGGTCATATAGTTGTTGGCTGAAATAGTGATCAGTTCACAGGCAAAATCCTTTCTATACATGGTTGCTACCTCAGCAGTGTGGGAAAAGATTTAGCAACATATCAATTACATTTCAGAAAAATCACATCAAAACAAAGCACTTCCCACCCCCTAACCCACGTTCCTTTGTTTAAATCGATCATATAATTTCCAGAAACCAAAGAACTTTTGATTTGTTTGCTCGTTGGGCTGTTACGGTATCACTCAGGCAACATCCCTTGGGGATGGATAATATGCAATATAATGTCTTTTAGCAAAATTGTCATAAAATATACTCTCGTGTAATATACTACTTTGGGGCATTTAAATATATAAGTATATTCTTGTTCTTTCTCTGTCATTTTAAAATTGTGATAAACATAAACAACACTCATTTCTTGTTTTCATCTTTTGAGTCCCATAAACCTTTCTCACTGAGCAAGACTGTTATTGAAGACATGGTGCTGGGCTTGTTATAATAGGACACCTGTCCTATTTAGTCATGACAAAGTTTTAAATCATCATACACTGGAGGCAGCAAACTTTGGTTTTGTGTAGATAGAAAGAGAAGGAAGGAAGAAAAAAAAGAAGGAAAGCAATGAAGAAAGTAAAACAAGGAGGAAAGGAAGGAAGAGAGAGAGGCAGGCAGGCAGGCAAGGGAAAAAAGAAAGAAGAAAAGTAACTGTGGCTCATGCCTGTAATCCCACTACTATGGGAGGCTGAGATGGGCAGATCACCTGAGGTCAGGAGTTCGAGACCATCCTGGTCAACATGATGAAACCCCGTCTCTACTAAAAATACAAAAAATTAGCTGGGCATGGTGGCGGGTGCCTGTAATCCCAGCTACTCAAGAGGCTGAGGCAGGAGAGGTGTTTGAACCAAGAAGGCGGAGGTTGCAGTGAGCTGAGATGGAACCATTGCATGCCAGCCTGGGTAACAAAAGTGTAACTCCATCTCAAAAAAACAAAACAGAAAAAGAAAGAAAGAACAAAAGAAGGAAGGAAGGAAGGAAAGGAAAATCTAGGACTCAGTTCTTATGTTTCTTGTGATTTTAAAAAATTTCTCTAAATTTTCCCTGTGTACAGAGCTCTAAAGCCGTCACTGAATTAACTAACATGTATGCTATGAGTCTCCATTTATTAACAACTTGTTTTCTAAATGTCGATTTTTTGGAATGAGAATATAATTAATTTTTCTGTGGTTACAAAATGATCACCTTGGCAATCATTTACATTACTGAGATTAAAATATATGCTGATTTGCACTAAATGTTTTTTGCATACTCACTGATAATATTGCATGAATCTTGTATTTTCTTATTAAGGCATATTATTTATGACACTAACCCTTTATGTGACACTGGGTAATACCTATTTGGCATAAACTAGGTTTTGTTCAGGCAAATATGTGCCTGTGGGGACTTGCTTTGCCACACATTATCAAACATTTTATTGTTAATAACTAGATTGACTCAGCTAGTAAGTGAGAGGGATTGGATTTTTGTTCAGCCCTTGAGTTTTTGTGCTTTTCTATATCTCAACAGTATTTTAGAAAAGAAAAACAATGTTGATTAGATACTAGGTCTTTAGTTCTTCTAGGTAATAAACATAATAAAATATTTTTAAATTTTGTCAGTTTGGGTTTACAAAGAGGTTAGGTAAAGATTAAAATACAAGATCACATGAGAAAACTTTTTTTTTCTAATGTTTGCTTCTATGCTGGAGTGGAAAGTGTTATGACTTTAAGTTTTATTGTTTGTCCTTTATGCTTTTCTCTATTAAATCAGCTAAATTAGCTTTTCTTAATTTTTGATACTATTTTGCAAACTATTCTCAAACATAAAAATACCCTGACTCTAAATTTAAGATTTTTAGAAAACGCATACGCACATTCAATGAGGCACTGAAAAATTTTAGAATGGCATGTGTGTGGAAATCTTCCTGAAATCTGTTCACAGTACAGCAAAATCTCTAAAACACCCAAGCCCTAGAGTATTTGGAAGCATGAATAACTAAATGTTAATGAGTTTACGCTGAATAGTATAATTTTTGAGTATACTGTAACTTATCTTGGAAACTACTTTTAGTCAAGTTCCGCAACATCAGTGATTACGGCTAGGAAAGCCTCTCCTCAGCTGACTCACTGCCATTTGTTCGGTCCATGGGATGTCCCTGTGGTTATCTGCTTACACTCACATGGAAAAAAGGTTGGGAATGAATCATGAAACCCTGGAATAGAAGTATATTTTTAAGTGATAGTCATGGGGTTTCCCAAGACTGAAAGCATAGCTTCTTTGCTGGATCTCCTAAAATTTATTTCTTTTCCTTTTTTTTTTTTATTTTTTTATTTTTTATTTTTTAATTTTTTTTAAGAGTGTCTCGTGTCTCACTCTGTTGCCCAGGCTGGAGTACAGTGGTGTGATCTCGACTCACTGCAACCTCCAAGTCCTGGTTCAAGTGATCCTCCTATCTCAGCCTCCCAAGTAGCTGGGACTATAGGCACCTGCCACCACACCTGGCTAACTTTTGTATTTTTAGCAGAGATGGGGTTTCACTATGTTGGCCAGGCTGGTCTTAAACTCCTAACCTTAGGTGATCCACTTCAGCCTCCCAAAGTGCAGACATCACAGGTGTGAGCCACCACACCTGGCCTCCTAAAATTTCTAAGAATAGTGTCCACATTATCCTTCTTAAAATTAATTCCATCTTTCTCCTTCATCCATCAGTGTTTAATTTTGCCTTTTAATTTCAGGAACAATCTTAGTTTAGAAGTTTTGGCACAGATTAGCTCGTTTCTAATATACAGCCTAAATACACTAGCAGATTTGGCAGCAAAGGAAACACCAGTTTTCTGGATCATTTTCTGGCAGTTTCAGGAGGTTTTGGAGCATCTATTCTTTCCTGTTATGGGTTCCTTTAGACATTTTGTTTGGAGACCAGGATAAACTCTGTCAATTGATGCCCATTTTCAGGCATTTCATGATTACTGAAAAAAACAATTTAATGAGCATATTATATACCTTATGAGCCATGATCATTCCAGAGGTTAACCTTATGAAGTAAGTAAGAGAAATCATCCTAGTATTGTGAAATGACCTAGATTCAAAGTCACTGGGCTTGACAAAGACTCTTTTTATGTAGGAAGCTAAATATATAGTTGGACTTGAGTAAATAATAGTCTTTGGAGATGTGGAGATTGGCACACAGCTCAGCTCCCATGGAGTTGATTTAATAGAGAGAAATGGAGGGAAACTTTGCCTTTCAAGCAAGAACAAGGAAAGGTCATTTTGGAATTTATGGGGTAATATTTCCCAGTATCAAATGAGAGATAATTACCTCTTTCAAAGAGGAGATTGTGTTGAGGCACTTAACCCAAAAAGTGTAATTTTCAAACTTTTATCTGGTATGTACCGGCTATAGGATGCATCGTTGGCAAACATAAAACAGGATTTAGGAACCTGACACAGGTGGAAAGAATCCTGTGTTGTCCTTTTGCATGTTGGTGGCAGGCTGTGATGGGATGTGAAGAAAAAGCGAGATCTGTATCAAGAACACAGTGATGGGATTCTTATCTAATTGAGGAATGTTTTAAATTGGTGGTAGCTATAACTTTGTAATACTGGATTACAGGTTTCCCCAACTCTGTATTATTGTGGCAGTCAGTAATTGTATGCACCATTTAAATTGCCAGTTTTAGCTCCTTATTTAGCAAAATTTATTTAGTAAAATAAATTTTACTAAAATCAAATTTATTTAGTAATATAAAACATTTAGTAAAATGAATTTATTGAGTAAAATAAATTATAACTATTTATTTTAAATTATAACTATTTTAAATAATTAAGTTGAAGTTCTGCAGTTACATCTTGTTAAAATTAGAGGTGATCAAACTTAGAAAGCTTACTTTGAAAACAAAATTTAAATTTAAAAACTATATTTTTACTTGAAATTATACACTTTATTTTCTGAAATTTTTAATTTTGCTAATATATAATTTAATGACATTTTGATGACTTCCTCTTTTAAGGGTGAAAAGTTTTCATGAATAACTTCTGCAAAATTAACAGCCATCAACACAGGTCTCCAAATAAAATTGTCATCCCAATAAAAATAAAGGATAGACATAGGTCAAATTTTCTTAACATAACAATGAGATAAAGGAAAAGAATTAGTAATATGTTTGAAAAAAAAAAAAAAAAACAGAGGTGCATAAAGATCTTTTGCCTGGCTTAGGCCACATTAAAGTCATTTCTTGGTTATTTAAAAAAATTGTTTAACTTTTAATTTTTTGAGTATCTAGTAAGTGTATATATTTAGGAGGTACATGAATATTTTGGTACAGGAATGCAATGCTTAATAATCACATTATGGAAAATTGGGTGTCCATTCCCTCAAGCATCTATCCTTTGTGTTATAGACAACCTAATTACACTCTTTTAGTTATTTTAAAATGTTCAATTAAATTCTTATTAACTATAGTCTCCCTGTTGTGCTATGAAATGCTACGTCTTTTTCATTCTGTTTTTTATACTCATTAACCATGCCCACCGTCACCTACACCCTCACTACCCTTCCCAGCCTCGATACTCTATGTCCATGAATTCGATGGTTTTCATTTTTAGATCTGAAAAATAAGTGAGAACATGTGATCCTTGTCTTTCAGTGCCTGGCTTTTTTCACTTAACATAATGGCCTCCGTGTTGCAAATGACAGGATCACATTCTTTTTAATGGTTGAATAGTACTCCATTGTTTACATGGAGCACATTTTCTAGTACTCCATTGTTTACATGGAGCACATTTTCGTTACTCATTCATGTGTTGATGGACACTTAGGTTGTCCAATCAACACCAATAACCAATAACCAAATCTTGGTTACTGTTGAACAGTGCTGCAACAAATATGGGAGTGCACGTATCTGTTTGATATACTAATTTCCTTTTTTGGAAGGGTATGCACCCAGCAGTGAGATTGCTGGATCGTATGGCAGTTCTGTTTTTAGTTTTTTGAGGAACTTCCGAACTGTTTTCCATAGTGGTTGTGCCAATTTCCATAACCACCAACAGAGTACGAGGGTTCTGCTGGCTACTTTTTAAATTAGACTTTATTGACGTTAAGTCTGGCTTGTTTCCGCTGCATCTGGCATCTAATATTATTTGAGAGATGGTCTTTTAAAATCTTATATAAAAGATACAATAAAACTGTAGCAATATTTGAAGACTTACCTAATGAAAAATGTTTAATAATTAAATGAAATTTCTTTACAATTATATATCTTTATAAATATGCACTAAAATTAATATTTATAAAAAGCTAACATTTTAAAAATTGTACTCAATCAGGGTTATATGTATACTTGCCTATAACTTGACTGATCTCTGTGGTTATATATATCTATTGTATAAATTACACATTACTCAATGAGAGTGAAACAAGTAACTCAATTTATATTATCCTATTATGGCTAGAGGAGAGACTGAAACAATTTTCGACTTTCTATTACATCAAAATATTCATATATCTTCATGTCCAAATTTATAGTGAGATTGCTATAACTACCAAGGTCTTTACTTTTAAACCATTTGCTAAAGTCATAGGTAGAAATAACCACCACGTAACTACCAGAAGAAAATAGAATGACTAATGGAAATTATTGCTTTGTTTTCCGACTTGAGCTGCTTCAGTACATGATGATGATCTCAGATGGCCTTAGAATTAAAATATGTTTTCCCTGGTACCTTATATATAGCAAAAATAGTAACCAAAACTCGCAATTCTGCTATACATCTGATTAATCCAAACCATGCTGATCTCACCTGATGAAATTTTTAGTTTCAGGGTTAGTTTAAGCATACAGTCATACAAAGCTTGGTCCTTTTGGGACTGTCGACTTTCCATGTGGGGATGTTGTAACATCAAAATATTCTAACATGCCCTTATTTGCTCAACTACCTCCATAGCTGGGCTGACGATAACTTCCAGATGAGAATGGCCATGATATGGGTAATTGTAATTAAATAACAATAGTAGCTTAGTTTTTTGTATCCTGTTTTAATCTTTCAGAATGAGTTCATAGTCATAACTTTACTTGTTCCTTATAAAACCCTATCGGGCAATTTATATATGTACACATATACGTAATTCCTGAATATATATCTTCCGATAGAAATGTTTACTAAGTTGAGCAGCCAATTTGTTTGTCTGGCTTAAGGAAGCAATTTCTTATTGGAAACCTCATGACTATGCTCAAAAGAATTTATAGAAATGACATTAGCCTGGCTAAGTTTTGTTTTATCCAACTTTCTATAATTTGAAACTCAGTAGTACTTTGTGATAATTGTAAAAATACTATTTTACAGTTAAATGTCATTACAAAGATACCTTCTTTAAGAGTTGCTACTATATGTATTAGGATGTAAATGTTACTGATTTATGCATATTGTTTAAGTAAATAAAGGTCTTTGAAGTTGTAAAACAGAAATGCCTTCTTCATGTCCACTCTGCTGACAATTAAAATGAGAAAATACTGTGAAATCTTTCTCAGAATGTTAAATTTTCTTAATATATGTGTCAAGGCTGTAAATCCTTCTCATGGTTAAATGGTAAAATTCAAATGTATTAATTGCCACTGTACTAGGATTCCTGGAATATGGCATTAAAAAGAAAGAGTGTAGTGAAAAAGGCCAGAATTATTTTTTGGACTACGTGCAATTTGGCTTGTTCATGTAGTTACAAAAAAAAAAAAAAAAAAAAAAAAAAAAAAAAAAAAAACAACGAATGTTTGTCCAGCAAAATGCTGAGAATCATGTCTCCTGGGAAACTTATACAAGGTCATAGTTTCATGAGCATTAAAAAAAAATCTTGTAAAGAAAACCAGCATGTAATATGAGACAATGAAGAAGCAGTTGGAAAGAAAATTGATTTTCTTGGTTGAAGCATCTCTTAGGGAAAAAAGAAAGTTTCTGTCTCCCTATAATGCTACACTTCATATATAAACATATTCACAAAATACATTATTTTCTTAAAAGATGATTTCCACCAAGTTCCTAATAAGGCAAAGAGTAATAATCAGATTTCAACAATACTGCAGAGAAAGAAGGAGTTAGACTTGGAACAAATGTACCTGATGGGTACATGAAAGAGAAGGAGGTAAAGAAGAGTTTCTTGTTTTTTCTTTAGAGCTAGGGTCTTGCTCTTTCATCCACGCTGGATTGCAGTGGTGTGATCATAGCTTACTGCAACATCAACCTCTGGGCTCAAGTAATTTTCTTGCCTCAGCTGTCTAAGTATCTAGGACTATAGGCATGAGCCACCATGCCTGGCTAATTTTTTTTCATTTTTTGTAGTGACTGGGTCTACTTATGTTGCCCAGGCTGGTCTCAAACTCCTGTTCTCAAGTGACCCTCCTGCCTTGGCCTCTCAGAGCACTGAGATTAAGGTTTGAGCCATTGTGCCCGGTCAAGAGTTTTATAATATTTATAGAACATGCAGTATTGGGACCATTTGTTGTAGGGTATGTAGGTGGTAAAGATTTTGGAGGATAGATAAGCATGTTTGGGAAATCTATGAAATCTGAGATCTTATTTGTTTTATTGCTCACTGAATCTCCACATGCCAAGTGCCTGATACATGGTAGACTTGCAACAAATATTTGGTGAATGATTTAATGAGTAAATAGATAAGAGGTGTGAGAATTGATTTGATATCAAATCTATGGACAGGTCACCACCAGGTGGGTGAAATGACTCCATTGTTTATAACTGACACCTTTTGTATAAATCAAACAAAATGATTTTTTTTATTAAAGCAAATATTACAAATAAATTGAAAATATTTGCCTTTGATAAAGAAAAGAGATAAAGGTAACATATTGTTTAGGCAGACTTTTACATGTAGAGATGCACACACTGTACATCCATTGCACACATGTTGCCTACATAGAAACATCCTTGGCCGGTCTGTTAAAGTGCATGTGTTCGATTGTACACTTCCTCTCCTCAAAACCCTCCAAGATTCCCATGACATTCAGAGCAAGAGCCAAAGATCCTCTAAAGCTTAACATCGCTGCAGCTGGCTCACCTCCTGGCCTTAACTCCTCCAGACTTCATCTACCTCCCTCTGTTCCAGACACACCTGCATCCCCAGCTCCCATCTCAACTCCCTCCTGTAAGCTATTAAGGAAGATGCTATAGCTCCTTCACCCCAACCTGGAAAACTGGCTTTCTCCCTTATCTCTTTCAGTCTTTTCTCCAAAATCACCTTCTCAGTGAATCCCTCTCTGGCCATGCTGACTAAAATTAATTTTTCTCTTTTTAACAGTTGTCCTTTCACTTACTAGTTGTCATTTCAGTCAATCTGCATCTTTTAAAATCCAAGGACAGGTAAGGTGGCTCATATCTGTAATCCTAGCACTTTGACAGGCCAAGACTGCAATGAGCTATATGACCATGCCACTGCACTCTGGCCAACAGAGTGAGATCTTAAGTATCAATAAATACATAAATAAAATAAAAATAAAGGCTGGGCATGGTGGCTGATGCCTCTAATCTCAGAACTTTGGGAGGCCAAGGTGGGTGGATCACTTGAGGGTCAGGAGTTTGAGACCTGCCTGGCCAACATCGTGAAACCCTATCTCTAATAAAATACAAAAATTAGCTGGGTGCGGTTGTGGGCACCTGTCATCTCAGCTACTTGGGAGGCTGAGGCAGGAGAATAATTTGAACCTGGGAGGTAGAGGTTGCAGTGAGCCAAGATCATGCCACACTGCACTCCAGCCTGAGCAGCACAGTGAGACTCCGTCTTAAAATACATACATACATACATACAAACAAATATGGAAATGAAACAATGTAGATAATAAGTTTTAATCTGAAAGCCCCAAATTTGTGCTAATTTTGTTGATTCATTCATTTGTTCATTTGCTACTTCAACAAGTGTTGTCTTCCAAAGAGTGTTCTAAAGAATTAAAAAACTTTGTGTCAAAGGAGAAAAGTATCATTTATTTTCAAGATTTGATGATTTTACTGTTACAGCAGAATTTTCTGTAACAGCAAAATCTTAGATTAGGTCTTCTTACATGGGGGGCCAGGATGCCTAATAATTTCAGTTTACTTTCTAATCATTTTGGCCTTTTCATCTATAGATGGTTATTGAGTGTTGCATTGCTCTAGTATTTCTCTGTATTCTGCCCTTTTTCTTCTCAATTATGTTTGTGTTTACAGTCAGCATCACAGAGTGTTGTGTGCCAGTGAATAGTTACGTTTGTGAAAAATTTTCTGTCTTGCCTATACTGTCCTTGAAAGCAGGAATTATGTGCTGCATTTCTTTCATATGGAAGTTGACTGGTTATAAATCTCCAATAACATACTCACTGTGAAATTCACCTCCCAGGCTCAAGCAGTTCTCCCTCAGCCTCCAGAGTAGCTGGGATTACAGATATGTGCCACCACACTTGGCTAATTTTTGTATTTTTGGTAGAGATGGGGTTTCACCATGTGGGTCAAGGTGGTCTCGAACTCCTGATCTTGAATGATCCACCTGTCTCGGCTGCCCAAAGTGCTGGGATTACAGGCATGAGCCTCAATAATATACTTAATTTGTTTGGGGCCTTGGGTTTGAATGTTGGGGTCAGCTCCAAACCCAAATTCTACTACCACTGACTGAGCTGCGATTACAGCACTCTTTCCAGGTGCTGACAAAGACCGGTCCAACTGTATATCAAGCTGGAGAAAATCAATTAAATCGGCAGGGTTTTCAATGCAGTCAAATGGTGCTCCTCTTATTTTGTAGTTGTATCTTAGGAAACATCCAATTTCAGAATACAACCCTAATCACCACTTAATCTGTATTAAACTCACAAATTGTATTTTAAAATGTTTGTTTTTGATTGCATTCTATTTCTGTGGATGGGCTTTTGGTTATACTTAGTATTTTTTTCCAAATATATCTATCTTTGTCAGAATACTGTGAACTTTTCTTGAATCTGGTTCTATACCATGCTCACATTGAATGTTTGACAGATGTTTACTGAATGGAAGAATGAAGACAAAATTATTTTAAAAGCCACCATCTTTATGTCTATTTTGTTTAATTATATAAAATATGCTTTTCTTTAGCCAATGTTATTATATATTATTAAATATGGTTCTGTCATGTTATATTATTGATGATGTTTGGAAAATTCTTTAAAACAAAATTAAAAGAGACAAAGTTAGATGATGTTGCTGGGCATGATGGCAGACACCTGTAATCTCAGCCTTTTGTGAGGCCAAGGTTGGCAGATCACAAGGTCAAGGGCGATTAAGACTATCCTGGCCAACATGGTAAAACCCTGTCTCTACTAAAAATACAAAAATTAGCCGGGTGTCGTGGCGCATGCCTATAGTCTTAGATACTTGGGAGGCTGAGGCAGGACAATTGCTTGAACACGGGAGGCAGAGGTTGTAGTGAGTCAAGACTGCACCATTCCACTCCAGACTGGTGATGGAGCAAGATTCTGTCTCAAAAACAAACAAACAACAAACAAACAAGCAAAAAAGAATTTCATATAAAAGACATAAAATGAAGTAGATATTATTTGGTAAATATATCAGTCATGAGAGAAAAAAGTGAAGACAAGCCTAATACTTAAGAGAGTAAGGCATTTCAGTTGATTTAATTAAATGTCAATAACTTAGTGTTACAGGCAATGCTAAGGACACTAAGAGGAATAAAACAACCTTTTTTTATTTTCTAGAGAAAGCCAACATATAAAGAAATAAAAACAGAGTTCACACAACCCCTTATTTGGAGTCAGGTAGTTTACTTCAATGATGCCATTTAGCAGTCCTCATCCTCTATGATCCCTGCCCCACCAAGATACCATTAAATTTTTGCTTGCATAGAAGGAAGAAAAACATGAATTTCTTAAACCTTTACTTTTTGCCACTGTGTTATGGTAGTGTGGGAATAGTTGAAAAAAGGAATTATTTATCATTGATCTAAATTATCATCATTCCTTATCTTTTCCAAAATACTCTATTAAAATATAGAATAGATTCAAGAAGGACCAGCACAGTCCACGAAGTTGGGTGGTAAAGTAATAGTTGAAAGACTGATAGAGTATGTGAGAATTAAGGACTGCTAGTGCTAGAATCTAAAGTAATCGGTATGCAATGCATTTTATAAAAGAAAGTAGAATGATTCTAGACATGATAGAACACAATGTTTAATTCATACATGGAAGTTCAACAAACACATTATCTGAGTTAAAAATGTTTAATTCTAGCCAAACTTTGAGCGTTATGTTTATTACCATTAGTTGTGTAACTTCAATGGAGCAATTTTGGCAATATCCATAATTTTAGAGTTGGAAGAAACTTTAACCTTGCTTTATAAATAAGAGACAAAAAAGATAAAGTGATTTTCCCAGAATCAAATTGAGTAAGAATTAAAGCGCTGAATTCTTAACTCCCAGCCCATTGATATTTCTACTAATTGAAGTTTGGATTTTTTTTTTGAGCCTTGATAAGATACAGTCAGCAAAATGTTCTAACATAGAGTGAGCTCATGAAATAATTCCCTTGTTATTTGAAATGTTAAATTGGCAGTTGAAAAAACTCCAAAATAATACTTTGTTATCTGTTACCACAGAGATCACACTGTACAATATCTAAAAACAGTCATCTGATATTAAGTCACTACTACAATTATGAAATTACAAATGTTGCTGCCACTTCATAGGTCAGTAGTTGAAAATACTTCAAATGACCTTTTGAAATAAGGGCTAAATCCATAATTAAAATTTCTTTGCCTCAAACTAGATTTGGTGACACTGTCACTACTATCCTACCTCTGTATGTGTAATCTAAAAAACCAAGCCCACAGTTTTTCTCCCTTTGAAAAAAAAAAAAAGTATGCCTATGACTATTGTTAAAAGTCTTAAAAAGCTTACTTACTCTTAATCTGGAAATTAATCATGTACAACAGCATATGAAAGATAAATCCTCATGTGATATAATAATATACCGTATTTTTTTGTAGAATAAAATCCAACTCACTAACTAACCAGCTGAAAATGTTAGCCTTGGATTCAATTTTGTTACCACGCATCAATCTATGTTTTGCATCTGCTAATTAATAATAATTCTTTAATAATAAAATATTATTTTTAAATAACCTAATGAACAATAGTTTGATATTCCAAAAGTAGCATTGCTAAAAGTTCTCTTGAACTTTTAGAGAACTACTAAAAACTAGTTCTCTTGAAAGTTCCTTTTTTTCTTAATCTCTGGAGAATTTCTAAGTTCTGTGAAGTTCTGTGTTTTTCATATTTCTTCCTTTCCCTCCCCCTCTTTCATTCTGTCTCTTTTTTCTCTTTCTCTGGGACAGGAAGTGGAGGGTGTTGACCTTCTCTGGATTTATCCCAATGTCAGAAGGTGGTCTTTTCAAAAAGATTCCAAGCCGTGGATTTCTTCCTGATTTTATTTTTGAGATAACTGTGTCAATAAATAAGTTGTGAAAGAAAGGTTTTTATCCCCTCTCCTTCCTCATAGCTGTATAATGACCACGTAACTCTTTTGAAGATAATTACCAGGATTTTCAGTTTCTCTCTTAGAGAAATAAGTATTATCTCTCTGTTCATTGGAACTGTGCTGTGTTTTTCTGACATGGTGGCAGCGGGGCTGGGAGTGTGCAGTGGTGAGCCCTGGGCCCTGGAACCCCCAGCTCTGCCTCTGCAGCATGCTCTGTGCTGATTCTCTGGCCAACTTCTCCTGCACAGCCAAGTTCTAGAAGGGCTGCTGTTATGATTTCTCTTTCCCATCCGGTCTAAATAGTGACCCCTTTGAGTTTTAGGAAAAAAAAGAAAATGTTATGGAAAAACTGCTGCCTGTGAATAAGCATAATAAAACTTGAAGAATACAAATGCCACATAACACACGCTATAAAAAGATTTTTGTGGACAACTCTTTTTATAATTTTATGAGTAGGAGGGTGGCCTGGTGACAAGCCCTCATCTCACCCAATATCGCTTTGTGTGTATTGTGCTGGGAAGAACCTCTGGGTTCTTATCTGCCTGTGTCTGAATCTACCCATCCTTCAGTTAAATTGAACTATTTCATCTTGCCCCCTCTGAAACTTGCCCAGGTGATGTGCTCACTGCTGGAGGACTGGCATCTAAAGCAAGGCTTGGAACTCAGTAAAGCTCTCCATCAAGAATGACCGAGCACATGAGCAAATATTACCTGATATGCCTTACCCTGATGTATACTGTCTGCATCATTTGGAGGATTTTAAAATACACTGCGTTGTCCTCATTGGAAAAGGCCCATCTGTTTGATTGCCTCACAGTATTTATAAGACTATGTTTCTTCTCTGCATAGAAACTTTCATCTCCATCTGCTCCTCGCAAAGTGTCTTCCTTTTTCATAACAGCTCCGTCAATGTTGACTGTCTTACTAAAAGACTTCTGTACAGATTCACCATAAGCTCACTGCACGTGTTCTAGGCATTCATTCATTTAGTTATCGTAAAAGATATTTAGATCTGATTGTGTGCTGACTTTGCAAAGGCAAATAAAAATTAGTCTCCACCCTGGAATATTTCCTAGCATAGGATCAAAGTAAAGAAGCATTTACAGTCCAAGGCAACAAGTGTTACCCTAAAGGGTAAGAAAGTGAAGCTGTGGGAGTACAGGGTTCCAGGAAAGGACAAAAGAAAAGACGAGGAGATACTCTTGGGGGAGGCGATCGTATGGATCAAAATGAAGGGACACAGATAGACACTTTCCTCTGCTCTTTCCTGATAGCACACTCTTTCCTGATAGCCTTTGCAAGGGTAAAAGGAGTTACAGCACATGCGGGGCTGATGTCTGATATTACTGCCAGCATCCTTAGGAATCACAATGCACGTGACAAACACCTGTGCTCTGTGTGTTCATTCTGGAAACAGATTTCTTTTCTCTATGGAGTTATGGTGGCTTATTTCACAGTGTGAGGGGAAAAACAGGGTCCTATGGATATAAAAATATATGTAGGGCTGAGTGCAATGGCTCATCCCTGTAATCCCAGCATTTCGGGAGGCCAAGGCGGGAGGATTACTTGAGCCCAGGAATTTGAGACGAGCCTGTGCAACAGAGCAAGATCTTGTCTTCACAAAAAATAAATTAGCTGGGCATGGTGGTGCACATCTGTGGTCCTAGTTACTCAAGAGAATGAGGCAGGAGGATTCCTTGAGCCCAGGAGTTCAAGGCTGCAGTGAGCTATGATGGTGCCAGTGCACTCCAGCCTGGGGGACAGAGCAAGATCCTGTCTCAACAACAACAAAATATGTGTAGAAATAATATGATAATGAGGGAAGCTATCATGCCAGGGGATTAGCATCTCATACCAATGTGCCTTATGGTGATTTCTTCATTTCTTTACGTGAAAATTCAGCACTTCAATCCACACAGTATGTCTGAACATTTTCAAGCATGTACAGGAGCTTTCCTCCACCACTTTATCAACATTAATGTATTTGCCTCTCCCTGCCTGACCTCAGGCCTCTGCCTTTGGGTGATAAATACTGTGGAGTCTATCAAGCTGCATCAGATTTTGTTGAGTTTATCTTCCAGAGTTTTTAATAATGATGATGATAGTTTTTGTCCTTTTCTGAGATATGAAATTGGTTTATTTATTATTGGTTTATCATTATTTATTATTGATTTCAGATTAGGCATGGTCTCAGTCCATGCCCATCCTCTTTGCAAAATGTTCCATTCAGTCTCTTTTTTCTATATGGTAAGGAACAGATTCAATGACTCACCCACCCAAGATCACAGAGCTAAGTAGTGGCAGAGCTGGTGGGAGCCTCATCTCTCCTCTCTTATGCCAGTGCACTTTGTTACCCCATACTATCGTCCTCATTTATAATTAATGCACACAGTATTTGAGGATGCAGCCTGTGACATGCTGTGTGATGCTTCTCTGGGTCTAGCAGTAACAACGTTTATCTCTGGTAATATCTTGCTCCTTTCACCTTAGCAGTAGTGGAGGGAGAACAGTTTTAGAATTTTTCTTCTTGTTCCTCCCTGCTCCATCGTTGTACTACAAATGGGAAAAGCACATTATAGGAATGAGTGGGGCAAAATGAGAGTTACTGTTGCTCAACTCCAGGCTTCTTCTAGGGGGTCACAGAATGACTGCTGCAAGACCATGGGGTATAGAGGCCTCATGGTGCACCAAATGTATTTTCAACTTACTTTGTACAAGTTCTATCCAAACTCATTCAAGAAAAATTTTATTCAAAATTTACCAATTTTCTATTTGTCGTTTCATCCTGTTGTGTCTAACAGCATATGCCATATGACCCAAGGATGTCTGAAAAACCCTAAATCCATCTGGAAACTTTTCTTTCATAACTTCATTGACAACGTATCCTGAACAAAAGGAATACAATACCATTTCTATTCTTATTATTGGTAAATTGTTCTTACTGCAGATGTGTCTGTTCTTTATATCTAAGTCAAACACCTTTGGAAAACAGAAGACATTTCCCAGATTGGAATCAAAGTAACTACAAGGTGGCGAAGCTCACTCTCTTCCAGCAGTCTTTAAAAAAGAACATTGAACGCACAGTGTATCAGTTGCTATAGCTACTCCTATGGTTTTATTGTTGCTTATGATGATGCATAGGTATCATTAGCACAAAGAATAAAAATAAATCAGAAGTAACTGGGCTTTTTCTTTGTCATCACAGGCAACATGCATCTGGCAATTTCAAACTGAAATATCTTGACTTTCCAACATAGACCCTTACATATTCCGGTTTTTTTTTGTTTGTTTGTTTGTTTGTTTGTTTTGAGACGGAGTTTCGCTCTCGTTACCCAGGCTGGAGTGCAATGGCGCGATCTGGGCTCACCGCAACCTCCGCCTCCTGGGTTCAGGCAATTCTCCTGCCTCAGCCTCCTGAGTAGCTGGGATTACAGGCACGTGCCACCAGGCCTAGCTAATTTTTTGTATTTTTAGTAGAGACGGGGTTTCACCATGTTGACCAGGATGGTCTCGATCTCTCGACCTCGTGATCCACCCGCCTCGGCCTCCCAAAGTGCTGGGATTACAGGCTTGAGCCACCGCGCCCGGCCCACATATTCTTTAAAAAACAAGCAAAGGAGTTTATGAGCCACATATATTTATTCATTCATTTATTTATTATCTGGTTGCCAGCATTTAGGGAACTACACAACAAGCTTATCTATCACAGTAACTTGGAGTGACTGAATGTCTATGAGGCTGGTGGTTCTTGTGGGAATAAGATCACTAGAATTTGCATCTTGATTATCATTAAGTGTTTCAGATTGTATTAGCTGCAAAGGAGAATAATTACTTGGGTGCTTCTAACCTCTTTGCTATAAGGTAACAGAGAGTAATCACTGAAAGAGAATATTTTAAAAATAAGATCTGTTAGGATGTAGATTGCTTTCTTCAGGCCTGATTTAAGGAATAAAATATACATAAAAGCCTGATAAATATTCAGACTAAGAGAATATTTTCTATGGTGTTTTCCCCATTGATTGCTTATAGATGTTAGTTCATGAAAAGTCTTTAATTGTGTTTACCTTTGAAATAGGCCTATCAAATGTAGTGAATTTGGTAAAGTTTTCTCATAAAGCAGACACGAGAAATTTTTTGTGCTTAGGTTTTCTCAACATTGGGGCCGGTCATAAGGAAAGGACATTGTTCTAATAGCCACTCATAGTTATTATTTTTGGCTTATTATTCTCTGATGAGGAAACAGGAACCTGACTTTTTGCCGGATTCCCAGGACCTATGTCTTTAAAGACTGGGATTATCATCCTTCCCTAGAGAGTTTCTGTTGGGGAAAGAGGACCATCTGGGGAAAGAGTGGCAGTTCTTTTCACAGGGACATGAAAGAGCTCAGAAGAGCTAGAAGGAAAAATGGAGCAAACCTACTTCCTGGTCTGCAGTCCCAGGGATGAAATAAGTGAAGGAGTTTAAACTGAAATAAAAAGAAGAGAAAAAAAGGCTGAAATTTGAGCACAGTGAAAAGTTTTCCAAGAGTTAAGAAAGACCCAAGATACGGGCAAAAAGCTAATAAAAATTGCAGGACACACTGATGTGGGCTGAGGCCAGGTGGAAAGGAGTAGGGTTGTTGTTGGATTTCTTGGAGGACACAGAGAAATAAAGCTTCTTAAAGCCCTGGGCTTTTTAGGCAGATGTATCTTTTTCTTCTTAATCTGGAGGGCTAGATGTGTTGTGAAGAAGGTGAAGTGCCTAGGGTCAGAGGTAATTGAGATATACTCAAAAGCAACAGTAGCCACATTTTATTTCTTTCACCGACTTAATGCATTCATGTATCCTCTTTACTATGTGTTAGTTGGAATTATAAATCATTATCCTTGCTTTTGAGCAGTTTTCAATCTAACTAGGAATCCTAAATCTCAAAAATAACAATTTAAACACAGTAATAAATCATCTAAATATTTATCGTTAAACACATTCACATTTTGTTGTCACATTAAATGTTTCTCTTTTTTGCCTTTGAATACATCAGTCGATACATGAAACATAGGTCCCATATATGTAAATTATAATGCACAATATTACATTGATCCCCTGTGAATCCACCCCCCCTCCCATAGAAATGTAACATTATTAATGACTTTCATTTACCTATGTGCTCCTCTCTTCTCCTTTCCCCACCTCCCTCCATGGAATAACCCTCTGCTAACTTTTTTGGTTTTGTCATTTATTACTTGATTTCTTTCAAATAGATTTTTAAATTGCATATATATGTATGATTAAATAAGGTTTTGGTTAGTGCTGTTTTAAAGCTATATAAATGTATAATATTTGGAAACTCACCCTGTTATTCTCAGCAACATTACCACCACCACCACCACCACCACCACTACTACTGGTGCTACTGCTACTCCTGCTACTCCTACTACTCAGGCTTTTACTGATCTCCTGGGCTTAAGGGATCTTCCCACCTCAGCCACCTGAATCGCTTGAACTACAGGTGTACTGCACCATGCATGGTTCCCTGCAATGTTATTTTACAAAATTCTAGTATTACACGTTGAAGAGCTTAAGTGAGTTTGTAACTATAATATGTTATTGTGTTGATACGCTACAAAGTATTTGTCCATTCTCTTGACGGTGGTCATTTGGATTATTTCTAGTATTTTATGAACAGTAATACAGTTAACATTCTTGTACATCTTTCCTGGAGAACAAAATTGAGTATTTCTGGGACATACTTCCAGGTGTGAAGTTGCTAATTTTTCAAGTATGTGAATGGTTACATTTAAAATATAATGCCAAATTTTCTTCCTAATATTATTGTATCAATTATATTGATACCTAGAATGTATAGGGAGTTCTTGCTGATCCTAACTGACTCTGACGCTTGGTGTATTTGACATTTTAATTGTGCCTATCTAGAGGGTGTGAAATGGTACATCACTGGGACTTTAATTTCCATTTCTCTGATTTCAAGAGTTTGATATTCTTTTTACTTATTTATTTATTGGAAATATGAGTTTCCTGTTCCATAAAATATCCATTTGTCTTTTTGCCCCTTCTTCTGGGTTATTTGTATTTTTTCTTATTGTTTTAAAATATATTATCAATAGTATTTGAATACTATTCTTTATTTCTAAATCTACTCGCATTTTATTTGAAAAAATTATTTCCTTATACGTTATTTCTCTAAGCAGGTTTTCTAAATTTTAAGATATTCAAATATATCCATCTTATCTAAGAAATAACTTTTTAGCGTTCTTTCTCTGTTATTTGTGAACTCCTTACAATGCCCCTCCAATGCTTCTCATTGGTTCTATGAGAACCAATTGTCCTTGTTCTCATACTGGAACCAGGGCTAGTCAGAACCAGCACTTTGTCACACTTGACACAGTTTTCAGTTCTCTACAACCTTCCATTTCCTCAAGGCAATCAATCCAGATACCTGCCTTATACAACCACTTCCTGGTGACCTCCTCACTAGGGGACACCTAGATGCAACTTACTTGACTCACCACACTGATGTTCTTGCTGGGCATGGATGGGGCAGATATACTACAGTGACAAGCACACAGCCACAGAGTGACTCTACAGAGCTCGTACCTGCTTCTTCTAAATCCACCAGTTAGAACTCTTAGTGGGAATCCTGCTTGGGTAACACCCCAGGCCCCAGTAAAGGCCATGATCCGCAGGTTACTTTTTCTCTCTCTTGCTCCTTACCTACTGGTTGAGCCTGTGTGTCCTGGATGGCTGCCCTCTTTCTGTTGGCCTTGTGAGGTGCTGCCCTCTTTCTCTGAGATCTGTGAGTCATGAAACACTTCTGCTGTTTAATGTGTTTTGTTGAGTTGCCTCCTCTGTGTCTCACTGGACACACTCAAACCTAACTGTGAGTCAGTTTTCCTGGTCAGAGCTCTCCTGGAGAGTTGCTGTATTGGTAGAAATAAAGGGAACACACGTCATTCAAGAGCCACAAGAATAGGTGCCAGTATCAACATTTCCTGTGGAAGAGATACCTGGTCACAGGTCAAATACTTGGATACTATTATTGTTTTAAAATATATTATCGAAGTATTTGAATACTATTCTTTATTTCTAAATCTACCCGCATTTTATTTGAAAAAATAAAATGGCCGGGCACGGTGGCTCACGCCTGTAATCCCAGCACTTTGGGAGGCCGAGGCGGGTGGATCACGAGGTCGAGAGATCGAGACCATCCTGGTCAACATGGTGAAACCCCGTCTCTACTAAAAATACAAAACATTAGCTGGGCATGGTGGCGTGTGCCTGTAATCCTAGCTACTCAGGAGGCTGAGGCAGGAGAATTGCCTGAACCCAGGAGGCGGAGGTTGCGGTGAGCCGAGATCTCGCCATTGCACACCAGCCTGGGTAACAAGAGTGAAACTCCGTCTCAAAAAAAAAAAAAAAAAAGAAAAAAGAAAATGAAGTATCCCATGGAGACACATTGTAAACATCCACAACCATCTTCTCTGGAGCCCCATCAGAGCAGGGCTAGAGTTTATTTCTTCCTGATGTTATATAGATTATATTGATACCTAGGATGTATAGGGAGTTCTTGTTGATCCTGACTCTGACAGTTGGTGTATTTGACATTTTAATTGTGCCGATCTAGAGGGTGTGAAATATGGTACATCACTGTGACTTTTAATTTAGTTTCTAAGAGAAACTACAACACCAAATTAGAGGTAAAAAATATATCTCTTTCCTCATTGATGTTCCTGGATACCTTTATCATACACCAAAGTTCTATATATATGAGATTTTTTTCAGGCTTTATCTTTTAATCACTAAAATCTCAGACTTGCTAGAAATTAGAGAAATGCAAATTAAAGTCATAATGAGGTACTGTTTTACACCCTGTAGACTTACAATAACTGAAAAGTTTAATACATCAAATGTCAGAGTCAGTTAACTGGAGTTGTCTACCATTTCACAAAAAATCCCTCCACATTTTTGACTCTGTATGAGCATGATATATCCCTCTACTTATTTTAGATCTTTAATATCTTTCATTCATGTTTCATTAATTCCCTACACCAATGAGTAACATGCAAATGTATAACAGGTAAAGTTCTGCTCCTTTGTAACTTACAGTTCATGTTGTTTTTGAAAATGATAATCTTTAAAATGTACGTTTTCTAAACTTTCATGGATTTGCTAAATCCTTTCCTTATTTCCAAATAATTGCTTGATTATTCTTAGAGGGCCTACTTAGTAGACAATCATCTTTAAAAATTTGAATTTTCACCTGCCCCTGTTAGAGTGTAGTTCCAATTAAAGTTGAAGAGAGGCAATGATGGTATTTTCCCATTAGGAATGCTATTTATTAGAGGGCTTTCCTTCCTTCCTTCCTTCCTTCCTTCCTTCCTTCCTTCCTTCCTTCCTTCCATTCATCCGTCACTTTGTTAGGTTAAGTTAGTTCTAGTCTCTTCTTATATTCCTAATTTCTTTTCTTTTTTTCTAAATGGATATTGGACTGAACATGGTGGCTCACACCTGTAATAGTAGCACTTTGGGAGGCCAAAGTAGGATGATTGCTTGAGTCAAGAATTTGAGACTAGACTGAGCACCATAAGGAGTCCCTGTCTTGATAAAAAATCAGCCAGGTGGTCCCAGCTACTTGGGAGATTGAAGTGGGAGGATTGCTTGAGCCAAAGAGGTTGAGGCTTCAGTGAGCTGTGATTGTGCCACTGCATTTCAGCCTGGGTGGCAGAGAAAACCACTGTCCCAAATCAATCAATTAATCATCTGTTTCCAAATACTTTTTCCAAATATGTTTCCTGCATATCTCGATATGATCATACATTTTTCTCCTTTAATCTGTTAATAAGTATCATACAAATTTTAAAATAATATAAGATATAGATTTTTCTAATAGGAAAATGCCCAAATATTCCTGGGATAAACCCAGTTTGGTTAAGGTGTTTACGTTGTTTCATACAGCTGAATCTGTTTGATACTTTGTTTAGGTTTTGTTTTTTACACCAATTCATTCTTTTCTATCTCTGGTAGAGTTTACAACAGATTGAAAGAATCTGTTTCTTCAAAGCTGGTTAAAATTCACTTGTAAAATCATCTGAGCTTGGCATTTTATTTATAGAAGAATTTTAAACACTTTCTAAAAAAGTATTGGAAGATTATAATTTTCCTCAATTCAGTTTGGCTAAATTATACTTTTCCAGTAATTTGTCCATTTCATTTAAATTTTCAAATCTATTAACCTAAACATTTACATTGTATTTTCTTATTATTTTCTTAAACTTCAGCAGTGATAATAGTTCATTTTTTTCTTTTTTTCTCTCTCTTTTCCCTCCCCTCCCCTCTTCTCCCCCACTCCCCTCCCCTCTCCTCCTCCCTCCCCTCCCCCCTCCCCTCCATGCCTCTCTTTTCCTTTCCCCCTCCTCCCTCCCCTCTTCTCCCTTACCCCCTCTTCTCCCCTCTCCTCCCCTCCTCTCCCCTCCCCTCTGTCCTCTCTCCTCTCCTCCCCTATTTCTGTTCTGTTCCATGCATTTTGTTTCATTTCATTTCGTTTCTTTCTTTTTTGGTCTTGCTCTGAGGTACAGGCTGGAATATGGTAGTATGATCCCAGGCTGGAGTGTGGTGGTATGATCATACCAGGTCTCTAACAATCCTCCACCCTCAGCCTCCCAGGTAGCTACGACTACGGATGTGCACCACCAAGCTTGGCTAATTTAACAAATTGTTTTTTGCAGAGAAGGGGTCCTACTATGTTGCCCAGGCTGGTCTTAAACTCCTGGTCAAACAGTCCTCCCACTTCAGCCTCCCAAAGTGCTAGGATTACAGATGTGCCCCAGCATGCCAGGCTGCCACTTTTTATTTCTAATATTATTTGTTTCTTCCTTCTTCCTTACCTTGATAGATTGACAGAGGTTGATATATTCATTTATTTTTAGAGTTTTCAAAGGATTGGGTTTTTTTGTTGTTGATTCTTCCAGTTTTTTGTCTGCCTTTTTTTTTTTTTTTTAATGGAGGAATCTCTGTCACCAAGCTGGAGTGCAGTGCTGTGATCTCAGCTCACTGCAACCTCCGCCTCCCAGGTTCAAACAATTCTCTTGTCTCAGCCTCCCGAGTAGCTGGGACTACAGGCTCACACCACCACACCCAGTGAATTTTTGTATTTTTAGTAGAGATGGGGTTTCACCATGTTGGCTAGGATGGTCTTGATCTCTTGATTTGGTGATCCGCTCACCTTGGTCTCCCAAAGTGCTGGGATTACAGGAGTGAGCCACCACTCCCGGCCTATGTCTGCTTTTTATTCCCAGATTTTTGCTTGTATTTTAATTATTTTCTTTCTTTATTTTAATTGAATTTATAGTATTCTTTTTCTAGCTTCTTAAATTGGATTTTTCTTATTATAAAGCTCTGAAGTATGCTATATTTAAATAAAGACTTAAAAGCTGAGATCAATACTACTTTGAAAATAAATTTTATATCTGGCATTAAGATTGTGTTTTCACATTAGTGACTGTTCCAAAAATCTGCACCATGGCCAGAATAATGGGCTTTGGAACTCTGACTCCCTGAGCTCCGGGTGATAGCTGTAACTGAATTGCTCTGTGGCCTGGAATATTTGCTTTTTTGTCAGTGCTGCAGTATTTTCATCTATCAATTTGTACCAGTTTATAATTGTTGTGACCATTAAATGCAAAACTGTACACATAAAGAGTCTAGGCTTGGGGCAGATGCATAGTTAATATTCAAATAGCAGGAATGACAGATATTCACAAAGGTAAATTATAGATAGGTTGTATAATTTTTATTCCCTAAGAGTTTTATTGAAATCTATGTTTGAATGTTAAGATTAGCATAAAAGTATACTGAAAGAGATTATTGAGATAGACAGCCTATATCATTTGATATAATTTTGGCCTTCTAAGGTGTTAACAATGCCTTTCTACACAAACATGATACTGTCTTGCTCAAAGTCTATGTGGATATCCAAATGCGCCAAAGATTCTGAGTTTTCCTGAAGGAAAAGCACATATTTTGAAGAAACATAAATATATAAGAAATTCTAGTTTCTGCCCTCCAGAATAATGGTATTATAGCTCAACATTGTGGGAAAATATCTGGGCAAGGCAGCTTATTTTGTATAAAAAGTGGCAATTGGATTTTCTTCAATTTTTTTTCTTTAGTTTATATAAAGTACCATCTAACAATAAATTCCCTTGTGCTCAGCCACCCATTCAACCTTATTTTTTTTCCCCTTGGTGAACAGTTACTTCCTCTTGTGGAATATTTTAATAAAACATTTGAATAAAATAATCCTTTGATACAGCTGGAAAGGAAGAAAGCACATTTGTCTTATCTGACTACATAAGTTAAAAGCACTTCAGAAATAATGTATTTCTCAAAGGGCTTTTATTTTTATTTTATCCTTTAAGTATAATGTGCTAGCTAACTATAACAGATTGGGAAAAAAAAATTTGCAAACCATATATCTTATCTGTTAAGAGGTTACTATCTAAACATATAAGGAGTTCATATAACTCAATAGAAAAAAACAACTAAGCCAACTACAACAGAAATAACCAAACCTTGCCTAATAACCTCATTAGAAAATGGAAAAAGGACCCGAATAGACATTTCTCTAAAGAAGACATATAAATGGTCAACAGGTATATTAAGGGGTGTTTGCCACCATTAATCATCATGGGAATGAAGATTAAAAGCACAATAAAATATCACCCCACACCTATTGGGATGGCTATTAACAAAAAGACAGGAGAGAATACGTGTTGGTAAAGATGTGAGAAAAGGAAACTTTTGTACACTGTTGATGACAACATAAATTAGTAAAGCCATTATGGAAAACAGTAGGGAGGTGCTAAAAAATTGATAATAGAATTAATTCATGAGCCAGCAATCCCACTACCAGCTATATATCCAAAGGAAATAAAATCAATATCTTGAAATGATATTGTCACCCCATTTTCACTGCAGCACCATTCACAATATCCAACTGACAACTAAGGTTCCATCAATGGATGAATAGCCTAGTGACACCTAAGTGTCCACCAATAGCCGAGGGACACCTAAGTGTCCAATGAATGGACAAATGGATAAAGATAACATGATACATACACACACACATGCACATGCACACACAATGGAATATTTAGCCAAAAATAGAAGGCTATTTTAACATGCTACAACATGGATGAATCCGGAAGATAGTATGCAAATGAAATAAGCCACACACAGACAACTATTGCATGTTCTCAATTATTTTTAGAGTCTACAATACTCAAATTCATAGAAATATTGAATAGAATGGTGGTTAGAATGATAGTTGTCAGGGCCTGGGGAGAGGGAGAAATGAGGAGGCACTGGTCGATGGGCACAAAGTTTTTTTTTTTTTTTTTTTTTTTAAGACAGAGTCTTGCTCTGTCACCAGGCACCAGGCTGGAGTGCAGTGGCACAATTTTGGCTCACTGCACTCTCCGCCTCCTGCGTTCAAGCAATTCTCCTGTCTCAGCCTCCCGAGTAGATGGGACTACAGGCGCGTGCCACCATAACCACCTAATTTTTGTTTTTTGTTTTTTTTTTTTTTTTTTTTGAGACAGAGTCTCATTCTGTTGCCAGGCACCAGGCTGGAGTGCAGTAGTGCAATCTCAGCTCACTGCAACCTCTGCCTCCTGGGTTCAGGCAATTCTCCTGCCTCAGCCTCCTGAGTAGCTGGGACTACAGGCACACGCCACCAAGCCCAGCTAATTTTTGTATTTTTGGTAGAGATGGGATTTCACCATGATGGCCAGGATGGTCTCGATCTCTTGACCTCTTGATCCACCTGCCTCGACCTCCCAAAGTGTTGGGATTACAGGCGTAAGCCACCAATTTTTGTATTTTTTAGTAGAGACGGGGTTTCACCATGTTGGCCAGGATGGTCTCGATCTCTTGACTTCGTGATCCACCTGCCTTGGCTTCCCAAAGTGCTGGGCTTACAGGCGTGAACCACCGTGCCCAGCCAGGTACAAAGTTTTAATTAGTCTGGATGAATGTTATTCTGGAGACCTAATGTACAGCTATTATGTGAAAATAGTTAACAATACTGTATTGTATACTTGAAATTTGCTGAGAGGATAGGTCTGAAGTGTTCTCACCCCAAAAAGAGAAAATGGTAACTATGTAAGGTTATGGATATGTTAATTAGCTTGATTGTGGCGGTTATTTCACAATGTATTCATACAGCAAAATACTGTCATATACCCTAGGTATGTACAATTTATGCTGTGAAAAAAAGAGAGAGGAAGGAAGAGGGAAGGAAGGAAAGAAGGAAAGGAACGAAGGAAAAGAGAAGAAAAAATTGCTAATTGGTACTAGCCTCCATACCTGAGTGATGGAATAGCTATACAACAAAATCACATGACACGAGTTTACCTATGCAACAAACCCACCCTTGTACCCCTGAACTTAAAAGTTTTTTTTTTAAAAAAAAGGGAAAGGAGGAAGGGAGGAAAGGAGAAAGAGAATAAAGAAAAGAAGCAAGTCTCTCAGCAAAGTCCCTGGAATGCTCCCTGGCTGATCCTATCCAACTCCCTTCCACCCCCACCCTGAAGCCACTCCCAAGCTCACTGGGTGACATCAGCCTGGGCTCTTCCCCAGAAGGAGATCTTAAGGCCGAGGAGCTCTCCCACTCTGGGGACCACAAAAATCCCAAAAGTTTCTGAGCTAACACCCTTCAAAAAATTGAGGCCTGCGGAAAACCTACGCATGGAAAGTCTGTTTCTATTTCAGTTGTGTATCAGTTAAGATGGAAAATTTTTAAAGTCCACACAGATGGTAAATAAATTTCTGCTACATGAGGCAGTTCCTGGAATAAAGCAATTTTCTCAAATAACAAGTGCCAACTTATTTTTTTTTTTCAGCAGGACTTATTTTTAACTTTCCCAGGGAATGGTTGAGAGACTGAGAGCAGTATCCTTCCCCTTAGGAATCTGAGTCTCCTTCCAGAAGAAACGATTGCTGTTCTCACTACAGACTTACATGCGTGTATACACACAAACATACATTAAATGAAGGGAGTGGTAGCTCATTCATTTTCTTAGGGAAGGGAAGTAAGTGAGGGAATGAGAAGATGGAAATTTTGCAGACATGTTTATGTTTTCATCCAATGTTTAGTTTTCTATAACTTATTCCGAACAGTATGAAATTAATTCATATTCTTGCTTAGAATATGATTCTGTATCTCATGCAAGTGATCATTAATCTTTCAGAATCCTTTACACACTGTGAGAATTGGCCTGTGTCCCCATATGTCTTCAGTAGTAGTCCCCTAGGACATAGATGAAACCCCCTCATGCTCTGCTGGTTTATGTTTCATTGGGGAGAACCAGCATTAGGCCACAATTGGCAGGGAATGCTGGTGCCTTAAACAAAACTATGCCGTTTGCCAAGTCAGAGTGATTCAAATGTTCCTCCTAGTTGCAGGGATTCCCTGTCAGAAGAAACACAGGAATTGACTATTAAATAATTAAACTGTGTTATAACCACTAATAGTTTTAATGAGGGTATTACTGAAGAGTGCTGTATAAGGATATAGCCATTATAAATTTATTTTTTTTTCTTTTTCCTCTTTATTTTTGGGTGGGGTAAACATTTCACTCAGCACTACAGATAATCTATCAATTAACAAATCAATATATATATATATATTTTTGAGATGGAGTTTTGCTCTTGTTACCCAGGCTGGAGTGCAATGGCACAATCTCGGCTCACCACAACCTCCACCTCCTGGGTTCAAGCAATTTTCCTGCCTCAGCTTCTCAAGTAGCTGGGACTACAGGCACGTGCCACCATGCCCAGCTAATTTTTGTATTTCTAGTAGAGACGATGTTTCACCATGTTGACCAGGATGGTCTCGATCTCTTGACCTTGTGATCCACCTGCCTCGGCCTCCCAAAGTGCTGGGATTATAGGTGTGAGCCACCGCACCCGGCTAACAAATCAATATTTATTGACCACCTGAATACTAATCATAATAGGAGTAAGGAAAAAAGAAATATCTACCTTTGTACTAAAGAAGTTATAGTTGAGGAGACACAGAAGGAATTAGAGAACCACCAAGGGCTAAACTGTTTGTAGTGTTGACTATTAGTATGCAAGTCAGGGGGTGATATGCAGACTTGATGTGCCAGAAGAGGCACCCAATGTTCAGATGCTATCTATGAGTATACCAGCTACATGGAAACAGGAAGACAGGTTTTCAGTAGAGAATTCTTGAAGTCCTTCTTTAGTGACTGATATGATTTGGCTGTGTTCCCACCCAAATCTCATCTTTAATTCTCGCATGTTGTGGGTATGACCTAGTAGGAAGTAATTGAATCATGGGGGCAGGTCTTTTGCATGCTGTTCCCATGATAGTGAACAAGTCTCATGAGACCTGATGGTTTTAAAAATGGGAGTTTCCCTGCACAAGCTCTTTTGTTTTGCCTCCTGCCATCCATGTGAGATGTGACTTGCTCTTTTTTGCCTTCCACCATGATTGTGAGGCTTCCCCAGCCACATAGAACTGAAAGTCCATTAAACCTTCTTTTTCTTCACAGTCTGGGGTATGTCTTTATCAGCAGCAGGAAAATGGACTAATACAGTAAATTGGCACCAGTAGAGCGGGGTGCTGCTGTACATACCCCAAAATGTGGAAGTGAATTTAGAACTGGGTAACAGACAGGGATTGAAACAGTTTGCAGGACTCAGAAGAAGACAGGAAAATGTGGGAAAGTTTGAAACTTTCTAAAGACTTGTTGAATGGCTTTGCTGAAAAAGCTGATAGTGATATGGACAATGAAATCCAGGCTGAGGTTGTTTTAGATGGAAATGAGGAACTTTTTGGGAACCAGAGCAAAGGTGACTCTTGTTATACATTAGCAAAGAGGCTGGTGGCATCTTGCCCCTTCTCTAGAGATTTGTGGAACTTTGAACTTGAGAGAGATGATTTCTAAGAAATTTCTAAGTAGTAAAGTATTTAAGATGTGACTTGGGTGCTGTTAAGGGCAGAGGTGCTCAAGACCATGGGAATATACGTCTTCCATCAGCGTGACCTGGATGTGAGACATGGAGTCAAAGGAGATCATTTTGGAGGTTTAAGATTTGACTGCTCCACTGGATATCAGACTTACATGGGGCCTGTAAGCCCCTATGTTTTGGCCAATTTCTTCCATTTGGAATGGCTGCATTTATGCCATGCCTATACCCTCATTGCATCTAGGAAGTAACAAACATGCTTTTAATTTTACAGGCCCATAGGCATAAGGGACTTGCCTTGTCTCAGATGAGACTGGACTGTGGACTTTTGAGTTAATGTTAAAATAAGTTAAGACTTTGGGGGACTGATGGGAGGGCATGATTGGTTTTGAAATGTGAGGACATGAGATTTTGGAGGGCCGGGGTGGAATTATATGGTTTGGCTTTGTGTCCCACTCAAATCTCATTTTAATTCTGAAGTGTTGTGAGAGGGACCCGGTGGGAAGTAACTGAATCATGGAGGTGAGTTTTCCCCATGCTGTTGTCATGATAGTGAATAAATCTCATGAGATCTTATGGTTTTAAAAATGGAGTTTCCCTGCACAAGCTCTCTTGTTTTGCCTGCTGTCATCCATGTAAGACATGACTTGCTCCTCATTGCTTTCTGCCATGATTGTGAGGCCTCCCCAGCCATGTGGAACGGCAATTCCATTAAACCCCTCTTCCTGTACAAATCACCCAGTCTTGGGTATGTCTTTATTAGCAGCAGGAAAATGGACTCATACAGGAACACTTATAAGTTTTCTGTTGCAGTGACAACTTTTGTTGTTTGTCTACCAAATGCTAATGCCTGAAAATAAACACTGATTGGCCAGGTGCAGTGGTTCATGCCTGTAATCCCAACACTTTGGGAGGCTGGGGCAAGTGGATCACGAAGCCAGGAGATCGAGACCATCCTGGCCAACATGGTGAAACCCCGTCTCTATTAAAAATACAAAAAATTAGCCGGGCGTGGTGGCATGTGCCTGTAGTCCCAGGTACTCAGGAGGCTGAGGCAGGATAATCACTTGAACCCGGGAGGTGGAAGTTGCAGTGAGCCGAGATCATGCCACTGCACTCCAACCTGGGTGACAGAGTGAGACTTGATCTCATAAAAGAAAAAAGAAAATAAACACTGATAAATAATCAGTAATCATTATGGTTTCAACAAGCATAATTTACTAACAAACAAGTCTGTGGGAATTAGAAAAATGAGGAGCAGAGAGGAACTATAGGTTTCCTGATCTAATACCATTCCTTGCATAATGAAGGGACAAGCCTGAGAAGGTGACCAACTTGTTCCAAGTGCGAAGCATTGTTAGAACTGGGGCAAGAACACCACCATCCCATGAGCTAGCTCTGTACCTTTTTACTGTAACTTAAGGACAATTGCGGGTTCAGCGTCATAATGTTGTATAGTATATATGTGAACTTGTCGACCTTGGGTTATCAAGAATGAAGGACCTCTGAGATTGCCATGGTCTGAAAGTTTGTGTTCCCCCAGATTTATATGTTGAAACCTAATCCCCATTGCAGTGCTATTAGGAGGCAAAGCGTTTGGGAGGTGATTAGGTCACATGGGCAGAGCTCTCAGGTAGTGTCCTTAAAGAAAAAGCCCAAAGGAAACCTCTCATCCCTTGTACCAGATGAAGATACAATGATAATATGCCATCTGTGCACCAGGAAATAGGCTCTCATCAGACACTGAATCCACCAGTGCCTTGATCTTGGACTTCCCAGTTTCCAGAATTATGATAAATAAGTTTCTATGGTTTATAAACCACCCAGTCTGTGGTATTTTATTACAGTATCCTGAAAAAAAAATACATAAATTAATTCCCTAAAGTTTTTTTCTTTTATTTGGCCACTAAATTTCCTGTGATTTTGTACCAAATCAAAGGATAGCCATTAACAATGGAATGAGAACATATTTGATAGTGATATAATTAAAATTCCCTCCCCCCTTTATTTATTTATTTATTTTTTAAAAAGACAGGTCCTGCTTTATTACCAGGCTGGAGTACAGTAGCACAATTTTGGCTCACTACTGTCTCTGCCTCCCAGATTCAAGCAATCCTTCCACTTCTGACCCCGGAGTAGGTGGGACTACAGGCATGCACTACCATGCTTAGCTAATTTTTGCATTTTTTTTGTTGAGATAGAGTTTTGCCATATTACCCAGGCTGGTCTTGAACTCCTGCACTTAAGTGATTCACACACTTCAGCCTCCCTAAGTGCCAGGATTACAGACATGAGTCACTGTGCCAGGCAAAGTGACATTTTTTTTTTTTTTGATAAGCAAAGGAGATCAGACCATAATTTCAGTTTAAAAAGAAAATAAGTTTCTGAGTATTTATTGCTGGTTTTCTTTCATGCCTTAAGTATGTATCAGGGTGGAATTTTGGTAAAACTGCCTTTAAAAAAAGGTGTTACCTGTGATATAGCACAGATACCTTAGTTATTAAAGTTTGTTTCAAAAAATCATTAAAGAAAACCTTGATTTTCAATTTTGGTTCAAAATGACTTTAATCTTTTGATTTTGAGGGCCCAGTAAAAGGCTATCTTTTATATTGGGTTCTTGGCGAAGCACGGTGGTTTAAATAATAAATTTCCTGTTATTCTTAGCATGTGCCCAGAAGCCATAGAGATTGTTGGACTTACTTAGTGAATTAGAAAAAAAAGTGAATAAAAGACCCCATTATGAATAGCAACCATAGAAAATAAAGATTATAAACAGTAGTAGTTTTACCATGAAAAAAAAGACATCACTGTCACCACAAATTCCCCTCCAGAAGAGACTCCTCAGTGTATTCCAGCTTGGAGATAAACTGGGGGAAATATAAACCCTGAGGCTGATACTCAAATCTCTAGAAGAACATACTATGGACTCATGCACATGAGTCTAAGAATGAGGCTGTTGTGACTGGCAAGTGTTGGCTGTGTGTGGTCAAGAACTGAATTTGTGATAGGAAGGAGACCATGCATACCATCTTGGAAAACTAGAGATGAGGGAAACTACGCAGATGGTAAGAAGAGAATAGACCTAAACTGCCATCACTCCCTTCAGTCTGCAGTTTTCTGTACTTCCCACACACTTGGGTCATTATTTCATGATTAATGTTCCACTGAATACTGAACCGGTGAAACTAAACTTCCGCAAGATAATGTTTACCATTTCCTAGGGAATAGGAAAAGTGAGTAGGTTGCCTCATAAAGCAGAAAGAAGCTGCAGGGGTTAATTTTGATGAAGGAAATGCATCCAGTTAAAAGCAAAAAGCATTTTATACTTTTTATAGTTTATATAGAATAAGAAATTCTTATAATGCTGCTTCAGAACCTTGATTAGGATCACTCATTCATTGCTTTATAAATATTAGTTTTTCAATGGCTTTCTGTTAACATTCAGTGGTAATAGCTTTGTTTCATGATATTTTAAAACATCATACTAGTTATCCAAAGTTCAATCTCTCTTAAAAAATCTGGATTGAGGTTTAAAAAATATTAGGAAGATTGAAAATATAAGCAAGTGTATTTTAGTGATTCCAACAGAATTTTCATATGCCCTTAGAAGTTTCAATTTAAAGAGGAGATGAGACAAATTTATATTTTTATATCCACCTACAGTGCAGCAGTCTTTTAAGTTTGGCTAATACATAGTCAACCATGTAATTTATCACCTAACTGGGACATTCCAGAGAGGGAAGTGGGGAGCTTACCAGGCAGGATGTGGAAACAACAGACATAGACCAGAGTGGTCCAGAAAAACCAGAATGAATAGAAGGGAGCATGTGCCATAAGATGTTAGAGTTATGAATGTTTTTCTAACAGTTTTTTTAGTTTCTTGAGGAGAATGACAATCATTTATTCATCTTTGAATATCTTTGAACATAATGGCAAATGTTCGGTGGTTAAAAAAACACTGAATGAATGAATGAACAAATATACATATTTATGCAAATGATAATTTTATTGCAAGATACACCCTTTATGTGAAATCAAAGAAGATGATTTAAACATCAGTGTCAAGGGCATAAGAAGACAGCCCAATGAGTGGATTTTTTTTCTCTTTTTCTGGGAAAAACAGAAAGGGAAGTTGTGCTTTTCTGCTGCATCAACCTTACTGAAAATAGAGAGTTGCATGGTGGATTGTGGCTTAGAGAATATGGGCTCACTAATTTGTGTGTCTATTCACCCATCCATCTGCTAGACAACTTCCTATTTCTCACTATTCCATTTCAGTTACTGAGGATACACAGCAAAAACACATGCTCTTTGCTCTCAATGAGCATGAAGTAATCCTAAATCAGGGCCTCAGGTTTATTTTCAAACAAGATAAAAACAAAAATAAAAAGCCTGGATGAGGTGGCTCATGCCTATAATCCCAGCACTTTGGGAGGCTGAGACGGGCAGATCACCTGAGGTCAGGAGTTCAAGACCAACCTGGCCAACATGGCAAAACCCCATCTCTACTAAAAATACAAAAATTAGCTGGGTGTTGTGGTGCACACCTATAATCCTAGCTACTTGGGAGAATCACTTGAACCCAGAAGACAGAGGTTACAGTGAGCCAAGATCTACCCACTGTACTCCAGCTTGGGTGACAGAATGAGACTTCTGTCTAAAAACAAACAAATAAATGAAAACGAGCCCCCACTTATGTTACTTCCTTCCTTAGTGAGGATATCTTTAAGGAAAGAGTGTGGAAGATGTAGCTTTGATAACTTAAAGAAAATGGAAGGCACAGAAATAGTTATGTGGTAAGTGCTGGTGTGAGGTAAATAGGTATGTAGAGCCACTACTGAGAGACAGTAAGAGTCTGTGGGAGACCAGAGAGCATGGATGTACATGTGTTTCTATAAGACTTTGCTACAGTAGTGAGAATAAGGCTTCAAATTTTAACAAGGACTAATCACAGAGGATTTTAAAATGCAAGCTGGGAAATATGATCTTCATCTGATAAAACACCAAGACATAGGTTAGTGATTTTATGAAGAGAAATAATCTAGTGATGATGTGTTCTTAGGAAGATTAAATCTGATTAGACTGTGTAGAATGAGCTTATATTAGAGAAAATACGGGATCCAGATAGATGGCAAAAATTTATTATATCATCTTCACGTGCTGAGATAAGGATTGGGATGGGGTGGAGATGAGAAATAAAGACACATAAACAACATATTCCCACACCAATCACAGAGAAATCATATGCTAATCACCCAACCATTTTTCTTTAGTCATAACTAGGAAAGATCAACCAAGATCACTAAATATTTTTTAAAAATCAGTAGTAGAAACACAGGCCGCTACACAAAAAGAAATGAGTTAACACCAGTAACATTAAAAAACTTTTAAGAGAATCCCTGTAATTAGCATTTTCAGAGAGATTTGAGAGAATATTACATTTATAAAACATGAACATGGTACTGGGGGAAACCAGCAGAGACCATAGTCCATGTATTAGGTTGTCCTTGCATTGCTGTAAAGAAATACCTGAGACTTGGTAATTTATAAAGAAGAGAGGTTTAACTGGCTTATGGTTCTACAGGTTATACAGGAAGCATGGTCCAGGCATCTGCTTGGATTCTAGGGAGGCCTTAGGAAGCTTACAGTCATGGTGGAAGGCAAAGCGGGAGCAGGTACATCACATGATGCAAGCAGAAGTGAGTGAGAAAGAAAGAGGGCATGGGGGGAGGTGCTTTACACTTTTAAATAACCAGAGCTCACGAGAACTCACTATCACCAAGGCAGCACTAACCCTGAGGGATCCATTCCCATTACCCAAAAACCTCCCACCAGGCCTCAACTCCAGTGATGGAGATTACAATTCAACATGAGATTTGGACAGGGACACATATTTAAACTATGTCAGTTTCTATTCTTCACCTTCTCTCCTGTTCAGGGATGAACTCTTAGCTGAAGTCTAGTAGCCCTCCTGTTCAAAGATTAACTCTTAGCTAAAATGTAAGACCTCCTGTTAAGGAATGAACTCTTAGGTAAGTCAAAGCCCCATCCTTCCTCTGGGCACTGGATCCCATCCCCTCTCATCAGTTCAAGGCTATTACTGCTAGAGCTGTCTCTCTTTAGGTATCAATAATATTTCCTCTGTTGAATCATTTCTATCACCTTCCAAATAATAATGTTCAAATATCTCCCAATACAGTTATTTTTTAAAAAAATATCTCTTGGATTCACATTTCCCTCTGGCTTTTTTTGTTTCCTTTTATAGCAATTATTGAATTTTTAATATATAACTTGGCTTACTTTCTTCAATTCCCATTCACGTTTTTGTTCCTGAACGCACTGAAAATAAGCAGATGTTCCCACAAAAACTGGCCTGAACAAGCTGGCCTGTGGGCCTCCTGTCATCAAATGCATCTTCTTCTTGGTCTACTTGGGTCTATCCATAGCACTGGAGACATTTGATCGTACTTTCCTCTCAGAAACAGTTTTTTTGCCCAGCTTCTAGGATTCCACTCTGATTTTTTTTCTCTCGTTAGTTCTCACCACCCCTTAGTTGTTTTACTGTTTTATTTTCTGCTTCCCTCCTATAGAAAATAGATCCTTTGGGACAGTGGGGAGTAGGGAGGTTGGGGAGGGATAACATGGGGATAAATGCCAGATATAGGTGATTGGGGGCTAGAGGCAGCAAACCATGTTGTCATGTACGTACCTATGCAACAATCCTGCATGATCTGCATATGTACCCCAGAACCTAAAGTGCAGTTATATATATATGAAAATAGGTCCTTTGGAGCAAAGATGTTATTTTGTATCCCTTCCATCTGGAAGTGTTCAGTATATTTTAAGTGCTTAACATTTGTTTGTTGACTAGGTAACTGAGGGGAAGCAAGAAAGTTAAAAATATAACTGCAACAATAAATATTTCAAAGGACAGTGAATAATACAATGGATATATCTGAAGACCAAGCTGCTAATCTGGTCCAGTGAGTCAAGAAGAGTTTACAATAAGTAAAGCAAAAATACAAAGAAATTATGAATAATAATGGGTAGAAGTTAAGAGACACAGGTACAGATTATTTTTAAAAATCTAATAGGAATTTAGGGCAGAAAGAAAAGAAGCAATGGGAGGTGGCAACACTCATAAAATATTGGAAGGAATATTTCTTAAACTGATAAAAGGTATGGCTTTCCAGATTGAAATATTTTTAGTTAACATTAGGTTGCATCCAAAAGAAACAAAGCTCCTCTTTGATAACTTTTATAACTTCCATGGAGAAAAAATACCTTACTTATCTAGAGCATTAAAAACAAGCTACTGATTGGGCAAGGTGGCTTACACCTGAAGTCCCAGCCCTTTGAGTGGCTGAGGCAGGAGGATTGCTTGAGACTTGAGATTAGCCCCAGCAACATAGCAATAATCCATCTCAGAACAAACAGACAAACAAAAACTATACATATCAGCCTCTGTGGTGGTGTGTGTCTGTAGTCCCAGACACCTGAGAGGCTAAGGCACAAGGATCGTTTGAGCCTGGGAGTTGGGGCTGCAGTGACCTATGATCATGCCACTGCAGTCCAACCTGGGTGACAGAGCAAAACCCTGTCTCAAAAATAAAAAAACAAAACAACCTATTTACAAAAGCCAGGTATCAGTGTGACATATAGATCTTCTAATATAAAATACTGGGTCACAGAAGAGTTGAGAAATAGCATCAAATTTCTCAAGAGAAAAAAATAGAGCATAGAGAGTTAAATTTGTTTTATTGTTGATTAAAATATGAGCCAAATAAGGACCCATGAGAACTTAAAAATATATGGACAACAATGTGATGAAATTATTCAGGGAAATATGTAAACCAGAAAAATAAGACTATAAGAAAGATAAAGAACATTGCCATGGGAAAGATGCATTACATAAAAAACAGAAACAAAAGAGAACTAAAAAGAAAATCTGTTGATGCCAGTTTTCTTTTTGGTCTATTTGGTTCTATCCACAGCATTTGAACTGCCTGGTTGATCTCCCTTTTAAAGACAGAGGCTATATCTGCTTCCTGTGGGTCCATTTTCATTGCTTTGTTCTAGAGTAAATATTTATGTATCATAAAAACTATTGTAGTTTTTGAATCTTTATCTTATAGATGAAGCACAGAATTATTATAGTCATTAGAATACCTACGTTGAAATTGTAAAAGTGCAAATTTCATACAACCAACAAAAATTAGGATACAAAGTAGGAAGGAGAAGAAAGAGATGGACCAAGGGTTAAGTGTTGATTCTCTATGCTTTTGAAATGGAAAGACAATAAATTTAATTAAACAAATGTTAAAAATGAATAAATCAACAAATAGGCCAGGCCCAGTGGCTCACACCTGTATTCCCAGCACTTTGCGAGGCCAAGACAGCTGGATTGCTTGAGCTCAGGAGTTCGAGACCAGCGTAGGACACATGACAGAACCCCACTTCTTAAAAAAAAAAAATACAGAGTCTTAGGCATGATGGCATATGCCTGTAGTTTCAGTTAGTTGAGAGGCTTAGGTGGGAGAATCACCTGAGCCTGGGAAGTTGAGGCTGAGTGAGCCTACGCACTTTAGCCTGGGTGATGGGAGTGGGACTCTGTCTCAAAAAGTAAGTAAGTAAGTAAATAAATAAATAAATAGAAGAATAAGCATTTTGAATAAAATAAATAGATGACACTAAAAAAGGTAAATACTGGAAGAAGAAAAAAGACACAAATAATAAAAGTCAATTGTTACAAAGGAGAAGCTTTGAGCAAGTATGAGAATACTAGATTCCATTGGAATATATGTTTCTGGTAGAAAACTTGCAGTCCTGTTATTCTGTTATATGGAACTATGCTTGGCACAAAACATAAGCACTGGTTACCGGTTGAATTGGACCCCTCTCCCATATGTTGAAATGTCATTCCCAGTACCTCACAGTGTGACTTCATTTGGAAATAGGGTTGTTGCAGATATAACTAGTCACATTATGATGAGATCATACTAGAGATGGACAGGCCAGTACTCCAACTGAACTGATGTTTTAAAAAAGGGGAAATTCGGACATAGTCACAAGCACACAGGAAGAACCCCATGTAAACATAAAGGCCCATATAAGAATATGTCTACAAGTCTTCAAGCCAAGGAATGTCAAAGATTAGCAGCAAACCACCAGAAGCTAAGGGAGTGGACAGGAACCAATTCCCCTTCAGAGCTAACTGAAGGAGCTAACTCTGCCCACGCCTTGATCTGAAACTTCTAGACTTCACACTATGATGATTTCTGTTCTCTTAAGCATGTGTTTAAGGTGCTTTGTTATGACAGCTGAAGAAAATGAATATGACCATCAAATAATTATTTGTTAAATGTACAAAGGAAATACACCATCTTTTACAGGTGGGCATTATAAATTCAATGTAATGTTGTTAATTAATATGTATGTATATAAATGGAAGCATGTATTTGTAGTTATATAGCTAATGTACAGATTGGAGAGAGTTAATAGTGGTGTCTGCAAGAATGGGGCAAGTCAGAGAGAGTGTTTCATTTTCATTTTATAACTTTTTTTGCCATGTACATGTAACATGTAGATATTAAAAAGATAAACATAAGTAGTTGATGAATAGATCAATGCTGTCCAACTAGAAGTGTCTTTTTTTCATATTAAGTGGTGAAATAATTTAAAGCTTGGAATTGATTCAGGAATATTGACTTCTTATAAGTACAGCTGTAGACATTGTGTCTTATTATCAAGCAAAATAAGGTACATTCGATGTAGAGATGTCCCCATGTAATTAACTATAGTTCATAGTTACTTTTTATTAGCATTTCTTGAGTGATATTAGGTAGAACTTAATATAAGTCAGATAGCCTGAGGTGATTAAATGATTTAATTGGAATACAGAGACAGTGAGAGAGTAGGATTAATGATAAGATAATACTTGGAGTGTTGTGCTTATCTTCACGCAATCATACATTTTGTAGAAATTTAATAAGTGCATGCTGTACACCTGGCATATGCTAGGCACAAAGGAGAGAATGGTGACTAAGTAATGAGTGTGGTAGTCCCTGCCTTCAAGAAACTTACAGTTTCAATTGTAGGCTTGTATACTAGTTTCCTGAGGCTGCACTAACAAATCCCTACAAACTTAAGTGTTCTAAAACAACAGGAATTTTTTTTTCCCATAATTCTAGGGGCCAGGAGTCAAAGTATGTTGGCAGGGCTGTGCTCTTCTCAGAAAGCTCTAGGGGAGAATCTTTCCTTCCCTCTTCTGGCTTCTGGTGGCTTCTGGCACTCCTCTGTCTGTGGCTGCATTGGTCCAATCTCTGCTTCTGTTTTTTTTTTTTTTTTTTTTCTTAATTGCATTTTAGGTTTTGGGGTACATGTGAAGAACATGCAAGATAGTTGCATAGGTACACACATGGCAGTGTGATTTGCTGCCTTTCTCCTCTTCACCTATATCTGGCATTTCTCCCCATGCTATCTCTCCCCACCTCCTCACCACCCTGTCCCTCCCCCATTTCCCCCCAACAGACCCCAGTGTGTAGTGCTCCCTTCCCTGTGTCCATGTGTTCTCATTGTTCAACACCCACCTATGAGCGAGAACATGTGGTATTTGATTTTCTGCTCTTGTGTCAGTTTGCTGAGAATGATGGTTTCCAGGTTCATCCTTGTCCCTACAAAGGACACAAACTCATCGTTTTTGATGGCTGCATAATATTCCATGGTGTATATGTGCCACATTTTCCCTGTCCAGTCTATCATCGATGGGCATTTGGGTTGGTTCCAGGTCTTTGCTATTGTAAACAGTGCTGCAATGAACATTCGTGTGCAGATGCTGGAGAGGATGTGGAGAAATAGAAACACTTTTACACTGTTGGTGGGAGTGTAAATTAGTTCAACCATTGTGGGAGACAGTGGCAATTTCTTAAGGACCTAGAAATAGAAATTCCATTTGACCCAGCAATCCCATTACTGGGTATATATCCAAAGGATTATAAATCATTCTACTATGAGGACACTCTGCTTCTGTTTTTACATGGACTTCTTTGTGTGTCCATGTCTGTTTCTCTTCTGTCTCTTATAAGGACACTTGTCATTAGATTGAGGGCCACCTGGGATATCTAGGATGATCTCACCTTGAGATCCTGAACTTAATTACATCTGCAAAGACCCTTTTTCCAAACAAGGTCATATTTGCAGGTTCCAGGGGTTACAATGGGCATGTGCCTTGTGAGGGGCCCCAATTCAACCACTACAGTATGGATAAGTGAATAGATGATTTCAGTCTGCTGTGACAGATGCTGTGCTAGGACATGTACAGAGAATTACAAGATGCATAGAGACACCTAGAAGGAGGCCCCAATTCAGTTTCTGAAGAGTTCAGGGAAGATGTTTTAAGTGAAGTGTCATGTAAGAAGAAACTTGAAGAATGACCAAAAACCAGCCACGCAAGGGCAGGGAGGTGAACTAGGAGAGCTTTCGGGGAGAGAGATAGTATGAGAGATAACTGGAAGAAGTTTACGCTGGCTGTGAAGTGTGGGATGAGAAGCTCAAAATGAGATGGCATAGGTAAACAGGGCCCACATTGTGACTGTCCTTGAAAACCATGTCTTCCATATTGGAATTTTGAAGCGATAGAGAAGGACAGATCTGTGTTGTTTAAAGATAGTCTGAGGAGGCTCATGCCTACAATTCCAGCACTTTGGGAAGCCAAGGCAGGTGGACCACTTGAGGTCAGGAGTTCGAGACCAGCCTGGCCAACAGGGTGAAACCCAATCTCTACTAAGTGTACAAATAAAATTAGCCAGGTGTGGTAGCATCACCTGTAGTCCTAGCTACTAGGGAGGCTGAGGCAGGAGAATTGCTTGAATTGCAGTGAGCTGACATCAAGACATTGCACTCCAGCCTGGGCGACAGAGCGTGAGACTCTGTCTCAAAAGAAAGAGAGAGAGAGAGTGGGGTGGGGGGTGGGGAAGGAAGGCCAGCAGGCAGGAAGGCAGGCAGGCAGGAAGGAAGGAAGGAAGGAAAGGAAAAAAAGAAAGAAGGAAAGAAAAGAAAGAAAGAAAGAAAAAAGGAAAGAAAAGAAAAAGGGAAAGGAAAGAAAGAAAAGTAAAAGAAAGAAAGAGAAAGAAGAAAGAAAACCTGAGCTGCAGTATGGAATATATATTGGAAGGGGTTAGGACCAAAGCCCAAGAGGCCAGTTAAGAAAATGTGGCAGTAATTTGAGGAAAAGATGATAGAGGATAAAGGAGATGTGTATGAGAGATCATGAGGATATAAAAGTATTATGCTCATAAGAATCATTAAATAAGACTAAACTTGCAAGTGTATGTCTAGTGTTTCTAAAGTGAAGATTCATTCTTAATCTGGTTTTCAGCTTAACTTTCTCTACCTATGACTAGCCCACGGGTACATATGGGCAGATAACAATATGAATGTAGCAGCCATTCTTAATAAACGCTTTTAATTTCTGAAATAAGTCCTGTTTGCATGGACTGATCTTCTTTAGTTTTTGGAGCTATGGAGACATTTTAATTTGCATTGCTTCAAAGCAGATTGGCTTTTAAGCTCCTTCCTTAGGGAGAGGATGGAACGGAACACATGAGTGATGGATATTGCTGACAACTCGGTGTTGATTATATGTATCTGTTTAGTTCTCTCGGTTTCAGAGTTTCACGACACCCTTGTTAAAATGCAGAAGGCTGTTATCAGAGTGGCAATGAAATTCTGCCCAGAATGAACTAATGGCAGCAACAGTGGGGAAGGTAAATATGTCACTTTGAATATAAGCAGTCCCTCAAGGCCATCTGTTGTACATACTGAAGAAGACCATCTGGCCCTTCTCACCTGGGTACTCACTGACCATGACAGGGATGTGCACTATGATCAGCAGGCAGAGGAGAGATTGCATGGTCTCACAGTGGTCTGACCAGGAAACTTACAACAAAATATTTGCTTATTTGCTAATAATTCTTCTGGAATTAAGCACTTGTGAGGTGGTAGAAATGGTACTCATTACTTGAGAATGCTTTTCAAGTACAACTCTCCAGGATTTGAAATATATAACAACAATAAAAATCCCTAGACAAGTTATGATTCACCTTAAGTGTGGTGGCTGTTTTAAATCTTTGGTACTTTAAACATGGCCTTGTGGCCCCTTTATACTTTCTTTTCATAGCAGGGATTTTGGAATTCTATTAACACACTTCTACTATTTTCTCCTTTATAGAGACTGACTTTTATTTTTCTTTCCTAAGTCCTGATGCTGAGTAGAAAACCATAGTGTAGCCATTTTTGTTAGCCACAATATTCAGTTTTATTCTCTCATCATAAACAAAAGATAGGTTTAAAATGACTTCAATATAGCTTGAAAAGGGACAGTAGCATCGTCTTTGTTTGAACATGTACTTCTTGTTGCTACATGCCACTGTACTCTATTTTCTGCCATCTCAAATGACCTTATGTGCGCCACATTTTGCTGTGACATTCTGTACAATAACTGGAACTCTAGCTTGGCATCACACAGCCCTCTGTTTTTAGAAGGGAATACTGGAGGTACAAATCTTGTGCAGCAGTCTGTATGTACCACTCACTGTATCAATGTCGTAACGTATCTATTGACATCTTCTAAGTAAATCTGGTCCTCTTATAAATGGAAAAATATATGTGAAAGTTAGAAATTAAATCTCGTAATCTGCAGACTTCACATAACCCACACAGCTATTGTCCGTTTATTCTCTATTGGAAGATAAATTATCTCAGTGGTCAGGCTTGAAGATTTAGGATTCCAATAACTATCAGGTATGAAATGTCAAAAATAGATTTATTTACATTTTAAGTTAACCCGGGAAAGGCTGATACACAACTTAGCATGCTTTTTGTTTACAAACAGAATTTTAAGTGTAAAAAATTAGTGCTCTATGTGATCACTGACATGTTTAAAATAAAAATTTGCATGAAGAGTATACAGAAATCTGCTAGCTAACTTCCTTTATCTTCTGCCCTCCTGATGATTGCTCATGGCACGGGACTTGTTTGAAATACTTTTCAGCTTGTTTAAAATTTATCATGCCTCAATACAAACTCTGTAAACATCTGAGAGAAAGCACTTTGTAACTTTTAAGTGGACAGAGATCATATTTATGATAAAAGTCTATGTTGACCATGGGGAAGGAGTGCAGAATAATCAAATTAAATGAAAATTCATGCTTTAGGGAAAAGCAAATTTTTATTATAAAGCTAGAAACCAGGAGAAACATAGAAAAACAAAGTTCATTTTAGACTCCATTCCATTTTGCCTTAAAAAATTCATTTTATGTTTTTGTCAGCATATACCTGAAATGGCAGTTAAATTCTCAGAAGTTTTTTCCCCCTGCATGCAAAGTAGACAAATGTCTGAAATAGAGGGATAAAACATATCCTTTCATCATTAAAAAAAGAAAGAAAAAAAAAAAAAAAGAAAAACCAAACCCTTAATATTAGGTTTGTGTTACATTTCGATGTTGGCCAATTCTTTGATTACTTTTAAATTATAGTGTTTCCATAATAATGTGCAACTCAGCATTTTCTCTGTGGGGCGGCAACTTCACGTTGGTAACAAGACATACCACTATTAACATTCTAAATTACAGCTCTTTGGTCTTGTCAATACCCACACATTATTTCAGTTCAAGTGAAATGCAAGGGTATTTAAAGTTTTTTTCCAACTGAAACATTCCACGAACCTATGAAATGCAAATTCTGGGTCTTTCATCCATATTTGTTTGTAAGATGACACCTACCATAGGCTAGTCAACTGAGCAATTACTTGCTTTTTGGATAAATGAACCTAGGACAGGATAGGCAATATCTTGTGATTATCCTACAACAAGATGAAGGCAAAATGCAAGGACTGTGATCAACGAATGAATTGGAAATTAAAGTCCCATCTACACAGCAGCAAATACATAGGGTGAGAAATAATCATTCTGTACAAGAACTTGGCAGTTTGTTTCTTAATGTAGGCACTGATCAGCTGTGATATTGACTCAAACTCTAATTTCTCTGTGCTTTTGTGTTGGATAATTTTGTCAAATTATCCATAGGCCCTTGAAGGGAAGCCTCCTTCAGTTTCCTTTTGGGCCTCTTTTGGAAACGCAGCATCAGAGCAAAATTAGTTGATGCTAATGTTGTCCCTTCAGTAGTGACCACTTGGTTCTTGTGTGCTTGTCATCTCCTCTACTCTAGGTTTCAATAAAGACAGTACTTTTGCAAGAAGCAAAATACTGCATTTCCAATTGCGCATGATTGTGGAAGGCATTAAAAATGAATGGATATCCATAATATTTTTATTAAGTAAATTTACTTTATTCTTAATATTCCTGCCATAGGTTTGGGCTATCTATATTTCATAATTCTCTTAAGAAAGTTTAACCCATTCAGACATTCATAAATAAATTTTGTGCCATAAATTGACATTCAGTCTCAAAATTTATGTAATAATGGTGAAAATTAAGACTTAGTACACCAAACCTCAGCACTAATCTTTCCCACTCAGAGTTTGTGTATCAGTTTGTGTATTCTTATGTATTAGTGAGGGAATTGAGAATTAGTGGGAATGAATACTCAAAGTTTGTCCCATAGCAAGAGAAGATGAATGTAGTTGTTGATCCCTGCCCTCCAAACACATTTTCATCCATCATGAGTTCATATCATGCAGAGGACCTGCAGACTCTCATTTTTTGTTCTTAGAGTTAGAAAATCTCTTATTTTACACTTAAAAAGGGTGATCTTGGAAATTTTACATTTTATCAGTTATTTATAAAGTACATTTCTTATCTGCTTTACACTCTGACTGAAACACCTTTGGGTATGTCTTCAAAGTGATACTACAGGAAATTTCTAATTATGCATAAGGCCAATATGTGAGTAGAATATGAAACATGATCAGCACTGAAGTTTTAAAGAACAAGGAATTATTCTCATGCCTTTTTACTTCTCATGCTTTCAGTCAATTATGCTGATAAATCTCCTTGTAATAATTGGTCAAAACTATGTAAAACGATGTGTTTAAAACATTCCATATATGATTCTTATATATCAATGAGGGAATTGAGAGTTAGTGGGATTGAATGCCTAATATTATTATTTCATAGTTGGACCATTTTGTTAATGTATCTCCTGCTAATATCTTAGTCACGAAGCACTTTTCTACGATCTTCATTTCACTTTTTAATTAACTAATCAAATACTAGCTAGGGAGCAAATTTACATAGCAATAAAGCTAGCATCCTTGTCAGGACTCATTAGTATACTGAAATCTAGAGAATTTTTGAAAATATGGTGAGCCCAGAAATTACTTAGGGAAAAAAAGAAAGAAAAAAAAGTTTGAAGACAGAAACAGAAAACAAAACAGTTAAAATGCCACATTTTCCTTATCCTGTCTATCACTGATCGGCATTTGGGTTGGTTCCAAGTCCCTGCTGTTGTGAATAGTACTGCAATAAACATATGTGTACATGTGTCTCTATAGTAGAATGATGTATATAATCCTTTGAGTATATACCCAGCAATGAAATTGCTGGGTCAAATGATATTTCTGATTCTAGATCCTTGAGGAATCTCAAAATGTGGCAAATGTAAAGCATGGAATGCTATGCAGCCATAAAAAAGATGAGTTCATGTCCTTTGCAGGGACATGAATGAAGCTGAAAATCATCATTCTCAGCAAATTAACACAGGAACAGAAAACCAAACACCACATGTTCTCACTCATAAGTAGGAGTTGAACAATGAGAACACATAGACACAGGGAGGGGAAGATCACACAGTAGGGCCTGTTGTTGGGGTGGCGGCTAGGGGAGGGATAGTATTAGGAGAAATACCTAATGTAGATGACGGGTTGATGAGTGCAGCAAACCGCCATGGCACCTGTATACCTATGTCACAAACCTGCACGTTCTGCACATGTATCCCAGAACTTTGTGTGTGTGTGTGTGCGTGTGTGTGTGTGTATACACATATGTATGTATATATACACACACATGCACACACACACACGTATACACACACACACATATATATATATAAATGCCACAAAGAGATCCCTTTCCCTCATTCATTCTCACAAATACAAAATCTAAAGTGTATCCTTTAAAGCTCAGCTAAGACACCATCTGAGGGAATTTTCTGACCTCCCCATCTGGAAAGGGAATCCTCCCCAAGCCCAATCTCTGGAGATCTGAATATTTTCTAACTTTAATTACGTTGAAACCTAGTTATGATTAACTGTACTTGTCATTCAAAACTTACTGAAGTTAGTTACACTTAACATGAAAGTTATGTGTATGTTACATTGTCCCTACTACTGTGTAAACTCCTTTAGATAAGAAGGCATATATATTCTTATTCATATTCTACACCACACATAGCAAAGTGCATGGGAAAGAGAAGGTAATAAATATACAGTCATTTAGCTAATGACTGTATATTCTAGGCTTTACAATTTAATGATAAAATTTACAGCTCAGATGTCCACGTGAGTTGACATGCTTTCTCAATTCTCCCTCAAAATTTGTCAGTCCCTTTCGAGATTTCTCTAAGAAACTCTCATATCTATAATCAGGGCAATTTAGTAAAACGTACAAACAAAAATCACTGCTACTATTAATAGCTGAAGTTACAAGGTGTTTACTATATGTAAACAGACACTGTTTTAACAAATATATATATATATATATATGCTCATTTAATTTTCCTAGCAACAGAGTGAAGAATCCTGTTAAACAAATGAAAAATCTGTGCCCTAGAGATATTACATAATTCACAAGCTTAGAAACCTATGTGCTTAATCCTAGGCAGTACAACCCTCCAGAAATTTTCCACTGAAAAAGCTACTTATGCTGGCTGGTTACATATGTGTGAATATAGATTCCACTAGAATTTGAATTATTTTCAGATATAATAATTCTGTACTTCAATAGTTGGGCTGTCAGATCCTTATCTTGAATTCTTGTTCAAATATATCATTGTTCTAGGTGCTATATCATGTAGATGTTTAATCAGACATTCCATTTTTCTAAACGTTCCTAACAACCTTGTAAGGCAGAGACTGTTTTCTCCATTTTCTGGGGCCTCGAAAGGCTCACAAAGGTTAAATAACATCCCCCACTTTAGATTGTGCTTTTTTCCTCATCACAGCTTACTCTCTTGGTTGGAAAATCAAGCTCAGACCAAGCCATTCATTTTCTAGACCAAATACTGATGCTATTTCAATATTTTTAAAAACCTCTTGGTTAATTTTTAATGTGCATAAAAAGCAGTAAACCCTTTTGAAGTTTCATTGGCTCAAAAAATAGAAGTGAAAAAATTGAAGGGGTTCATTAATCACTAGTTTTATTCCTATGTCAATATAGAGCTAGAACTAAGAAAAGAGTAAAAGTTTATTTTTCCTAGTTGCTTATATTTCCTTTGAAATTGGTGAGGTTATCTTTAAAATAGCACTATAATTTTCTTTACAGTTAGGAAATTATCTGTGGAATACAGTTCTTGTTAGAATCAAGGGATGAATACATTATTTCTAAGAAAATTATCCAGAAAACAGACAGATCCTGTTGGCACCACTGTGTCTGGTGCCCAGATAAGAGGCAGGGCTCTGTTACATAGGTTATGTAAGTTATCCCAAATTGTGTGGATATTGGCATTTTTTGAGGGAGGCAGCCAAACCTATGGTGGTTTTGTTGGTGTTAAAAGATTAATAGGTTGGTCTTGGTTTATAGTAACAGAAATCCAGGAGGAACAAACTAAATCAGTTTCACTATTATGATAGCCTCCAATGCACAATTGGCTCTGAAATAACGATTCATTATTTAAAATAATATCATAAAAGTATATTAATTCTTGATCCAATAAAAGCTGATGTTGGGTCAATATGAACTCATTAATGATCCTGTTAACAACTAATGTAAATGTGCAATTTTGGTCCAAATCACTGATTGGATTAGAGGCTCCTCACACATCATAACTACTTTAAAAAAAATAGTATCTGGAACAAGGAATGTTCAGATGTAATTACCCTCATTCACAATTATATAAATATATATACTCACACACATGTGCACGCACACACACACATATTCTGAATGAGGGCAATTGAATCTGAACATACACACACACACACACACACACACACACACACACACACACATACACATATGTATAGCCTTAAAGGCATCTGGCAGCAAATCTCCCAACTTTGTCATTTTCACATTGAATATTAAAAAACAATTTGTTAATGTTTGACACTCTCTAAACAAATGCTTCTCAATCTCTCCAATCTTTTGTCTTTCAGTCTCTTATTCTAGTCTTCCTGTCATCTTCCTTCCATTCCATCTCCAACTTCCTCATCATGACATTAACCAGAAAAGCTATGGCATTTCTAGAGCAGTGGCCTCCTGACATTTTTGAAACAGACTCCACTGCAAGCATGTCTGTGTTACTTACTCATAAACAATAACACATACAGTTTTGTATTAATATGCATGTATGTTGTAGAACATGCATAAACTTAAATGGTAAATTAAAATAAATGTGAATAGATATTCTAAGATTTTCCTTTTCTACACTCATCATTGCCCACTCCTCTCTGAATAGACCTAAGTATATTCGAAATAACATTTACTACTCATAGTCTGCTATTGACTAGTTAGATATGATTAAGTAGTTCTTTTGTGGCAAAGCATAATAATAACCTCAGTCTTGAAGGTTTCCTCAGAGATCCAGATTTTACATGATTCCCTTCTCCCTCTTATTCTCTCGTGTCCTGATTTAGCATGGAACTAGGAGGCAGACCAGAGAGGAAAAATGTGGCCAGTGGTGGTGGTTGTATGACTTAAGTTCTTCTGCATCTTTATAACTTGGGCTCATGACACTTGGCATTATCTTCTGAAAATAAATATCTCATTATAACAAAGACATTCATTCATTCTGGCATTTACAAACAGATTCTAAGCCCTGTGGACACAATGTTGAATAACTGTACTCAGTGAGCTATGTTTTAGTTAGCAATGGTGGAATCAATTGGATTCCAATGAATTCGTTTATTATGCATAAGATTATAGTAGAAATATATACATCATATCAGTAATAAGTCTTCTATGGATATAGAGAGAATTGAGCAACTAACTTGGCTAAAAAAATTGGGGAAAGCAAGCACCCCACAAAAGCAAAACATTTGAGGATCTTGATATATGAGCTTATATGAGTGTTCCACCTCTAGCCTGTTGGAGATACAGCTCAAAAGGCTGGCTCTGGTCATCAGAGTACCTGATGTAAAACAAAACAAAGCAAAACAAAAAAGACAACAATGATTTAGCTCCATCAGCTCTATAATTGCTCAAGATCATGTTCCTTGTCTCTTTGTTAAACTTCTGCTAGAGATAACCACAACATCCTGCTGAAATGGAATCACATTCCAGCCTGCTACATACTCACTTTTTGTCAAAGACCTGTATTTTTTTTTTCTTTACAAAAGCCCAGTGCTATTTTTGGTGTTCTAGTTTAGCCTTTCCTTTTTTCTGTCACTTACTCTCTCTGTCTCTGTCTCTCTGCCTGACTCTCTCTCTCTCTCTATTTTCTCTCTCTCTCTCTGCCTCTCTCACTACTCTTCCCTCTCTTTAGTGGTAGCCTTATATGTCAGTCAAACAGAAGCCCTACTTGAAAACTCCAGTGGGATTTCAGTGACTAGATGGCTTGCAATGGAATAAACTCTGCTACCTGGCTCACGGTGGTCCAAGCATACAGAATAGCATCTGGGATATTGAAAATGCTTAACATTTTTTATTTATTGATTTTTACCAGAAACTATACCTAGGGTTTTCCTTTATCTTATAATTAAAAGTTTTCTGCATTTTCAGTTGGTTTTAGGACACTCCTATTTGTCTTGTGACAATATATTTGAGCACCAAATATCTGCAAGTACATTTTTGGCTTTCTGGTTATTTATGAAGCAAAAACCAGTTTAAATGACATGAAATTATGTGATAGTTTTCAGTGGCCCAATGAAGCACAAAATAAGCTATTTACAAAGCTAGTAGCTTTACCCGGGACACAAAACTCCCTACGAATATGTTAGATAAGAACTGTTACAGGAGCTTGTTATGAATCTACACACCAACTCACCACTTGGAAATAAGCTTTCATTGACAACTCCGATCTTTAACCTAGGGAAACATAGGGATTTAGGAAGAACAATCTGCTCAACAGGCTTGTGTCATTAAAACCAGTGCAAGCTTAGTGTAAAAGCATACTGTTATTATGAATGTATCTGCAGAGCTAAATATACCTACCCTGCTTTACATTGCTTCTCTCCTTGTCAGCTGATACTACAAACGAATGCCTCCATTGTCCTTGCTTTCATTCCACATATCTTGCTACATTAGCCTGGAGCCTTGGCTTAACTGTCTTTTTGATTTTTATTTCTTTTTTTTTATCTCTATTTTTTAATTAAATAATTTTCAATTGATACATAAACATTGTTTATAAACTTATGGGGCATATAGATGATGTTGTGATACATATAATGTTTAGTGATCAGATTTGGGTAATTAGCAGAGTGTCATTCCAAACATTGATCAAGTCTGAGAATGCACGTGCTAGGAATGTTCAATATCCTTCTAGCTATTTGAAGCGTTGTATTATTGTTAACTATAGGTATTGTAAGAGATATAGAACACTAGAACTTAGTTTCTTAGAATGGTTTCTTCCCTTTTATACTGTCCCAGCTAGCCTCCTATTTTGGCTCATTCCATTTTCTGCATAATTTACTATCTTCTTTATGTCACCCATTGGTCGATGTTATCCTCCCTTTGCTACAAGTCTTCCCTAACAGCATTTTGGGGATAGATAGGAAAGAGAAATCATTTCAGGTATAGGTGTCCTTTTACCAAATGTTTGCATATTTTAAAGAAAGAATAAAGAGAAAATATTTGATTTTTTAATCAGTCATAGATAACGTATTGTATTTTCCAGAGCTTTAAAGTATAATATGTACAATACAATGTTTTATTTCTGGACATTTTTTTCTATAAGAAATGATACAGCATTTGATAAACATCACTTAATATATCAAATGGTTTCATAACAAGGAAAGGTATTCTGTTGTGTGAAATTAAATCACTTAGTAATTATACAGAATACTACAGAACATTATGCAGCTTGGTTATTTCTTTCACAACATGTCATGATATATTGGAATATATTTATGTTAGAATGTTATTCCTCAATATTTATGTTATGATTATCTCTCAGTATAACTTTTCCCATAATTTTGATTCTAGAACTTTTAGCAAACACATGCTTGTCCAGAATGCAGATTGCATTTGTCAGTTCCCTTATTGCTAGATATGGCCATGTGACGAAATTCTAGCCCATGAAAACTGCAGTGAAGCCGATGACCTGGGTACTACCTGCACACGGGGATGTAATCACCCCTGTACCATTTTGCCTTCCCACTGACTTGAATGTAGATGAGGACTCAAGATAGCAGAGAAGGTAGATAAAAGGGGTGTGGATTCTGAAGGCAGAGAGCCTACATATTGATTCAGAACTTTTTATTCCTATTTTATGTGTGTGACAGAAATATGTCACTTAAACCACTATTATGCCTTCTGAGATAGCAGCCAAATCTATATCCTAATACTGAGAGATAGGCTGAGCACAGTGGCTCACGCTTCTAATAACAGCACTTTGGGAGGCTGAGGCAGGTGGATCACCTGAGGTCAGGAGTTCGAGACCAGATGGCCAACATGGTGAAACCTCATCTCTACTAAAAATTCAAAAATTAGCCAGATATGGGGGTGCATGCCTGTAATCCCAGCTACTAAGTAGGCTGAGGCAGGAGAATTGCTTGAACCCATGAGGTGGAGGTTATCGTGAGTGGAGATCATACCATGGGTGTGATCTTGGTGACGAAGCAAGACACCATCTCAAACAAACAAACACACACACACCTGAGAGTGAAACTAAGATCCTAACATTAATTCAATTTGTTGTTGGAATATGATGTTTTGGTTGGAATGTGGAAGTACATGTCTTCTCAAAGTTCAGATTATCTTTGCATCTTTTTTGGAGTTTATTTTGCTTTGCGAAATGGATGATTTCTTGTCTTATGTGGGCAAATAAACATATGTTCAGATATTTATATAATTAGTATGGTTATTAAAAAATGACTATTTAGTTTTCACAGATGACTGAATTTTGGATTCTCTCTAATTAGTAAACCACCGTCAAGAACAAGCACACTACTTCTTCAAGAAAAAAATGTCTAACTGCAAGTCTTTCCCTAAATGTTTTCCATCTTCACATCTCATCTGGTTTAAAGAGACCATTTCTTAGACTGTCTCCCTCCTCCAGGCTACTTTGGAATCTGTCTCAAAATTGCTTTTAACCAGTTGTCCACCTCACCCCAGAGACCAGCCAGGCCCTGTGAGTGCTGGTCATATGTCACTCAACTTTATGGTGCATTCACTAATGTTTGCTCACAGTTTGTTTGGTTTTCCTTTGATATCAGTGGCTTCAATTTAATTATATATTTCATCGTATTTAGGAGAATTATTAGCTGAAAAGGTTGATGTTTACATATACTACAAATGTAATCCCCTCCAACTGAGGACTCCTCATAAATATATGTGTGACTAAACCCTGATAGTCAGAAATATCATTAGAAACTAAGAAAAACTAAACTTTGCAAAACAATGAATGCCTGCCAAGATTTATGGGTTTCAAGGAATGATAATTTATATCAAGAGTACAATGACATCTCTAGAGCACTATGTCAATACATTTTGAAGATCATAAACTCTTATATTTTTTTCTTCAAGTCTTGGAAGCTTGATGTTATCTTGACACAAAAATTCCATGTGCACAAATTTGTTGAAGGATTTGATTTACACACATGATTATCAGTTAATGAGCTGATCCATAACTAAAATGATATTAGTCTTTGATTTCACTTTCCCAAGTTCTTCTCTTACAGGTATCACTATGGCTGACAGTTTTAAATATATAGACGATTAGCAAATTCTTTCTGCCATTTGACCATTTGGTACCACATTCCCACTATTATGCTTTCTGAGATAGCAGCCAAATCTATATCCTAACTAATACTGAGAGATAGGCTGAACACAGTGGCTCATGCTTCTAATCCCAGCACTTTGGGAGGCTGAGGCAGGTGGATCATGAAAATGTGGCACATGTGTACCTCCAAAAAGCTTATCTCTTCTAATCAGTGGCACTAGTATTAGTAATCAAGTAGTTGATTAGAACTCTTGTTAATACTGTGAAAAACTTTATAAATACTTGTTTATAATTTATAAAAGTAATAATTATAATAATAATGCAGATAAAAGGTTGCTTTGTGCCATGCAGAAAGTGCCTCAGTTTATATATTAAATATGATTTTATTTTTGTATTTCTGTTCATGAAATGCATTTCATACATAATTCTGTGATATTTTATAAAAATTATATGGAGTAAAAAGTGAAAATTCCCTCCTTCCAATCTTTTAATTCCACTCATCCAATGTAATTGCTGCTAACAATTTTGTGCCTATTTAGCCAGGATTTCACATATTATTCAGACATACAGAGATGTTTATACTACTGTCTACATTCATGTATGTATATATATGTGTGTGTGCATGTATATATACACACATACATGTATATACATGTGTGTATACATACATACATACATACATGTATATACATATATATGCACATGTATATATACACACACACATATACGTGTGTGTATATACACATACGTGTATATGTGTATGTGTGTATATATACACACATGTATATATACATATACACACACATATATATGTATATATGTATATATACACATGTGCATATATATGCATATATGTATATGTATATATAGACACACACACATATATATATATATGCATACACATACACATATACACTTGGACATTAAGGTTTGGCTGTCTATACATATTGGTCTGCTACTGTTGTTTTTCAGATACACTGTAATATGAGCCTCTTTCATGGATCTCACTTCATCTTTTTAATGGCAACATAGTGTTTCATACAATAGATAAATAATAAAATTTGTATTGATGCAAATGTAGAATGTTTCGTTTTTCTCTCAGAACATGGAATATAATGATGAACTTCTCTGTAAATATCTTTCTATGCACAGAGAAAGATATGTACTTCTATGTACATATCTTTCTATGTACATATCTTTCTATCCTCTATTATTTCTTCTGGTAAAATTCAAAAAATGGTGAAGTGCCAATTAAACAGTATTTTAATATTCAATAATGCATAAAACAATAATTCATATGCATTTTAGTTTTAAGGGCTTCTACCATAACTATAGTTTTCTAGGGTAAATTCCCAACCTAAAATTTTGCATTAATCTATTTATTACAAGGCATCCTAAATGGGCTGTAGAATTAAAGTAAATACTCCATCAGACAATATCACAACATTCTAGAATGACAGAATGCTTAAAATAGAATATTTAAGTTAGAACTTGTAAATGGGATATAATTATAACTCTCACTGTTATAACCATGCACTAGTGACATGTCCAAGAGTAAATTCTTTCCAGCATTCTTAGTATTGATATAAATGTTCAAGTGGTGAGTATATGTTTCTGGAATGTTTAATGTTTCTATTGGCAGTTGGGTGGAGTTTGTTTTATTTTAGCGGACTATGTCATAGGTCAGTTAATACTGTCTTATGTCAGTATAGCATTCCGTCTACAGATTTGATAGGATATATGAAAGTTTTTGGAAAAGTTACCTAAACATTTTAATCATAACAACTTTATGGAGCATTACCATTTTCATAAAACTTATGGAAGGAAGGGAGAGTTTGCCAGAAGCACAAAATGCTGTTGGCATAAAGCTTGTGGACACTGATTTTTGCTGTAGAGTCTTCGACTTCATTTAAGCTAACTCATGACACATTACTGATCTACTTTGTTAGCAAAACCACAGTCTATGAAAACCAGATTTTTTCACTACAAAGTAAATTGGAAATTTCTTTTCTTGTGGTCGATAGCCCCAATTGAACAGAACAAAGAAATTAGTCTTGTGTTTAGGAAAATTGCAGTTATGGATGAATATATCAAGAGAGGGGCAATATGTTTTAATTGGTGCATACGAGTGTCAAAAATTTAGGGTTTCTTCAACGCTAATGGCCCTGTGGGATTTATAGAAGAAGACACTGTACTTGGACTTATATCAGGGCTATAACACACTACATTTTTTGGAAAAATGTGGGGAAATTCAAAAAAGAGACAGGTTTTGGTCAAGAGTTCACTCGCTAAAACATAATTCAGGTATCACCAACTGAACCCTTGCTTCTTTCACTTGGAAGCTTCACAGGGCAGGATGGCATCTTTAGAATTAGTCAAAGGGGCTGTGGCATAAAACATAATTTCAGGTATTGGCCCTTCTGGCCCACAGTTAAATAACAGTTGTGGCAAGAAACAGAGACTATGATATATCTGTTGAAGGTGAGTGTGCTAGGGTATCACTTAAAGTGGCATCAGCACATTTTGGGGGTGGGAGTAGTTTTGTCTTTGCATATGTAAAGATATTATTTTAAATATGTGATTTATACCACTTTTTTTCTTATGAAAACACTCTTTTTGAGGAGAAAAAGAAATATGTCCAAATAAATGCTATTAAATAAACAGTACCATAACTTTCTTTATAAAAATTAGAAATCACTCTACAGAATACCTTGAACTGCATGCTCATGAGATATCTAGTGGCAATTTAATTCCAAATAAAGAAAGGGATACCAATCCTGTTTTCAACACAATTCTGAAATAGAATGTTCATAAATCATCATACATATTATTAGTGAAATGGATAGATTGTTATTCTTTAATTTTTACATATTTTGATGGTTTCACCAAGTGGGTAGGCTTTGAATTATATATCTACATGACAGAGCAAAAGAAACATCTTCACATCTTTTTAATCCAAGCAAAATAATAATTGAGGAATCCAAGGCTATTTACAAAATTTCAAAAGCCAGAGAATCTGTGCGTACACCTTACCTTTCTCTTACGAAGTCTGACTTGGTTATCTGTGGGTTCCTGGGTGGCCATAGTCTCTTTTAAGTGTAAACACTGCATGTCATCTTGTGCCTTGACCTTTGGTGGACTTTTGTTTTGATGTTCTGAGAAACCACGCTTCTCCAGGCCATTTTCAGCTGACATTCCATTGAGGCAGGAAGGAGGCTGCAGAAGGCAGCTTCCAAAATCTGCTTTTAATAATGGCAGTCCTCTGTCTGTACAAGGAATAGCCAAGAACTCATCTTGTACCACATTGCAGGTGCTTCCTTCATCTTCATCTTTAGGGAAGTCAGGTTTCCTTCGTTGCTGAGCAATTACAGCAGAATTAAGCAATTGTTTCTCAGGTGCAAGATCTTTCAAAGTATCAACTGCACTTACTTTGGGTGCATCTTTTATTTCATTTAAGCTTGTTTCATTGCAAAGCTCCAGGCTTTTACTTATAGTGTCAGTAACTTTTCTCTCCCCACTTTCTTTTGCCAGTGTGAATTCAGTTTTACCAGCTGTTCTCCAGGAGTTATAAGAACCTTGGTTACTTTCCGTGATGGGCAGTGTCTTTTCTAAGGAGCCTGCTCCTTCGGTCATGTGTTGGCCTGACGTTTTATGCCCTTGGGTAGTTAAAACCTGTTTATTATCTGTAAGGTATAAATCAGAATCGGTATCCTCATCAGAAACATGCACTAGTGTTTCTGTGCTGGCCTCCAGAGAAAGAAACTGATCTTCACCTTCATGGCTGTCATTTTCATCTGCCTCCTTTGAAAGGTGACCCATTGGCCTCCCAGGAATATCTCTCAGCTCTGATCCATGACAGCAGTCAGGTAATGAAACACATTTCTCTTTGCGGTCCACATTTAGAGTTGCATCTTTTTCCATACTTGCCTGCAAGCTGTCAGCTACTAGTCCATGATGACATGCTGTGTTATAGTCATCAGAATTAAAAGGCTGTCCCACCCATTGGGTCACATGTTCTTCCCAGCTTCTCTTTCTGATAGCTACAGACATGTCATCGTAATTTAACAACAGACAGAGAGATACATTCCATATGAGGGTAAAAGAGATGGAACTTGATGAAACATTATTTCAAAATCACCAATCAAAGAAGGGAGTGAGTTCTGTCATTTCACCACCTATTAAAAAATTTAAAAAATATATAGTCACAGATATGCTTCAAAAATCAAAATATATCTTAGTAAAGAGAACACTTAATCTGTGCTATCAAAGTTAAGAGATTTTATAAAGCTTCTGTTTAGTAGCTGTAATAGTGTTATTTCTTTAAAAAGCAGCCTGATACTAGAAGGAAATTTTACATTTAATATTTGTGATAAAAATCATCAGCAATACTTTTAAAGGCAGTTGGATTGGTCCATTAATGAATAAAGATATAAATAAACACTTAAAACTCCGTTAAGAAAATATTGGAAATGCAATACTTAATAAAAATCACTGGAAGAAACGTGTTGCTCTAGCTCGCATGCTTTCTTGATTTACTTTTGTGAACACAACTTGTTAAATAAATCTATTCACTGTTTGGTTTGAATCACAGCAAAGGCCACCAGGGAACTGTTCATGCAAAACTTAAGCTGTAGAGACAGCATGTGTAATGTATTAGTGTGTGAAAGAGCTAACACCAAACCCAAATGACCAGTATGTATTTACTCCAGGGAGTGACTAAGGAACATGGAATAATCCAGTTTAGCGCATATCAACACACAATGCATGGATTAGAAAGCGTAACACATACCATTTAAAGTGCCTTAGGACAGATACATCTATACATGCATCCTATTACTGCTACTACCAGCTAGCAAGCTGGTATTGTTGAAACTTAAGGGAAATTAAATAATTTACTAAAGTTAAACATGTAGGAAGTGAGCCTAGATTCAGACTGGGTCCTGCTTGTAAGGTCTAGACTTAGATAGTCCACAAACTTCATTGTCTCCATGGAATTATGAGATTTTACCTTCATCCCTTCTTCTTATATATCTTTAGTATGTGTAAGCCCTAAATATTTTATGTAAGAATTCAAGTGAATGAAAAGGAAGATAAGACTATAAGACAATTGAGACAATTCCTCAGAAACTTCTCATTCTGTTTGGCTTCTAAGATGTTTTGTTTGTATATTTCTGTTGGAATTTGGCCATAAAATTTAAGTAAACAAGAAAATCATGCATAAGATAAGGTCAGAATATAAACACGTTCCAGATATCCAAACTTTTGCCTTGAATTCTTCAAATCCTTAAAGGAAACAAATAGTACCAGTGTAAATTCAACCTTATAAAAATGACTGACCCAAGTTTTGCCCCACAATGAAACTATATTGTTGGACTGTGAAAGAAAAATCCCATTCACAGAGCAGACACTTTTAGTTTTTATTCCACACAAGAACTGTCAGCACACACCATAGATTGAGTTATTGATTTTTGATATAAACAAGATTAACTGCTGTGCTGATTTTGGATCTCTTTAGTCTACTGAAAAGGACCTTGACTCCCCAACAAAAATTTTGAGCTACACTGACTAAGCACATGCCTGAGAGGTAAACATTTCCACCCTGTAAAAGCTGGTCAAGTTAAGAAATGTGCTAGAATTTTAGTATCCCAGCCTGACCAAATATCTTTTTGGATACTATTTGTTTCCCTCAGAGGTCTGTGGCCATCTTGAAAAATGGTCAGCCTTCACATTTTCCATGTTGACATTCACTTTGCACTCAAAAGAAAATATAAAGTTTCTGAGTTCCATGCACAAGTCATTATAACGTGGGAGGCTACAAAAAGTGGAAAGAACGCATAGATGCAAGCCAGAAAATTTCTGCTTTCATGGGCAAATTTGGGATGCAATAGGGTTTTAGATGCTTTTCTCTCTTTATTTTTATCCAGTGTAGAAAGAGCAGACTCACTTAAGAAATGCCAAGTGGCATTACAATGTCACTCCTAAGCCACATTTACATTTTAAGTTGAACCTGAATTCTGGTTTCATTTCTTTTACTAAGAAGAAAGACAGTTTTATTAGCTTTTGGGGAAAAAAGAATTACACAAAAATTTTGCCTTTAAGACTTGACAATAATATTCATTAACTTCTGTCACTCAACCTTGACAAGTAGGTATTTCTATCAAGTCAAAGGAAGATAGTTCAACAAGTTCTGAGACAATCTAACTGCAAAGAGAAATTGTAAATTAGATAAATCTAATAAAGCATTTACTCTTCTTGTCTTCATTTCTAATCTAGGTTCTTTGAACATTTCCAAATCATTTCTGTAAGTCTACACTTTTATTTTTAAGGTATGTAATTTCTCAATTATCATTATAACCATCGTTACATTTGGTATACTCCTTCCTTTCATATCATGTGGTTTTATATATATATATATATATATATATATATATATATATATATATATATAAAATGAATGTCTGTAAGCTCTTCTATCTACAGTTTTTATTTAAATTTTATAAGACTTATAAATTTTATACATAAATCTATGATTTAAAGACCAAACAGATTATTAATAAATAGGAGCATTAGAGTATTGTCAATTGCATCTGAGTTTACAGGTCTCATTTCCTAAATCATCTGAATTGATTATAATCTATCCTGTAAGAGACAGAAGTCTTTCTAAAAGACTGACTTCCCCTGTGAGCCTCCTCACTGGGCTGCCTTATTTAAAATTACATTTCAAAAAACTACTTATTTTTTGAATTTCTTTTACATTTCTTTTGTAATCCTATTCATGCAGTTTCATTCAGAATGAGCTCAGTTGCTGAGGATTTGGTTGGAGGATCTGGAAAAGTGTAGGTCATTGAAGGGTGTTGATTTTATGAAGTGAATTTCCATGGGGATTTTTTACTTTTTAAATGCATGTGTTCAAGCACCATGACATTAACATTACAAGAGACCGTATGTACTTCTAATGATGCAGTGATTCTGGAAAACACTTGTGAAATTTTCAAATTTGTGATATTAGTGCAGAGAATGTTTAGAAACAAGTGATTTTGAATTAATTGTTTGGGTTAATTTTGTAACACTTACCATGCCTTAACATAAGCATTTTATAGCATACAGTATATACATTAAAAATTAAACAAAATTACTGGGCACGGTGACTCATGCCTGTAAGTCCAGCACTTTGAAAGGCTGAGGTGAGCAGATCACTGGAGTCAGGAGTTTGAGACCAGCCTTGGCAACATACGGAGATGCTGTTTCCACAAAAAAATGCAAACAGCCGGGAGTGGTAATGTACACCTGTAGACCCAGCAACCTGGGAGGCTGAGGTGGGAGGATTGCTTGAGCCCAGGAAGTCAAAGCTGTAGTGAGCCATGATCGCACCACTGCACTCTTGCCTGGGTGACAGAGCAAGACCCTGTCTCAAAATAAATTAAATAAATAAATAAATAAATTAATTAATTAATTAATTAAATGCTACCGTATTTAAGATTGGAGACATTCTAGTTTGAGAATCACTGATCTATATGTGTTATCAGACGCTTGTGCTCTATTTTGCACTTGCCTCTAAAATAAAAGGTCACTTCATAATTTGACTTGCCAGTTGTTCTTAGAAGAGAAGAGCTGGATAATAATGACTACTGCTGATTCTATAGCCTGAGAGAGCAAGGTGCAAATGAAGTGCCACTGGCTGAAATCAAGTGTGCAGTCTATAGAACTGACAGTAGTTAGATCATAATCACTATTCATCAAGCATTTATTTAGTACCCAATGAGTGGCAGAAACTTGGCTAAACATTGGAAATATAAACCTAAATACTGTATTCTACCTTTGCTACTGAAGCTTGCAATTTTGTGGGAGAAACTCCTGTAGACAAGGATAATAAGTTCTATCATGACCACAATATCACTGACAGGGGTACAAATACCAAGTAGGGGCTCATCAGTTCCCTGCCCTGCCTTGCCCTGATCTTGCTCTTGCCCTTGCCTTTCCTTTCCTTCCCATTGCTCTTTCCTTCCCTTCTCCTTCTCTCCCTTCCCTTCTTTTCCCTTTTTTTTCTCTCCCTCCCTCACTTCCTTCTTGGTGGTTCAGGGGATGGTGAATATGTCAGGTAGGGCTTCACAGAGGAGAACATATCGGAATGAGGTAAATTTTCTGCCTCCAGAACATTCAAGTCAAATGGTATTTGAGGTAGTGTTCCCTACTGGATGGAAGAAATCTTCCTTCCTTTCTTCCTTCAGATTTCTACTATTCTAGAATTACTCTTTGAAAAAGATAGCAGAGGCAACAGTAAACTCCAGAGAATTGATTGTAACTTGAAAACTCACTGGTTACCTTGGAAGGGAACATTTATCAGAAGCATTTCAGAGAATATTAAGAGAAGAAATTTTTTTAAGAAAACAATTTTAGCATGTGTCCCAGAACAAAAGATTCAAATCTTCACATTGAAGGGAACTTATGAGGATGCAATGATGCAAGGAAGAAAAATAGACCATGTAAAAAATATTATTGTAAAATTTCAGAACTTAGGAGATAAGGAAATTGTTCTAAATATCATCAGAGAGAGAAAAAGAGATTATTTATTAGGAATTAGGAATCAGTGGTATCAGAGTTCTGAAAGACAACAGTGCAGATAAGATGACAGGTAAATCTGATTTCAAAATTTGGATGGGAAATTATATCTGCCTTAAAATTATATGAAGAGTCTTAATTTTTTTTTTAACCTTTTCTCAAAAGCTACTGGAGAGATAGCTACCCACAAATTAGAAAATAAACACAGCAGGAAAAACATGGCAAAAGGAAGGCAAGAATTCAACACAAGTGAGCATGGAACAGAATTTTCAGGATAAAGTTGTGTACCAAGTCTAACGGTCAGTCATTTCGCTTAAATCCTATAAAGTTCTCTCCTGTGGATATCTCTAAAAAAAGGGAAATAATAAATTTTATATACTACGTATTGAGAGGAATTTTATAGTAAAGTCAAGCAATTTGAATGGAAGAATTATTAAGAGTCAGAGAGAACACTAGAGAAATCACTTATTAACTCCAGGAAAAAAGGTTTGTAAGAAGGAAATATAATTATAGCATACTCATTAAGCTGTGGCTAATCTTTTCATGTAGTCAAAATAATGTAAATAGTAAATATTAAACTAACCAAAACATAAGGAGCAATTATTTTCAGTGCATAGGATTCTGTGAGGGGTGAGGTTAGGAAGGGTAGGGAAAATAATTTAAGGAAGATAGTCACTTTCTAAAGCAGGAAGTTAACAGATAATGTCTAAAACAGAAAAAAACTCGTAGTCCAGTCATATTGTTTAGAAACACAGAGTTCAATATCAGAAGACCTAACTAAAAATAAAGGGTTAAGATTTGGTGTGTCATTTGCTAAGAAAGTCTTACCTCTGGATTTCAGAATTCATGTTAAAAATAATTTTAATTTAAAAATGTTCTAGAGCAGTAATTTTAAGATTGAGTTGATGCATAAACACAACTGCAGTTCTTCTACAATAGGTCTGGTGGGACCAAAACATTCTTTTTGCCCCTTCCCACTCACCACACCATCCCCTTGGCAATCACACAGACACCAACCAATCTTATGTACATAGCAAGGAAAAGGTGCCAGTTTGGATATGTATCTTGTGTCACCAATGTCGGTGCAATTTCTATGAGCTTAGGTGGGTCCTTTAGAGCGTCCTTTCCTTCCCCAAGTCTCCTGGGGGATTCCTGAAATTTACAACAGGTATTCCTAGGAATCATCTTAGCCATAGATTCATGAAATAACATATAAATAGCATTAAATTAGTAAATGCATATGGAGTGAGGAATTCTCACTCAAATTCCCACTTTTCCTAAATACCTCACTCACAGTAGTTGGAAAGATGTCAGATTTTGTATTAATCCCATCAAATGCATATATCTTGTTTTGTCCTTTGAGAATACATGTGAGATACACACACACACACACACACACGTTTTATATATATATACATCATGTATGTATGTACATGGATGTATCACATGTGTGTTATGTATATATCACATATTTACACATGTATATATACATATATGCATGTGATATATATCACATATATGCAAACACATAAATATGTATATGTAAACATACACATATATAAATGAATGAACCCACTATTGACTCTTCTGGGTTGTGAGGTTGTGAGTATGTGTGTATACACATATATATCAATATAAATAAGGCATGATTGACTCCAGAATATTTTATTAAGTATTCTGAATATTTAATGGAAGGGGAAATAAAGACATAATAGCATGGCCACTTTTCTTTTCTTTTCTTACTTTTTCCTTAGATGGCTAGAATTACTTCTGTTTTCCCTTAGAGTCTTTCATCCTGATTAGCCATCCCATGTTAAATTTCTAGGTCATGTTCTCCTCCTCCTACTGCTTTATATACATACAAAGACACACACACACACACACACACACACACACACACACACACATACACATACATTATACACACACACACACACAATATCACGTAGCATGTGCTTAGTTACTATGGGAAGGTAGAGAAGATGTAAGGAAAATAATCTCATGTTAATTAACCATAAGTTATACTTTCTAAAATGCTCTCTTGGCTTATGAACCAAGAAAAATACACCTGTAAATTTGGCACATTTTGTTGCTATGTGGTAAAGGTAACTTTGGTAAGATGGATATGTTGGAAACCTGATCATCCCATAGTGATATGAAATCTTACTATATCTTAGCCTACTCTTGGCGACTCACATTTATACATCATATGTGCCCTTAAAACACTTACTGAATTGAATTAAGCAACTGGAACAGACAATCAACAACCTGGAAACAGACATGATCACAAGATCAGAGATTAATACAGTTTTTCAACTCACGTCAGAGTAAATATTCATTATAAAAAAACATTTGTGAAAGCCAAAATGAAACCCATATTCTTAATGATACTGTCAAATTACCTAGCAAACTAAATTGTATACATTTGGGTGTCTTCCCACCGCCACACAATTCAATGATAAATGAAGAGGAGTGTTCTTTATTCCCAAACTAAATTGACATATACTTAGGAGCAGCAAGAAAGCCCAGGGAAGATATTATGTTAATTCCTTTATGTAAATATACAAGAAAATAGCAGAAATCATAAGAGCACATTTTAAAAAAGCATTTCTATGAATCTAGTCCAGACAGCCAACATTCAGTAAAAAGCATTTAGTGTTTTTCCTTTAAAATATTCATGCTCTTTAATCTAAATTAGACAAGACTAGAACTAGACTGTGGGAGGTTAAACCTTTAATAACATGATGCAAGAATTTACCTTCATATGATTTCATACATTTTCTCTTTCTTTAGTAGCAATATGTGTCTTAATTCCATGGAAAATTATTATTCATCTACTTTTACATACTTTGTTTAATGCTGGAATTTACTTGTTGTACCTTATTAGATGTTAGTGGAAAACATGAATCCCTGTTAAAATTTTTATTGGTAAATTGCTTAATGGAGATTAAAATATTATATATGAGGTAGCTTCCATGTCTTTATGCTGTGTGGGAAGCATCAACAACTTTACTGAATTATAGAATAAATCATCTATAATGAGCCAAATAAGGGGAATAAGTAGTATACCACTTTTTCCAAAAGACGCATCCTAACTTCCATCAATTTTAGTCTTTAGAAGAAAAATGAAGAAATAGGTAACCAGCTTAAAAATATTATTTTACTGTTAAACCATTTTTAGGTATGTCTGAGTTTTTACTGAACTTAAAACATATTTTCTTATTCTTAGCTCTTGGTGATTCAGGCAAATTTGAAAATTCACTCTTTCAATCCACTAGAAGTCAGCTCATCAGAAAACAGCAGAGTGTTGCAAAATTGCAAGCTATTATTTCAGTGGTGTTCTATTTTTACATACAGGTAGCTGCTATTTAATGTCACTTCCAGAAGTGTCTAATTTTCTTTCAGGGAGGAGACCAGATACTGGCAGTGTTTGGTTTACCACCCACTCTATGGCTCAAGTCAGCCAGATTTGGAGATTCTCTTAACACTTTCTTAAGCTACCCAAATGTAATTTGAGGAAACTTGGAACATTTTATGATATTTTTTTGATATCACTGAGACCTTTCTTGGGATGTTGGTTTCTGGGAGATCCTAGAATTAACACAGCCTCTAGGGACAATATTGCTTTATGGATGTAGTAATTTCTAGGTATCTATATTTTATTTGGATTTCTATATATATATATATATTTTAAGTATGCAGTCTTCTTAATAGTGGTGTTCAATCCTATGGAGAGTAATTTGGGCATAAACAAATACATTGTACCTTAGATTAATTCTACAAATAAATTTGTTAATGAATAATAATTTTTTTTGCTGTAATATCTCTCTTCTGTAGAATCTCTTACAATAAAAAAGTATTGCCTTTCCTCTGGACTTGTTTCACTTGAAATTTTTCATGTAACAGGAAATAGCTTAGGGTTAAATCTGATATTAAACATGTGGCTGACCTTTCTATTATCGATGGCAAAGCAGTATGATTGAAATGTGGTTTGCTTTCTTATAAAAAGACATTTTCATTCAACAAGGAACACAGATTATAATGCTTTATCATCATCATGGTGAGATGTGGTTTTGCTTTAAGTGCTCTCTTTATTTTTAGCTTTGCTATCATTTCTAAGAACACTCCAACAGTAGACGCAGTCATCACTAAGTGTAAATAACAGATATGGCTACATCAACACAGGTACTGAGATAGCACGTTGACAGTAGGGAATTACATTTTTAGTCATTCCATAAGCGAAATTTTCACTGAAATCAGGGACAAGAAGTGATTTGGAACTTAATTACTTCTGTCAGCTTGGTATCCTATCTGGGGTCGATGTCTCTGCTATCAACTTTTATCTTCCATACATTTCTATCATCTCATCTTAATTTTGTCATCTACCTATAAATGTTTGAGCTTGTTTTTATCACCCAGTGTTTTTCTTAATACTTTTTAAGTGCATTCGAAACTTACAATGATAATGTTAATAGTAAAAAGAAAAGACAATCCTTCCATTTAATAAGCATTTATTATGGGCCAAGTACTGCATTTGGTCTGTTACTTAGAAGCTATCTCGTTTAGTAGTAACAAAAATATTGTGTTAAATAGATACCATTATTGCTCTAATTTAATAGGGAAGAACTTTGGCAGGACTAAGTAATGAGCTCAATGTTAAATACATACAGGTGGGCAGGAATTCTCTCCCATTTTTTGTGAGGTTGTGTGTTAAATAACTTTTTTTTTTCCTGGTGAATAAGTTTTGTTGCCTAAATTCTATGTACCTCAGTTTTCTCAGTTCTATAATGGGAATAATGAAAAAAACTGTTGAGGGGAAAATGATGAGTTAATAATAATGAGATTACAATATATGTAGAACACTTAGTCTATGGCACATTTCCAACACTCATTAGAAGTAAAGTGACTTGATCATGATGATGATGATGGTGATGATGAGTCCTTTAGCTTTTGACTGATCTTAGCTGCAGAATCCGTGGCTGAGTATGAGCTGAAACTATCTCTTACACAGATGAGTTATTAGAAAAAAATGTGAAAGACAATTATTCTATATTACTCTTTTTTTTTAGATGAAGTTTCTCACTTGTCACCTAGTCTGGGGTGCAATGGTGCAATCTTGGCTCACTGCAACCTCTGCCTCCCAGGTTCAAGTGATCTGCTGCCTCAGCCTCCTGAATAGCTGGGATTACAGGTGCCTGCTACCACACCCAACTAATTTTTTTTTTTTTTTTTTTTTTTTTTTTTTTTTTTTTTTTTGTATTTTCAGTAGCGATGGGGTTTCACCATATTGGACAGGATGATCTTGAATTCCTGACCTCAGGTGACCTGACCGCCTTGGCCTCCCACATTCTTTCTTGATTAATTGACCTATGCCTTTTCTTAAACGATGACTTGTTGATTATGCTGTATGCAGAACAGTTTGCACATAGCAAATCTCATCTGATGCTCAACATGACCTGGTAATCCCATACTTGACTAATAAAAAGCAGGAACTCAAAGTAGTTACGGGGCAAGAATCAAACCAGAGTGATAAGTGGTAAAGATGAAATCAAAGTCAATTTTCTGACTTTGCCCATTATTTTTTTCAGCACGCCACCCCATTTAAATTGTGGAAAATTCACTCGTGCTCTGTTTTCACTGGCGTCATGTAACTTTTAATTTCAAACTATTTCTGGATGCATGTGCTTCCTTCTGGTGCTTAATAAACTTGAAATGTCATCTAATGAGAGTGTTGTTAACCTCTGGCCTCAGGCTCTGATGATTCTTTCCAACCTCTTATTTTCCTTCCCCTTTAAAAATTATTATTCTATTATTTCAGGATGTCTGGAAAATAAGAAAGAAGTCCAACTCCCACACATTACCATTCCTCAGCCCTGGTTTTCCTTTTTTTCATTTGCTTTTCCCTCCATTCATTTCACAAACATTTATTGACAAATAAGTGTTGATAATTCCTGACATGCTAGTATTTTGCTAATATCCAGGAATAAAAGAAACACTAACTGAATATCTAAACTTGCTGTTTGATATCCTACTTCTTTTCTATCTCTTTTCCATTAACAGGTCTGGCTTTCTCTTTGAATTATCTGAACTGCATTGCTAAAACACTTCGTTATTTCAAGCAAATACAGAAACAACCTTTTCACACATACAGTTGTCTCTTCAACACATTTATCTCAATTAATGAGCAAGTTCATATGCATGCTGTTTACATTATCTTTCAGCTTTTTTTTTTGCATTTGAGTCCCTGTTTAATCTTTTAAAGTTCATTTATATATATACTCTATATAAAATGTATTTATATACACTGAATCAAAATTAACAATCTTTTTAAACTAGGTCTCAAGATCCTGGTTTATTCACCATTATCCTGTTTAACTTCCTTAAAAATTAGCTCATTTATTTCTCAAAACTCTATAAACTATAAGTTTAAAGACAAAACAGAAACATGGAAGTAAACACTGTATTTCTCTATCACACCAAAGTCAATCAAGAGTCATGCTTTTCTGTAACTGTTTAGCCTATGTTGTTTATGCAAGTGGCTTATCTTTTGTGAGGGGAAAGCAGGCCCAGTATTCACACTACTTCCTTCAAATCTGTAAGTTTTGAGTGTTCCCTTGTCCTTTTCCAATTCTCATGTGCAATTCTTAACATGTCTATTTTGATAATAAAATCTCTGATCTAAATCTCAGTCATTTGGAACTTTGCCATATTGTAATAGTTTTAAAGAGTGATTCTCATAACACTGACATCACTCATTTTTCAAGAGGAAACAAATAAAAACAAAACACAAATTTCAAGTGATCCATTTTAGACTTACTTTAAGCCTGTAAGACCTCAACCTCTATGAATAAGACTAAATCATGTTGTAAGTATTTGTAGTGAGTTATACAGTATGGGTAGGTAGAGATAGAGACAGAAAAATTCTCTTTTTAGAATTATAATGTCCTTATGAAGAAGATGAGGTGATGTGCTTTTACTAGGCCTTCTAGGAATCATGCAGTCAGTTATTACCACTTTACTGTACTTATTTCTCATTGCAATAATATAGAGTGTGGTGACATTGAAAGGAAGTGTTGAATAGTGTATCTTTTAAGTGGTAATAACATAAGGAAATTCAATCTGGTTCATGAAAATGAAAAAAGAAAGGATCATGACACATTCTCTCTAAAGGAATGGCAGCTACTAGAAATGGAATGTGTTACTTTTATGAGAAGAGGTCTTGTCTGAGAAGGTATACTGCTTCAGCACACACATCAGCAAATTTCATCATGTATGAAGTATGATGCAGATGAAATATCCAATGCTCCCATGATATACCACATTGTTAAAATATTTATTTATATATTGTTAAAATTCTGCATTTTACAACTAAATGACTTTGTATACGGCTTCGAGTGGATATACAAATCAATTAAGGGGTTGAAAACATGCTGGAGAAATGTAAACTTATTTTTTATATGTCCATTGAGGCTTTTTATATATTTAGTGAAAAAAAAAACATGTAGAACTGGAAATAAACTACAGCAACAATGATTTAGGCTAGATAGAAGAAAGGATGTTGGGAGGGGGGTGCTGTAAAATTGCCTCTGAAAGTCATTGGTTGGGATAGTTTTATTATGATCATTTGAGTACAAGGATATAAACTAGACAAGCTATTTTCTAGCCATATTTTTAGAGAAACACCAGATTAAAATTAATATAATTATTAGCATATGGATTGCTTTTCTTGGCATAAACATCAAATATAACAAAACAGTCATAAAGCAGGTGACTACTTTAAAGGGTTTATTGAAGGCATATTAATTTGATTTTTTTAAGTTATGATTTTTTTTCCCACATAGGTAATACTGGTGACAGCTTTATGCCTTTTTTTTTTTTTTAAAAAAAAAATAAGAGGAACTCTTATGGAATCTTCATTCATTGAAGTATGGAAAATAAAAAATAATAATACATAAGAGGAACTCCAATCTTCTATCTAAAAAGCAGCCTTCTACTGGACATGATTATGCTGCATTATGCGTAATTATTACTGGAGCGCAGGGTGATGGGGTAAAAGATATCTGAATTATGAATCAGGGCACTGTGGCTCTGCTGTCATCTCTTCTACTAGCTAGAGGTGTGACCTTGGAGAGGTCACTTTTAAATCTCATTTCTTAGCTTCTTGTAGGCAACCTCAAGGCAGTATTAGAGGATGCAACCTCTTATGTTCTTTCCTTCCCTGAAATTCCATTTGGAGAGTTTAATTAAATCATCATTTAGATAAGTTAGTATTTTATCTTTCACATATATAAGAAGCAGATTCTTTTTCTCATATTTAAAAAGCTTTCACACAAGTTGTCAGTGAATAGTTAAAATGTGTCAGTGTATGTTATTTTAGCATAAAATTTGACTATAGCTAATACAGCAGATAATCACCTTGTACTATATAAAAACTTAAAATGAAAATACTTACTTGGTTTCTTAAGCTCCAACTGTCAAAATAGCTCTCCATCTTTCACTTAGTATTTTTTGTGTTCATCTAATAGATTTGAAAATGTACATGAATATGTATTCTCTTTATGTACCATTTTATTTCTATAAAATAATGATTTTTATTATATTCAGAAATACAACAATATCTTATGCATTATAGGTCCATAGTTCTTCAGTTATTACTAAGCTTTTTCCTAATATATTATACATTTAAACATTTAAGATTACCTTAAAGAGACTACAGTCAAGTGGAAATGTAATTTTACGATTACATAAAGTAAGGACACAGTTTCCATATGACTGAGTGATTTCTGGCTGCCTTAAAAGAGTTATAATGAGTGTCAGTGTCATTGAGATTGACTTCATTTATTCAAAATATTACACAAAATGTGACCTGAGCAGTGAATCCAGGAAAATTAACATAAACTAAATTCAATTCTGACATTTAAATTTCCAAAACTCAGACTAAAGACTAGTCGGGACAGAAATAATTCCTGAAATTTCATTTGTTTACTTTTTTTTTTTTTTTTTTTTTTTTAAAATAATGAACATTTTAAACTGTACAGGAGAAGCTTGACATATGATTGAAACTGGTGGTTTGGGGAAATAATAATGAATTCAATTTTTGTAGTTTTAAATGATACACAAAATACTCTTTGGAGACTGATTATTAAGCAAAAGTCACTGGGGTGCTTTCTACTCTCCCTGTTGGCAACGGAAGGTAGGGGAGGAATTCATTTACACCTCACACTGGTGTGTGAGAAAATGTATTTGTTTCACGTTATGCCATGAAATAGGAACACTGGTCTGATAGCTCAATTAATAAATAAGTTAAAAATTAAAAGAGATCAAAATAAAATCTTACTTTACGGAGGAAAAGAGTTAAATCTATATGGAGCCTATTTTAGAACTGACAGTTTGCTAAAACGGTTTGACTTACAGTTTTCTACTTTCAAACGTTTTCCCCTTTTGATTTTATGGCTTTGCTCTAAAACCTAGGAAGTCACCAACTCAGTGCAAGATGCTAACATTTATCTCAATCTTTCTGCCTCTTCAAAGAACAGCTCAAAGCATAAAGATAGTCCATAGCGTCTTACCTAGACAACGAGGAGCTGAAACGCCAAGGCATGACACTGCTCAACACTCAGGCTAGGAAAGAAGTCCGTCCCCGTTAGTTTCTCCAAAATCTAAGTTCCCATTTCGTGGTTGAGATCATGGCTCTATTCTGAGCAGTTTCACGCAGTGTGTGATTCTAACAAAAACACCCTCTGCAGCTGGAGGGAGCCTTAGCTAAGGCAGGATCCTGTCAAGGCATTCCTAGTGACTTCTGTCTACTAAATTCAGACTGAGGTTTTGCAAAAGGGGCCTCCACAACCAGGCCCAGATTGCCTGGAAAGTATTTCCTGCCTCTGAGGAGTGTGCATGCGAGAAAGGCTGTAGGAAGAGGGGAGGAGGGGAGAGCCCAGCCGCCTGGGCGTTTTAGGAGTTCTGATTTTACACAGAACTCAAGTGAGTTTTGTCAAAGCTCTTGAGGTGATTAGCTGGAGAGTCATAAAGTCCTAGAGCTTTTTCTATCCCACACTGCTTATGAAAAAAATAAAAAAAAGAATGAAAACATAGTTCTCTCTCCATCCACAACCTTTCCACTATATTAAATGTATATGCACAGCTTAATCAAAATGCCTTTGCTCGCTCTCTCATTTCAAAAGATCTTTCAAGAGAGCAAGATGAATTTAGCCTTAATACCACAATTCTTCTAAATTGTAAAACCTTTTTTGAACATGACTTAAAACTGGAAATGCTGCAGCTTTTCATTTTATCCCTGAGACCATCTGTAAGTAAAATCTCAAGCATCCAGTTAATAGAACGATTTCTTCCAATCTCTCTGATCTCAAGAATCCTTCACAGAATTAACATAATTTGTGTTATGGCAAATGCAGCAGCATTACCTCTAGTCAGAATCCTCCAGTTACAAAAATTCAGTGCTGGAGCAGAAGACAGACTCCATCTTGATCATATTAGAGTCTTGCTGACATTAAACACTTACAACTGCTTCCATCTATCATGGCAGCGTTCCTGAATCACATCTCTAAAGCTGCTCATGGTATCTGCATCCTTCGTCCCTCACAAATTTTGTGAACTATCATCTGTTTATCTTTTCTGCTTTCTTGTGCCTCCCCTGAATGACTTCCTTCTAGCTGCTCCAGGCTGGGAACTTGGACTACCATTTGGTTTTGATTAAAACCAGACAGCCAACTCTGGAGAATTTAGGGAATAAGCTAATGGAAACTGCAAGTATGGCTTTAATTAGTGCATCAATTAATAATAGAGGTTAGCTTGTCTTATAATAAGATGTCACAAATACAAATGCAGAGGAAGATGAAGTCGTTTCAGGAAAGAAGTTACACCAATTTTCCTTCCTTTATGACCCAGAATCCTCTTTAGGGAATGTGGAAGGAAAGAAGAGGGAGGTGGCCTTGGGACAGCCAGGCTGTGGAGAGGCCAGTGGAGCAGCTTCATTGTTTATACCAGGGAAGCAGGAAACAGCATCTCTGACTTTAATTATCTTGCTTGTCAAAATTGCTCAGTAATGTCTCCCTTCTACTTTATTTACAATCAATGGATTCTGCTGCTATTTATGACTCAAGCATTTTTTTTTTTTTGGGGTGACTGATGATCAGATTAATCTAATTATTGGATCTATGTGCTTCTTGCAAATTTCTAGAGGCTTTCAATAATAATAAGTGCAAGAATAATTTCAATTTGATGTGACATAATGAGTAACATATAAAGAGGTATAAGACATTTTAAACTTGTTTGCCCTAAGATCCGTTCTGTTCTCTGAAATTGTAAGTGGTTTTCATTGTCCACTGTTATTCTCCATCCCTGTGTATCACAAGGGCCATCTTGCAGTATTTTCTGATAATATTGGGTGGGTGATAACTCAAAGATGCACAATGTGCTAACTGCTATTTCTTTCCTTATTAGATAACTGAAATCTCTCAAAGTTAGTGCAGATCATGAACTGTATTTGACACATGTTAAATGGCAAGAACGACTTCTACTGTGCATGAGTTCGAAGATGAGAAATAGTCAAATGAAAACATTTGGTCAGAAGCAGTTTTAAAAGTTTAGATCAAAGTCCTACTGACTAAACACATGAGCATTTAGGTTTTTTTAATTTATGCCAAGAAGGAATTCTGTTCTTCCATAACTCCTTTAAAAAGTATTCATATTCATATTTGAAGTATTTGTGCTGACACTCTGCCTATTTAATCATTCCAGCAATTTTGTGTGTGTTCTTATGTTTTATTTTACAAATAAAGTATTGAGAAGTAATTTTCTCACAATCAAATGATAGGAAGTGGCCAAGTCCACACTGGAACTCACATCTTCTGACTCCAAGTGTTGTGCTTTAATTTTTCTTCCATAAACTACCTTCCTTAACTTCCACTTAATTTATGTATGCAATTGGGAAGACTTCTTAAATTCCATGAGTTTCTTATACCTCTTTAATAATAGAGACAATTTCACATAACTTATAGATTAGAAAGCAGGGTGAAATTTATATACATAAATATTTATGTATTTATATTTACTTCCCTAAGAAAAACACTGGAGAAGAAAGGAATGAAAATTGATGTCTTGTCTTTCCTAAATATACCTTGTATATCTCTATCTTGAACTGTCTCTGCTTTTATACTGATACATAGTGGTTGCTCAACATTTATATCAGCACTGTGCTAATTCTTAGCTAGATTTTACTCATCAATACTGTACCCTGCCCCATATAATTTAGTTTTGTTTCTATTTATAATGCCTGGAGAAAACAACAAAACTCTGTTCACAAATGCCTTTTAGATATCTAGATACTCTTATTAGTAAGTTTCTCATAAACATACCCTTTTCTAAACAAAAAGTACACTATGTTTTCTTCTATTAATAGAAGGATTACTTCCCAAATCTTTAATTACTTATATTTATTTTTCATTGTTCACTTGCTTGATTCCAAACAAATCTCAGATCTTATAGTCTTATAAAGGTTTTACCAAATATGAGTATAAATATAAATAGTGAGAAAACTTCCTAAGTATTTAATATTGTGCCAGAAACATTGAAGGATTTCAAAATATTTGTCCCCTTCTTTCTACATGCAAATCTAAATACCAACTTCCTTAAATGTTTGACAATTGCTCTGTACTAGATCAACTAATCAAAGAAGAGGATGGAGACAGTTAAGTACTTGAAAACAAAGTATCAGGAAAGGAGTCTGCTCCAAAACTAACAGCCTTGGGAATCTGTGTGAGTTACCTAACCCAGTAAGGATGTCTTAGCTTCCATAACTAAGAATTGTCACAGTCCTAGAAGCTAGTCCATATAAAGCCATTAGCTAGAATTATTTTTAACACTTAAATTATTGTCTTGTTTATGTTTACATCTCTCTTTCAGATATTTTTAGAATCTTCTCTCTCTCTCTCTGTTTCTCTCTCTTCTATTGAACTCCAAGTTAAATGTGTACATGTGAAACAGTTATATTGGTGAAACAATTATGTACTCTGTGCAAAGAAAGGAATAGGAGGAGGAGGATTAAATGTTTTTTACAGATTGCTTTTTTTTTTTTTTTTTTTTTTTTTTTTTTTGATGGCCCAGGCTAGAGTGGAATGTCATAATCCCGGCTCACTGCAACCTCTGCCTCCTAGGTTCAAGCAAATCTCCTGCCTCAGTCTCCTGACTAGCTGGGATTACAGGTGCACACCGCTTAACTTGGCTAATTTTTTTATTTTTAGTAGAGACAGGGTTTCATCGTGTTGGCCAGGCTGGTCTTGAACTCCTGTCCTCAAGTGATCTACCTCCCAAAGTTCTGGGTTTAGAGGCGTGAGCCACGGTGCCTGACCCAAAGATCACTTTTCTACCCATGTACTTTTACCTAAACAATACACATTAACGATGATCACTTATCTAGTCATTCCCCAATCATTTTCAGGAAAATTGAATCTGGACTTCTTTACAAAATTCAGTGTCTTTAATGTACTTCAGTAACACTTTGTGTAAAGCAGGATCGGATCTATCCTTTGAAAATAGTATTTTACTCTTTTTTTTTTTTTTTTTTTTTTTTTTGAGATGGAGTTTCGCTCTTGTTTCCCAGGCTGGAGTGCAATGACGCGATCTCGGCTCACCGCAACCTCCGCCGCCTGGGTTCAGGCAATTCTCCTGCTTCAGCCTCCTGAGTAGCTGGGATTATAGGTACGAGCCACCATGCCCAGCTAATTTTTTGTATTTTTAGTAGAGACGGGGTTTCACCATGTTGACCAGGATGGTCTCGATCTCTCGACCTCGTGATCCACCCGCCTCAGCCTCCCAAAGTGCTGGGATTACAGGCTTGAGCCACCGCGCCTGGCCTTATTTTACTCTTTTATGAAATAAGTAGTAACATCATCAATTCAGTACCCACATTCGATATTTGTGATATTATGAGTAGAAGTCAGCTTTTATGTTTTGTATTTTTGTTAGTGAATAGGTTTATAATAGTAATGAACCTGAAATTAATATATAAAGAGAATAAATACCTTTAAACTATTTTGAAGTATCCACATGCACATGGTTAGTGTTATAAATGTAAGAACACTTTGTCCATGAAAATTATCCCTCTAAAAATCTCTGCTTAACAATTTGCTTGTAATTTATTGAAGTTACAATAATATATGGAAGCAATAAAAATAGAATTTATCAGAATTTCTAATTTATCTTTTTCAGTAAGTTTTACATGTCTTTTCTTTAAATAAGTTCACTTTGATAGACATATCCAGAGCAAAAAAAAAAAAAAGTTCACTTTGATAGTCACATTGAGAGCAAAAATATAATTTTATAGTTTATATTCAATAAGCATTATTAATGTTTTGATCAACATTGTCAAAATTTTGACACCTCAATTTGGTAACCATGTAGTATTTACCTGGAAGTACTCATAAAAGGAACATACTTAAGTTTGGTGTTAAATGATCAAAAGTAGCAAAATCATATACACTCTCCAAAAGCAATGATTCCTGCTTCTTGGACTACTGATGTTCATTATCCTCCTTCATTGAAAATTATTACCATCTATAAATAGATATGAAGACAAAGGTATATTGATAAGTTTCAAATGGCTTTGAAAAAAATAAATGTAATAAAAAATAACAAAAATATATATTGACACAGACAGGCAGACATATATGTCTTAGAAGTTAATGAGTCTGCTTGCCTGTCCCATAGGACTAGGATACCCTCAGACACACAAAGCTTCCAAGCCATGCAAGAGTTTGTTTAGAGAGATCTGTGTGTGCCCTGCCTGTAGAGCCTGAGGCTCTTCCTCTGTCAAAGCTTCCTTTTTATGTTAACACTTAAGCTGAAGTCACCATATGCCACCCTCTAGTCACCACCCTTATTATATCACACCATAATATTCTCTGAAATCCTCATTTCATGGCCAAAAAATGGGTCCAAATATTTTCAGTCTGTTCAAGAAATGTTTCCATCTCTTGCCTGATTTTCCAGCCCGTGAATGATAAACTGGTTAAGAAAAATGCAGTCCATATACACTGTGGAATACCCTGCAGCCATAAAAAGGAACAAGATCAGGTCCATTGCAGGGATGTGGATGGAACTGGAAGTCATCATTCTCAGCAAACTAACACAGGAACAGTAAGCCAAACACTGCATGTTCTTACTCATAAATGGGAGCTGAACAATAACACATGGAGACAGGGAGGGGAACATCACACACTGGGGCCTGTTGAAGGGTTGCGAGAGGGAGAGCATGACAAATAGCTAATGCATATGGGGCTTAATACCTAGGTGATGGGTAGATAGGTGTGGCAAACCACCTTGGCATACATTTACCTATGAAACAAACCTGCACATTCTGCACGTGTCCCAGAACTTAAATTAAATTAAAAAGTTTCCTCTTCGTGGTTGGCTTAGATCCCACAGTCTTCAGCTTCTTTTATAGCTCTTCAAATGGGGCCACACATTCTCTCCTACACCTGCTCCCCTGGGAAAGAAGGTGCACTGCTTTTCTTCAGTCCCCTCGAAATGTGTCCAGATTCCTTTTCCTCAGTAAAATCTCTGGTCTGGTTAAATCTCTGCCTTTTGAGATTCATTCTAACTAATTTCTCATCCCATACACCACAATGCAGCACTGCACAACATTCTCAGCCCACCATTTGGGAGAGGGAGGCAAGTATGAAGTATGACAAAGGCTCGTGTCCTTGAAACAATATTTGTTCCAATTTCTGTCAAAGTAGAAATACATTTTTTTCTGTCTTTTTCTTTCAAATGGAACCATTTGAGAACCTCAGTACACATACCAAGTGAACATGCTTAATATTGATCCACACACTGAAGTGATATTATGTATTTACTATGTGCATAGCACCATTCTATGTGTATTTGTCAATTCAGTGCCCACATTCAATATGTGTAATAAAACAGCTGCATCTTTTTTTTCCAAGGTGAGGCTCTCAAATGGTTCCATTTGAAAGGAAAGATGGAAAAAGGTATATCTGTACTTAACAGAAATTGGAATAAATATTTTTTCAAGGATACAAGCCTTTGTCAGAACATTCTACCTACTGCTTCTACCCCCTCCAAAAGGTGGGATGAGACTGTTGCCTGGTACTTTGCAGTCGGGTATGTGATAAGGAGCTGGTGAGAGTGAATCTCGAAGGGCAGAGATTTAACCAGAAAAGAGCTTTTACAAAGGAGAAGAAATCTGGGATGCCTCACTAAACATAACCTTACAAATGGTGGATCAATTTTGCCCTCATGCAGCTTAAATGGGGGGTAAGGAATTGGTAATCAAGAATAAACATAAGGCTGGGTGTGGTGGCTCAGGCCTGTGGGTAGTCCCAGCACTTTGGGAGCCTGAAGTGGGCAAATTACTTGAGGTCAGGAGTTAGAGATCAGCCTGTACAATATGGTGAAAACCTGTTTCTATTAAAAACACAAAAATTAGCTGGGACTGGTGGTGGGTGCCTGTAATCCCAGCTATCTGGGAGGCTGAGACAGGAGAATTGCTTGAACCCGGGAGACGGAGGTTGAAAGTGAGCCAAGATTGTGCCATTGCACTCCAGCCTGGGCAACAAGAGCAAAATCCTGTCTCAAAGAAAACAACAACAACGAGAATAAACATAATAATCAGTAAATTATCTAGTATACGGATAATTGCTAGTGAAAACAGAAAATGCAGAGCATGGTAAGGAGGGTGTGGAATGAAGATTGAGGGGCAATCATGTTATATAATTAAATAAAAAACACCAAGGTAAGCCTCACTGCGGGGGTGGCTTATCACTAAATACTCAAGAAAAGATGAAGGAGATGACCATATAGATATCTGGGGTCACAGAGTTCCAGATAGAGTGAACAGATAGTGTGCAGTCCTAGGAAGAGTGTGCCTGGCAATTAACAGAAATAGCAAGGGAATTAATGTGGCTTGAATGGAAGGAGAGAGAGGGAGAAAACTAGAAGAGCTTAAGTTATTGAGGAAGAGAAGGTTAGGCAGTGTCTTGTAGTACTTTCCATTTGATTCAGTGAAAAGTAGATACCTGGAAAGGTTTTGATCAGACATGTGGCAAGATCTACTTTACATTTTAATAAAATTATTTGAAAGGAATTAAGAGCCAAAGCAGAGAGACGAAGTCAGTATGGTAATCCAGGTGAAAGATGATGGATAGTGGTTCAGATGAAGGTAATGAGAAAGATCAGGTTTGAAGTTACTGTTGTAGTGTCGTGCCACTAATATTTTTTTGAAGAATTAAATTTGCCATATAAGAAGAAAAGAAGAGTCAAAAAGCTTTTTGAGCAACTGAAAGATGGAGTTGTCATCAATTGAAAAGGGAAATCAAGAGATAAAGCAAGTCTTGTGAGACACAGTTCGGCATTTTAGTTTTGGGCGTATTATATTTGAGATGTCTGTAAGACATTTCTAAGAGAAGTGTTAAATTGGCAGTTGGATGCATGAATTCAAGTTTGGAAGAAAGATCTGGGCTAGAGAAATAAATCTGGGAATCTTGAACATACTTGAAATTTAATGCCCAAAACTAGATGAGATTGACAAGAGAGGGTGTGTAAATAAAGTAAGAGGACAAATACCTAATTGACCATTGGATTGAAGAAAGCAGAGGTGTTGATAATGAAAGGAACAAGCTCAAAGAATGATGTGGTAAAACCTGTTAGCATGGTTTAGAAGAAAATTTAAAGCCAAGACTGGAGATACACATAAAGTGAACTCTTGAAGAGTTTACTGCAAAAGAGAGAAAACACATGGTGTGGTGACTATCTGGAACCAAGAGATGCTTTTATTAGGATGGAAGAATTACAGTATATTTGCAATTTTTTGTTCTCTTCTATTTTTAAAACTAATATGACATCTTTTCGAGGGGAGAGGAGAGTATAGAAATGTTGAAGTGTATTCTTAAGTAGGAGAGAGGATAGGATCTAGTGCAAAAGGACCAATTTCAGATAGGAGCATGATGCATGTGAAAATTTTAGTGAGTATTATATATCATGACTCAGTCACTCAGCTAATCTCAGCTAGCTACCATCACAGTTGTCACCTATTCTATTTATTATCATTATTATTGTTATTGAGACAGAGTCTCACTCTTTCACCCAGGCTGGAGTGTAGTGGCATAATCTGGGCTCACTGCTACCTATGCTTCCTGGGTTCAAGCCATTCTCCTGCCTTAGTCTCCTGAGTAGCTGGGATTACAGGGACACACCACCATGCCCAACTAATTTTTGTATTTTTAGTAGAGATAGGGTATTGCCATCTTGGCCAGGCTGGTCTCCAACTGCTGACTTCAAGTGGTCTGCCACCTTGGTCTCCCAAAGTGCTGGTATTACAGGCATGGGCCACAAAATCCAGCCACCTATTCTTTTTTTTTTTTTTTTTTTGAAACAGAGTCTTAATTTGTCACCAGGCTGGAGTACAGTGGTGCCACCTTGGCTCACTGCAACCTCCGCCTCCCAGGTTCAAGTGATTCTCTCTCCTGAGCCTCCCGAGTAGCTGGGACTACAGGTATACACCACCATGCCCAGCTAATGTTTGTGTTTTTTGTGGAGATGAGGTTTCACTATGTTGGCTAGGATGGTCTTGATCTCCTAACCTCATGATCTGCCTTCTTTTTGACTTCCAACAGTGCTGGGATTATAGGCGTGAGCTCCCACACCCAGCCCACCTATTCTATTTAAACAAATTTCTTTTTGTTATTCCTAGCCATATATTTAAAAATATGTAGCCTTAATAGTCTGTTTGTTAGATGATATCTGTGAAACAAAACAAAACAGAAAACAGTTTTGCAAATGCTCATGTGCCTGATTCTTTATCTAATACCAGCTCCTGTATTTCTCTGAATGAAACATGATATATCCAGGTGCAGAAGGACAATTTCATCTCTTAAAATTGCAAAGAAAGGTGTTGTTTTCGCATACTCTCATTTTCAGGTAGTATATATTTGCTGTTGTTTTTTATCTCTGAGCTCTTTTGCCAATTTCTTCACTTTCAGTTTTTAAATTCATCTCTCAGTTCTTCCAGACTTGAGTTGCTTTTGACATTTCTCTTATGTATTTTGACAGCTTTATTGAGAGTTAACTGACACAATAAACTGTGAATATTTAAAGTTAACAATTTAATTGCTTTTGGCAAATTTGTATGCCTGTGTATCATTTCAACGAACAAAATAATGAACATATCCATCACCATTGAGTTTCCTCCTGTCTTTTTGCCATCTCTCCCTCTTGCTCCTTTCTCCCTTCTGCTCCCAAGGCAACCACTGATCTGTTTTCTGTCACTGCAGATTGGTTTACATTTTCTAGAAGTTTATGTATATGAAATAATATGTGTGTACCTTTTGTGGCTTCTTTCATTTAGCGTAATTATTTTGAGATCCATCCATGTTGTTGCATGTATCCTTTTTAGTGCTGATTAGTATTTCATTGGAGGAATATATCATGATTTGTTAATTCACTAATCTGGTGATGGATATTTGGAGCAATAGCATTGGGACAACGTTATTTGGTCATTACAAATTAAGCTGCTATGAATATTCATGTACAAGTCATCGTATGTATACATTCTTTAGTTTCCTTGTGTAAATACTTAGTACTAAGTTGTAGGAACATTTGGTAGCATATTTTGACCATATTTGGAAACTCTCAACTGTTTCCTAAGGTGGATATACCGTTGTGTATTACCAGCAACAATTTCTAAGAATTTTTGTTGTTACACTTGCATGCTAACAGTTGGTGTGATGAATCTTTTTAGTTTTAGCCATTTTAATAGAGGTGTGGTCATTTCTCATTGTGTTTTTAACTTGCATTTCCTAATGACTAATAATGTCGAGAATCTTCACATGCTTATTTGTCATCAGCATATCTTTGAAAAAGTGTCTGCTCATGTCTTTTCTCTGTTTTCCAAAATTGGTTTGTTGGTTTCCTTATTACTGAGTTATGGGAGATCATGTATTCTACATACAAGCTCTTTATCATATGGGTGATTTGCAAATACTTTTTCCAGTCTAGCTTGTCTTTCCATTTTATTTTGAAAGTGCCTTTTAAAGAGTAGAAGTTTTTAATCTTGATAAATGAAATAACTATCAATTATTTTTTTCTTTAATGAATCATGTTTCTGGTCTCATAGCAAAAAGATATTTGCCTAATCTAAGATCACAAAGATTTCTCCTCTACTATATGCCGGAAGTTTTATAGTTTTAGGTTTTATACCTGGGTTCTATGACATATTTAGAGTTAATTTTTTTATATGGTGAGGATATGGATCAAAGATTTTCTTTTTAAATATGGACATCCAGTTGTTCCAGAACCATTTGTGACAATTGTTTCTCATGGAATTTTCTTTGCACCTTTAACAAAAATCAATTGACCAAGTATGTGTGGTCTTATTTCTAACCTCTCTAGTTCATTCTATTAATCTATTTGTCCATATCATAAAATACCACACTGTGTTAACTATTATAGTTTAACAGTAAGTTTTAAACCAAATATAAGTATTCCAACTTTGTTCTTCCTTTTTAAAGTAGTTTTGGATAATCTAGGGCCATTGTAATTCTGCATGAAGTTAAGAATCAGCTTGTCCATTTCTATAAAAAAGGCTGTTGGGATTTTGATCAAGTTGTTATTTGTATCAATTGGGGGAAAATTGACATCTTGGTAATATTGAGTCTTCTATTCCATGAGCATAATACATTTTCTTTTATTTAGTTTTCTAGTTTCTCAGTAATGTTTCCTGCTTTCACTATAATAATATTGTATATTCTTTATCGGAATTATCTCAAGTACTTTATATTTTGAAGTCTATTATGAATGGTATTATAAAAAATAAATTTCTAAATGTTTTTTCTATTGTATAGAAATATAGTTCATTTTTGAATGTTGACTAGTATACTGCAGACTTGCAAAGCTCACTAACTAGTTCCAGTAGCTTTTCAAAGATCCCTAAGATTTTCTACATAGGTGATCATATTGCACATAAACAGGCAGTTTTATTTATTTTATAACTTAAAGCCTTTCTTAAGATTTATTTACTTTTTGTTGTTGCTTTTTTCCATAGAATACAGTCTACATTGCAGTGTTGAACAACAGTTTTTATAACAAATAATTACTAGATCCCAAATGTTGATGATGTTGAAGTTGAGAAATCCTGCTGTATTTCTAATAGGCTAAGAATTTTTATTAGGAAAATATATAAAAATTTCAAACATGCTTTTCTCAATATGATTTTTTCTCTTTTAGTTAGCATGAAGCTTTTTTGTCTTTTTTAGTTTGTTAATATGTCAAATTTCACTGACTAATCTTTGAATGTTAGATAAATCTTGCATTCCTGGGATAAACTATCCATTGTTAAAAATATTGTCTTTTATATATTCTTGAACGTAATTTGCTAAAGTTAAAAATACTATGTTCAAAGGGGATGACTGTTGTTTTATTGTTCTCTTCAGTATTGATTTCTAATTTATATCTATTATGGTTGGAGAACCTACTATGGATGATTTGAATTATTTAAAATCTATTGAATCTTGTTTTATGGCCAGTCATATGGTTATTTTGGTAGACAGACTGGAAAAGAATGAATATTATATTTTCCTGTAATGTTTTTACAGATGAGGTATCTGGTCAAGGTCCAGAGAAATGAAATGTTTTCACCACTATTTTATCAAATAGATATGAAAAAGGATCTATTATATGTAAACTGGAGGCATTTCTTGTCTTTTTTTTTTTTTTTTTTTTTTTTTTTTTGAGACAGAGTCTCGCTTTGTTGCCCAGGCTGGAGTGCAGTGGCATGATCTCAGCTCACTGCAACCTCCGCCTCCTGGGTTCAAGTGATTCTCTTGCCTCAGCTTCCTGAGTAGCTGAGATTACAGGTGCACACCACCATGCCTGGCTAATTTTTGTATTTTTAGTAGAGACAGGGTTTCACTATGTTGGCTAAGCTGGTCTTGAACTCCTGACCTCATGATCTGCCTGCCTTGGCCTCCCAAAGTGTTGAGATTACAGGCATGAGCCACCATGCCTGGTAACTAGAGGCATTTCTTTAGAGAACCCTTAACTTCAATGGATTCTTACTAAGTACACGTATATTTTCGTAGAATAGAGGTCACTCTGCTTCTTCCATTTTTAACCATTTTCCAGATTTAACTCTATATATTAGTAGGATAATCATTTATATTTTAAAAATATTAAGTAGTTATTAGCCACATTTATGACAAGGGAATTTAGCCAATTTTTAAGTGTAGACATGTTAGTTTACACATGGGCATCCAACAAAAATTATTCTTTATAGGTAAGTAATGATTTATTTCCTCCTCCATAGAAGTGGAATGTTAATCACAAGAAACAAAGAATACATTAATAACTGAAAAAGCATTAACAATGCTTTATCAAATTCTTGAAAAATTTCAGTGTTTTCAGTATTTCACTGGATATATTCACATTTATATGATATTACTTCTACAGTCTGGTCTTAATTATTGTCTTGGATAAAACAATACACCAACAGTATTTTCTTTCATGAATTTAAGTGACTAGGTTTCCATTTAGCATAAATGAAAATTTAAAAATCTTTAAAATGTAAGATTTTGTAAATTTATGTATCTCATGTAAGTTGAAGGAAAATATGATGGGCAGCAAGTAGCAAAAATGTTGCCAAAATTCAAATATTAGAAAAATTGTTTGAAAGAGTCTGTAAAACATGTGTCATAAAAGGTTTCTTCTATCCTTATGTTAGGAGGTTGAATGTCACTGCCAAAATAATCCTATTGCAGGATAAAATATAACAGAATTTCCTCTACTTATATTAGTTATTTGTGGGCCAAAGTAGGGTGCAGATTATATTTGCCAAGTTCTTATGTAGACAAATGAATCACAGAAACACAGTAGCTGTTTTATTTAGGGACTTGCTGAGCTGCAAGTTTTTTAATGGGTTAAAATAATATTTTGGGTCTCGAGTAGAAGGTGTGAACTATCAAAAACACAGACATTTGACTTTAAAGTTTAGGACAAAAACAACTCCACATGCAAAGTCCGTTTGAGCCACAGACCCACTGAACTTAGAGCTAGAATCCCCTGGGTGATGGTCTCCATAACTGTTTTCTTTGGGTTGTACAACAGTGAAGCCAGTCTAATGAGGCTGAAGTACTTAAGATTGTTCTATCACCACCATGTATGCTTAAACATTGTCTTAGCTTATGCCTGAATAAATATGCCAAAATGATAATTTCCTTCTCTTCTTGATGGGGGGGGGAAGTAATAATAGTGACAATTATTACTCAAGAAGAAGATAAAAAACAAAAAATGTACAAGATATATAAGCTAATAGAATAAGTGAATTAGAAGAAATGTTTTTGTTAAAGTGAAATGGGACAAATAGTTTTATTATCATTATGCTACTTATTATTCAAATGCTGATTAAAATAACAGATCAGGCTGGGTGTGGTGGCTCATGCCTGTAATCCCAGAACTTTGGGAGGCAGAGGCGGGCAGATCACAAAGTCAAGAGATCAAGTCCATCGTGGCCAACATGGTGAAACCCTGTCTCTACAAAAGCACACATACACAAAATTAGCTGGGTGTGGTTGCATGTGCCTGTAGTCCTAGCTATTCAGGAGGTTGAGGCAGGAGAATTGCCTGAACCCAGGAGGCGGAGATTGCAGTGAGTGGAGATCATGCCATTGCATCCCAGCCTGGCACCTGGTGACAGAGCGAGACTTTGTCTCAAAAACAAAAACAAACAAAAACAAAAACAAAAAAAAACAAGCAGATCCATGCTGGCCAAATACGAATAGCTCTGGAGTGCAGTTCGAGGGAGAACAATGCCCCAAATGACTTATTACTGCCCCCAGAATGCCTGGGAGATAGAGCTGCCTACTGAACTGAAAAAAAGGGGGCTGAATCAGGAAGGCAGGTGATCTGGCTTGAAGGGTCCCACCCCTATGAAGACCAGCAATCTGAAACCCTGTGGATTGAGAGTTTCACAGCAAGTGCAGCTGGACAAGAGATGGTCCAGCTCTGTGAGGGGAAAGGCATCTGCCATTACTGAGGCAGTCTACCACAACCGAGGCAGTCCACCACAACCGAGGCAGTCTACCATTACTGAGGCAATCTGCCATTACTGAGGCACTCTGCCATTACAGAGGCAGACTGCCATTACTGAAGCAGCCTGCCATTACTGAGGCAGTTCTAACTATACCTCTATAAACAAAACCACAAGGAAGTTCACACAGCAGCTGAGCAGAGCCCAGCTCAGCAATGCCTCTGCTGGCAGACTGTAACTACGCTACATCCTAGCTTGGTACCACAACTCTGAAAAAAGACAGCAGCATGTCAGGAAATTATAAATAAAGCCCCACCATCTGAGGACAGAGCACCTGGGGGAAAAGGCAGTTATAAGTTCCACTGCAGCAGACTTAAAAGGACATGCCAACCAGCTCTGAATGGAACAACGGAGTTTGCAGCTCAGCACTAGAGTGCCTATAAGGGTCAGAATGTCTCCTCAAGCAGCTCTCTGACCCCTGTATATCCAAAGAGACACCTCATAGAGAGCTCAGGCTGACATCTGGAGGGTATCCTTCTGGGACGAAGATAACAGAAGAAGAAATTGGTAGAAACCCTTACTATTCTGCAGCCACCACAGGTAATCCCCAGACAAGCAGGGTCTGGAGTGGACCTCCAGCAGTCCTACAGCAGAGGGGATGTTAGAAGGAAAACTAAAAAACAGAAAGGAATAACTTCATCATCAACTAAAAGGACATTCACTCAGAGACCCCATGCAAAAGTCACCAACTACAAAGACCACCGTTGGATAAATCCACAAAGATAGAAAGAAACCAGTGCAAAAAGGATGAAAACACCCAAAACCAGAACACATCTCCTCCCTCAAGGGATCTCAACTCCTCACCCGCAAGGGAACAAAGCTGGATGGAGAATAAATCTGATGAATTGACAGAATCAGGCTTCAGAAGGTGGATAATAACAAACTTCTCTAAGCTAAAAGAACATGTTCTAACCCAATGCAAAGAAATTAAGAACCTTGAAAAAAGGTTTGATGAAATGCTAATGAGAATAAACAGCTTAGAGAAGAATACAAATGACCTGATGGAGCTGAAAAACACAACACAAAAACTTCACGAAGGATACACAAGTTTCGATAGCTGAATTAACCAAGCAGAAGGAAGGATATTAGAGATTGAAAATCAACTCAATGAAATAAAATAAAATGAGAAGGCAAGATTAGAGAAAAAAGAATGTAAAGAAATGAACAAAGCCTCTAAGAAATATGGGATTATGTGAAAATACTTAATCTATGTTTGATAGGTATACCTGAATGTGATGGAGAGAATGAATCCAAGCTGGAAAACACTCTTCAGAATATTATCCAGGAGAAATTCCCCAACCTAGCAAGGCAGGCCAACATTTAAGTCCAGGAAATACAGAGAACACCACAAAGATATTCCTCAAGAAGAGCAACCCCAAGGCACATACTCATCAGATTCACCAGGGCTGAAATGAAAGAAAAAATGCTAAGGGAAGCCAGGGAGAAATGTCGGGTTACCCACAAAGGGAAGCCCATCAGACTCACAGCAGATCTCTTGGAAGAAACCCTACAAGCCAGAAGAGAGTGGGGGCCAATATTCAACATCCTTAAAGAAAAGAACTTTCAACTAGAATTGTATATACAGTCAAACTAAACTTTAGAAGTGAAGGAGAAATAAAATCCTTTACAAGCAAGCAATTGCTGAGAGATTTTGTCACCAACAGGCCAGCCTTACAAGACCTCCTGAAAGAAGCACTGAACATAGAAAGGAACAACCGGCACCAGCCACTACAAAAACATAACAAATGGTAAAGACATTGACACAATGAAGAAACTGCATCAACTAATGGGCAAAACAACCAGCTAGCATCAAAGTGGCAGGATCAAATTCACATATGACAATATTAACCTTAAATGTAAATGGGCTAAATGCCCCAATCAAAAGACATAGACTGGCAAATTCGATAAAAAGTCAAAACACATCAGTGTGCTGTATCCAGGAAACCCATCTCACATGCATGGACACACACAGGCTCTAAATAAAGGGATGGAGGAAGACTTACCAAGCAAATGAAGAGAAGGAAAAAAAAAAAAAAAAGCAGGAGTTGCAATCCTAGTCTCTGAAAAAATAGGCTTTAATCCGAAAAAGATCAAAAAAGACAAAGAAGGGCATTACATAATGGTAAAAGGATAAATGCAACAAGAAGAGTTAACTATCCTAAATATATATGCACCCAACACAGGAGCACCCAGACACATAAAGCAAGTTCTTAACAACCTGCAAAGAGATTCAGACTCCCACACAATAATAGTGGGAGACTTTAATACTCCACTGTCAAAATCAGATAGATCAACGAGACAGAAAATTCACAAGGATATCCAGGACTTGAACTCAGATCTGGACCAAGCAAACCTAATAGACATCTACAGAACTCTCCACCCCCAATCCACAGAATATGCATTCTTCTCAGCACCACATTGCACCTACTCTAAAATTGACGACATAATTGGAAGTAAATAACTCCTCAACAAATGCAAAAGAACAGAAATCATAACAAACAGTCTCTCAGACCACAGTGCAATCAAATTAGAACTCAGGATTAAGAAACCAATTGAGAACTGCACAACTTCATGGAAACTTCACAACTGGCTCTTGAATGTTGACTAGATAAACAATGAAATGAAGACAGAAATAATGATGTCCTTCAAAACCAATGAGAATGAAGACACAATGTACCAGGATCTGTGGAACACATTTAAAGCAGTGTCTAGAGGAGAATTTATAGCAATTTATAACATGAGAAGCAAGGACAGATCTAAAACCAATACCCTATCATCAGAATTGAAAGAACTAGAGGAGCAAGGTCAAAAAAACTTAAAATCTAGCAGAAGACGAGAAATAACTAAGATCAGAGCAGAACTGAAGGAGATAGAGACAGAAAAAAATCCCTTAAAAAATCAATAAATCTAGAAGCTGGTTTTTTGAAAAGATCAACAAAACAGACAGATTGCTAGCCAAATTAATAAAAAAGAAAAGAGAGAAGAATCAAATATATGCAAGAAAAAAAAAACATTAAAGGGATATCACCACAGATTCCACAGAAAGACAGACCACCATCAGGGATTACTACAAACAACTCTATGCACATAAACCAGTAAACCTGGAAGAAATGGATATATTCCTGAACACTTACACCCTCCCAAGCCTAAACCAGGAAGAAGTCAAAACACTGAATAGACCAATAACAAGGGCTAAAGTTGAGAAAACAATTATTAGCTTACCAACCAAAAAAAGCCCAGATCCAGAAGGGTTCATAGCTGAATTCTACCAGACATACAAAGAGGAGGTGGTACCATTCCTTCTGAAACTATTCCAAACAACCCCAAAAGAGGGAATCTTCCCCAGATCTTTTTATGAGACCAACATCATCCTGATACCAAAACCTGGCAGAGGCTCAACAAGAAAAGAAAACTTCAGGTCACTATCCATGATGAACATAGATGCAAAAATCTTCAGTGAAATACTGGCAAACCAATTGTAACAGCACATCAAAAATCTTATCCATCACGATCAGGTAGGCTTTATCCTGGGGATGCAAGGCTGGTTCAACATACGCAAGTGTATAAATGTAATCCACCGCATAAATAGAACTAAAGACAAAAACCGCATGATTATCTCAATAGATGCAGAGAAGGCCTTTGACAAAATTCAACATCCCTTTATGCTGCAAAGTCTCAATAAACTAGGTATCGACAGTATGGTGCTTCCTCAAGTACCTAGAAATAGAAATTCCATTTGACCCAGCAATCCCATTACTGGGTATATATCCAAAGGATTATAAATAGTTCTGTTAGAAAGACACATGCACACGTATGTTCATTGCAGCACTGTTTACAATAGCAAAGACCTGGAACCAACCCAAATGACATCAATGATAAACTGGACAAGAAAAACATGGCACATATGCACCATGGAATCCTGTGCAGCCATAAAAAATGATGAGTTTGTGTCCTTTGTAGGGACATGATGAATCTGGAAACCATCATTCTCAGCAAACTGACACAAGAACAGAAAATCAAGTGCTGCATGTTCTCACTCATAGGCAGGTGTTGAACAATGAGAACACATGGACACAGGAAGGGAAGCATCACACACTGGAGTCTGTTGGGAGGGTGCCAAGGGAGGGACAGTGGGGGCCTGAGGAGGTTGGGGAGGGATAACATGGGAAGCAATGCCAGATGTAGGTGACAGGGGGATGGAGGCAGCAAACCACATTGCCATATGTGTATCTATGCAATAATCCTGCATGATCTGCACATGTACCCCAGAACCTAAAATACGATAAATAATAATAATAAAATGGTTAAAAATATAAAAAAATAATAATTAAACATGCATTGACCCTACAATAATTTGATATTGTTTTGTTTTCTATTTTAAGTAAAACTCATTTTTAATGATTTTTTTCCCCATGCCTTCTTATCCTAAGGTCTAACTCTAGTGTCTGGTTTTCTGTAAATTCCTTCCCAGATGATCCAAAAAGTGTACTTAATTACTCTCTTTTATCTCTTTTGTATATCTTAACGTTTAATTCATACTTCTGTTCCAACATGAGTAATATTTAGGAAATATTATAAAGGAGAATACTTGGAAAATTATAAGGGAGAATTTCAACAGGTATATCTAAAGACTGATTTCTTATATTTACGATTGATTTCTTGTATTTAAGAAGGTCATTCCTTGCAACTGAGAGTCTCTGAATGGAAGAAAGAAACTAGATTAGAAAAAAGGGAACATTTATCCTTCTAGAAAGGCACGACTACTATGTTCTAGAAATCAGTGGGGAAGTCATAGTCAAAATATTGGTTTTTCCTGTAACACAAATATATGTTACTCTCCTGCATACTAAGTTGAAACACATTGTTTTTTCTATAGTGAGTTTAGGGCCATGTTTATTTCTATTTCTAACACTATACTGTGAAGAGCTAGGGAAATAAGGGATGAAAGGCTATTAGGAAATCACATATAAGCATTAAGTTTAATTAGATTATATTCCTATTCTAGAAGGAACCAGACTTTTGAGTAGTGGAGGATGGGAAGAGGGTTGGGGGAGAAACAGAGAGCAATTTAGAACAAGGGGATGTCTGTGGAAGAGGGTCTGTAATGACATTTGGGAGTTATGGGAAACGAGTGAAACATGATGCCACCTAAGGGATGGAAGGCAAAAGTGAAACATGAGGGATGCTTTGCAGTCTTCTCTGGAGCTGACCAGTGTATTACTTTTCTCTTCCCATATCTATTTAGATGCTTTTTCTCTAAGTCCTCTATGCTTGTCTACCAAACTTCTGATCTTGTGACTATGTCCATTAATACATCAATTTCTTATAAATAGAATAATGAGATAATACATAAAGAAATTTACTGCTGAATTTTAAAAAAAGCAAATCCTTGAAATGTAAACCACAAAGGAAATACCAAGTTGCTCCTCTAAGAGATGGAGGAAATTTGCAGGACAAGATACTCAGTTTCTGGTTTTCGCTTTCATTCTCTGAAGACATCTCTGTATTTCTTGGCTTTGTTGTGTATTTGCATCTGTATGTGTGTTTCCAGATACATGTGTAGTATATCCTTGAGGCAGACCACATGCCTGTGAGTCAAAACTTCAGCCTGCATTTGTCTTAAGCCATGAAACTCTGGGTGTAACCTAACAGAACCTGGCAGGTTGTCTGAATAGTTCTTTCACCACTTGACCCAGAATATAATAAATCATATGACATATTGTTCCAATTTTACATTAGTACTCATATTTTAATAAGGAAGAGTGTGTTCTATCAAGATTTTTTGAATACAAACAAAATCTAGTACAGATCCAAAATATTACAGCATTTAATATTGGAGTCATGAAATATAGATTACTTGGGTTAAAACAAACAAAAAACTCTTTATATACAAATATTTTACTGTTTGCTATGAATTAAATTGTGTTCCCTTCAAAATTCACGTGTTAAAGCTTTAATCCGCAGTGAAATGGTATTTGGAGATAATACACTTGGGAGACAATTAGGTTTAAATGAGTTAGGAAAGTGTGACTCTCATGATAGGCTTAGTGACTTCATATAAAGAGGTGGAAACCACAGAGTTTTCCCTCTATCATGTGAAGACATGGTAAGAAGGTGGCAGTTTTCAACTCAGGAAGAGGGTTGTCGCTTGGAACTGAATTGCTTCCTTGATCTTGAACTTCCCAGCCTTGAGAACTGTGAAAAATAAATGTCTGCCCTATAAAACACTCAGTCTATAATACTTTGCTACATCAGCTTGAACAGACTACTATGACATTTTACACTGAGTTACATTTACAGTAAAACTTAATACTAGCTCCAGGCATGGTGGCTTATGCCAGTAATACCAGCAATTGGGGAGGCTGAGGTGGGCAGATCACCTGAGGTCAGGAGCTCAAGACCAGCCTGGCCAACATGGTGAAACCCTATCTCTACTATAAATTAAAAAAAAAAATTAGCTGGGCCTGGTGGTGGGCACCTATAATCCCAGCTACTTGGGTGGCTGAGGCAGGAAAATTGCTTGAACCCAGGAGATGGAGGTTGCAGTGAACTAAGATTATGCCACTGCATTCCAGCCTGGGTGACAGAGTGAGACTCTGTCTAAAAACAAACAAATAAACAAAAAATACCTTAATACTAGCAACTCAGTGTTTGTGAATAATAGTAAGAATATGAATAATAGGTAGAATTTGTGGAATTATTCCTTCTCTCTAGCTAATAAAATTCCTGAAAGTCAACTAACATGGGAGTGAAATGTTATCCTTCCTTCTAAATAAATATCAGTGCCATGTTTGATGAAAACACAAGCCATCCTAAAATCAACTATCTCTAAGCAATATGAATCAAGACATTTTGTATACTTACTTATGAAGAGGTTTACTATATATTACAAATAGAAAAAATACTCTACCTATTACTGCCACTTTAAAAAGATATAGATATCCAGCTACAGGACTTCAACTAGCTTAAGTCACTCAGCTAATTAGAGACAAGACTCCCCACTCCAAGCCCAAGGAAGGGTTTTTTAGTCTCTGAGGAGAAGCCTAAATCTAGTTTATGATATTTTTCTCAAAAATCTTTTGTAGATGTTTTGAATTTAATAAGGGTAGATTAGAGCTAAAAGAGGTTTATTTCAAAAGCCAGAAGAGGCCAGACTCATTGGCTCATGCCTGTAATTTCAGCACTTTGGGAGGCTGAGGCAGGAGGATAATTTGAGCTTAGGAGGTTGAGGCTGCAGTGAGCTGTGACCATACCACTGCACTCCAGCCTGGGTGACAGGGTGAGATCCTTTCTAAAAACAACAACATCATCAACAACAACAACAACAACAACACCCCACAAATGCTAGAAGAGACTTTCTTTTCCTGCTTTATTTTACCTGTCTCTTCCTGTTAAAAAATAGGCCCTGAATTACACAGTTTTGTAAGGTGGGATGAGAATAAGAACATGAATGGCAAAACACAACAAATATTGTTGTTAAGCCTGACAACAATTCTGAGAGGCGAGATCTAGTAACATACTCCATGTACAGATAAGGTAACTGAGGCTGAATGCTTAACTCACTTCTCAAAGTCCCCACATGGGAAAGCTTGGCAGACTTCCAAGCACAGTCTCTCTCTTTCTTTTAGATATGGTGGTAGATTCTCACTCTGCCACAAGGTTGGAGTGCGGTGGTGCAATCATTCATTGCTCACTGTGATCTTGAACTCTTGTGCTCAATCAATCTCCCACTTCAGCCTCCCAAAGTGGTAGGACTGCAGGTGTGAAGCACTCGGCTAAAGCAGAAGCTCCTAACCACTGCCTTTTGATATGTTTGTGTAATACTTCTCACAATAATTCTTCATCCTGTAGACCCTCATTCTCCCATCTCTAACCTACTGTATTTGGCTATTTGCAAAGTTCTTCATATTAACCCCAAGTGTTCTAATGATATAAGTTAAAAGACATAAAAGTGAATAAAAGGAATACATACCTTAAAATTTAATTATTTTCTAATTATATACAAATTGTTTTTGATAGCATAACCTAATTAAAACATTTGGAACTAGTCTGTAGAATAATTGTTAGATAAAATGAGAGCACTATTAGTTGAAATACTATGTGTCATTAGTAATGTTTACATTAAAATGCAAATTAATATATGCTAGAGGCAATAAAATCACCATGAAGTAAAACAAACACTCAAAAAAAAATCAATCTATAGAGAGAAACACCGAGTAAATATATCAGAATATAACTGAAAAATGTTATATTTTGAGTAGAATAATCTTTCTGGTGTTTTATGTTTTTTGAGTATTTCCCAAATTTTCCATCATGAGAAGACAATAATACTCAAAATTAGAAAGACAAAATATATTTGACATATAGTACATTCCAAATAAATTAAGATATTTTGAAGCTTCAGTCAACAAATACATCTGTAGTTTCAGGCAAAATAACTTATTTGGACCCCAGTTTCCTCATCTTTAAAAAGAGTGGGAGGGACTCAATAAGAACTACAACTCATAGGTAGCATATAGTGATTTTCATTTACAATAACTTTTAAAATCTTCTCAATAATCATGAGACATAGACAATATTTAGCTAACTTTTTCTGGATGAGAAGTTTCTGAGTCCTTAGGAAACAGGTGCTGAGGACCAAGAATCAAAGTTATTTATTTCCAAATAAGATATTTAAAATCCCCGCCCTCATCATTATTTTATATACTATGATAAGGTTTGGCTCTGTGTCCCCACCCAAATGTCATCTCAAATTGTAATCCCCATGTGTGGAGGGAGGAACTTGGTTGGAGGTGATTGGATCATGGGGTTCTCACTGTAGTGAGTGAGTTCTCATGAGAGCTGATGGTTTATAAGCAGCAGTTTTTCCTGCTCTCTCTTTCCTGCCACCTTGTGAAGAAGTACTTGTTTCTCCTTTGCATTCCATCATAATCATAAGTTTCCTGAGGCCTCCCAAGCCATGTAGAACTGGGAGTCAAGTAAACCTCTTTTGCTTATAAGTTACCCAGTCTTGGGTATTTCTTTATAGCAGTGTGAAATGGACTAATGCTTGCTATGTCCAAATAATTCTGATTATCTAAGTTCCCCTTTCTTTGTGTCATATTCATAAATATTATCTCTAACTTCCCTCCAATCCTTTTTAGGTATTGTTCATTTGACACTTTCCCATTTATGCCAGGAATTTCCAGAATATTTTACCTATTCCTTCAAAGACCTTTCCTCGAACAACCTGGTTGACTGTACCTCCTCCCCATTTTTGATACACATGTGGTAGGAATGTTAAAGCCTTACATATTTGCAGCAGCTTTTACTTCATTACTGATATGAACCATATTTTCTGTTAATATTGTATTTTTCTTTTTTCGCTTTAAGAATACACACACCCCTCGATAACTATGATTCAACAGAAGGCTCAGCACATTGTAATTTGGGTTTTTGAAGTTACATCAATTTGAGAGATAAAAACTGGAATATACTGTTCTGGAAGTCCCAGAGTGGTGTGTGTGTGTCCTGCAGACTCTCAGCTCCTGTTTGACAGGGGCCATTCTCCTCCTCCTCTGCTTTGTAAGAGGCAGAGACAGCTGTTTGCTTTATAGACCCTAAGGGGAAGTTAAGGTACTGATCTCCAGGAAAAGCATCACTGCTCTTGCTGACCAGGCACAGAATATTCACTGGGTGGTGTTTGCCTGTGATTCACATGGCCAGAGCCAGATGTCAATCCTGAGCCACTACCTTCTGAGTTACTGAATCCACGGGACTGACACTACCAATGTATTGTTGTGTAAGTCTTCTATAAAGAGTTTGGTTTGTATTTTTAAAAAGTTTTACTATTGCACCACTTCACCACTTTGTGGAATGGAATGGAAGAAAATCTCAGAGATGTTTTGCTGAACATCACATCTGCTTTTTGCAACACTGGCCCACACTCCTCTAACTGACCTAGTATAGCTCGCTCTCACTCACTTTCTGCTAAGGTATAGGAGACTCCTTATCTCTTGCTAATCACTCACTCAATTATTCAGCACACATTTTTTTTAGAGTTCTTTATACACCAGGCATTGACGAAGGTTTTGATCACAGATCAAAAATGAGGCAAAGTTCCTTCCCCTGTGCAGTTTCTGTCTTTACTGTATTTAACTAAATGTAAACATTAAATAAATACATATATTCTAATTAAGATGACAGTTGCTATAAAGAAAAATAAGTCAGGATAAGGGTCTAGATAGTCATGTGTGCATCCCTGTGTATGAGAGTGTGTGTGCTATTTTTGATAGGTTGTCAGGAAGAAAGGCCTCTATAAGAAAGCAACATTTGAATGAAAGTGTGAGGAGAGGAGGGTTACAACTAGAAAGAAGGAAATATAGATGTTGTGAGACAAGCTTACCCAGATCTTCCTGCAACTTATAACTAAAACATGTTAGGCACAAATGGAATCTCCTGCTCTACCTTGTTTACTATAATAGTTTATAAAGAAATTGAGTAGGTATCTCCAGAAAATGTTGACAAGTGCAAATGTTAACACTTAAAAATAAAACTATATTTTTAAACTATTATTCTCTTCCTAAAGTGAGGTTAAAAAAATAACTGTTGGAAAGACCTATCTGTCTCCTGAAACTGTCAAACTGGATGGTAGCAAGATTTAAATGAGGGAGTGGAGGTCATTGCTCGTAAAAATGAAAACAACAACCCCCCTCAAAATGTTATTCACAAGGATTAAAAAATCAGAGATTGTTATATAAAACATTATGCTGTATTTTGAAGTATATTAATATTTATAAAATATCCATTGATATTTATAACTCTGCTTATCTGATTAATCGATTTTGACCAATCAATATCCTATATAGTTTCTTTTCAGCCTAATGGAACCAGCTATGCATTTATTTGTCGGTGGAATTACAGAATTATGTCACTGTTAGCAAGAACTTTTGAGCTCTTAACACATTCAGGATGCTATGTCTGTATTGAATGTTGTACAGAGGTGGCAGGTATGATCCTAGCTCTCACGTAGCTTATAAAATATCTTTGGGGAAAGAAGATTTGTCTTAGCACCAATGAGAACAACAAAAAGTCTACAGCCATACCACCCTGAATCTGCCAGATCTCAGAAGCTAAGCAGGGTTGGGCCTGATTACTACTTGGATGGGTGAACAACGAAGAATGATGAACAGCAGCTCTCCCTCGTACACTGATGATGTCAAGCTAAGGATAAGCTGTAAATCACAATGAATGAAGAGCGAGAGGCACACTTTATATATAACACAAAGCAAACAAAGATCTTATCTGATTCCACAGAGAGATGAAAAACAGTAGATGCTTCTACTATGAAAAGTGACAAGGTAAAGTTGGAGAAAGGGAGTGGGGAATCTAAGGATCACAAGGTTATAATCATGGATCTGAATTACAGAGTTCAAAGCATTGGTTTAATGCAGCTCAGAGTGGTAGGTAAAAGATGATGTGTGTATTTTTGGAAGTGGTTACTATGCAGGAGGAATGAAAATCTAAAGAAACAAGTTTCTTCATATTCAGTATTTAATTGGGTCTTCTCACTATGCCAGAGAGAAGGCAATTCCGCTCATCTCCTATTTTGGAAATGATTAGAGTGAAACTCTGAGAGGTTTAATAATCTTTACCTCGGTAGGATGTCCATGAGTTACAGGGCGATATTTGAATGGGGTTACTTTACCCCTGGTCACAGGCGTCTTCCTGCCCCAAGGGGTCTTTTGATTTCAAAATGATAGGTCAGTCTTGTACAGTGACCTAGAACCAATAGCCACTGGTGTTTTTTGGAAAGGGATATTGCATATCCACACGACATGTTGAAATACCTCATGTATTTAAAGAATCTTCAATCTCTTTCCTTTTAATCCTTTGTAATAATGAAGTACCAGGCCATCTGCACTTTAAAAAGTTGTCTCAGAGCATCCAAGAATCTGTTCCAAAGTTACCATATTTTTGGAAAACATATCACTATTGCATATTGTTAGAGATCAGGGAATTTTATGTTAAAATCCATAAATCATTAACATATTTCTTGTAAAGTAGCTTGTAATATACTATGATGGGATCTATAAAAACTGAGTGATGAAATTAATAAGATTGTGTATTTCTGAATTTTTGTCTCTATTTTAAGCACATAAAACGTAAAAAATCATAACAGTACATTAAAGAAAACACTAGTCTGCTATTATATTAGCAAGAACTCATGCTAAAAGGTCTTGTTTTCAGATCAAGAAAACAAAATCAAAGAGATAAGAGCTCTGTCTTTCCATTGGCAGATCGAGAATCACGTTTTGTAGTTGTTTTTCAGGTTCTGTCATTCAGGTCCTCCACAGTAGATTGTGATCACATGGGACATTGCATGTTTGCTAGACTTAATCATTCTAACACATATTATATGAATCTCACTGAGTGTTCTTTCATCATTTCTGGAGCATTATAAAACACTGAAAATGTCTGAAATGCAGCTGAGAATCCCAGACGATTTACCCAAAGAAGTACAAGTTGTTTTATGTTATGAATCAATCTCAAGTCTTAACTCAAGGTTTTAGTGGAAAAGCTGACACGGGCTATGAGACTGAGATACAATTAGGTAAAGGATCAGTGTAGAGTGATGGTAGCTGTTAATTACAGTGATGATAATAACTAGAATGATAAGAATACTAACGGTGATAGTAATAACAGCTAATTGTTGAGAGTTTATGTTCCATGCTTTGGGCTAAGCATATTATAGCAATTACTTTATGCAAAGCTCACAAAGACTCCATGAAGTAGTAATAAAAATAATTACTATTGAATACTATGTATTGAAACTTCATAGCATTATCTCATTTAATTCTCACAAACTATCTGAGGTTCTGTGAGAAATAGATCTTCTTAAATACTGGAAAGTGGGAGCAGAGATCATATTAGGGCCATCTGAGCTCTGATGCTATATTTTTTTCCCTCTAGGTGAGGAAGGGGACCCTCTAATATTGAGTGTGGCTCAATAACTTGGAGAATCCAATGTTTATAAACCTTCTTGTACATAGGAATACATTTGTTTTGGGTAGTCACTCTCAAAATAGTGGTGCGAGCGCCAAGTGTAAAAAATATAACAGCATCTCGAATATTCCAGATCTGGTGAGACTGTAGTCTTTACAGAGGGTGTCAACAACAGCTGTGTGCTCCTGCTAGGGACTTTGAAGGCAAGCAGATAAGATGCTGAGATAAGCTGTGTCTACTTCTTGTTCTGTGTGGATCAGCTCTTTGGCTTCAGAGTTTTTGTTGTGAGTCCTTAGCCAGTTAAATGAGGAGTTTACTCTATCTGGGTATGTGTGGTGTATCAGTGGGTGTGACTTCTTTTCAGCCAGTAATCCTCCTGAAACTCTATTGTGGGGTGAGATGACTATTCCTGTTTTACAGATGGAGAAACAGATGGACTTAGTGTCGCTATGTATCTTGCCCAAAGTCACTGAGGTAGTAAGTGACAGAAGCAAATTTCAAGCTCAGACTGCTGACTCTAACTCCTCACTTATAATAACCTCACCGTATGTGAGCAAAATATTGCTTGAAGAAATAGTCCTCTCCACTGTCCCACAATTCTGCAGATAGTAATGTCATCAATATATTTTTACTTTTGCCTATAAAAGTTCATCTAATACATCTTTTTCTATCTTTACATTTTCCTCCCTCTCTTAAAATATCTGGCAGATTAAGTACCTGTCATCATTTTTCTATGTAGTCACTTAAATTCTTTTGATCTTCATCGATAAGACTGAATCCTTACATCTTTGTAAAATATTATTATTTGGAATAATTTCACAACCTACTCTCACATTTGGTTATAATCCATTTTTATCTAGATTATTGGCAATATTTCATTCTGTTACGGTTCACTACATCTGAGAATTGTATTTTGGTGAAAGCTCAGAGAAGACCAGCAAACTAAGAGCTCCTTTAGGAACAGGAGGCACAGTGGTCTTTTCCTAGTCTACCCCTTGAGACCAGGAACTTCTGTCCCTCACCAGCAACTGATGCCAGCTGTTGCCCAGGAAAGGTGTTTCTGGTTAAGATTATAACCTGTGCAAGTGGGCAAGTTGATAGTTATTCTTTTTTTGTTTCTGAAGATGAGGCATTAAGGAGTGTGTGTGTGTGTGTGTGTGTGTGTGTGTGTGTGTGTGTGTGTCTGTGTGTGTGTGTGTACACTTTATAGTTTGAATGTTGAGAAAAGTTCTAGAGTAAATGATTTTTAGATATTGAGAAGGGTGGGTGAAGGGCAGAAAAGACATCCCAGGAAGTGCTGATTAAATTATTTTACTTTTCTTGACCAATGCTAGAATAAGCTACGAAACCTTTTCAATGCAGCAGTGAAGATAAGGGAGATATTCTTATAAGATTGAGACACAGGCATATTTTTAAAACTCTGGAGACAGAGATGTGTGCAGCATGAAATAGGAGTGAATAGAGCTTTATAAATCTAGTTGCAAAAGACTTTGAATTTCAAGTAATCACATACATTCTGAGAATGTGCTGATACTGTATCAGTCTGGATGAAAGGAAATTATAATGGGATGACAATAATGGGATACTGAAAAACACAGGTTTCAGAAGTAAGTCAATAAATAGGCGGTCCACAAACCAGCAATAGCTGGTGAAGATCTGGTCAAAATTCACTATGATCATTTTTGTGGTCCCAGTTAAGCATTTCACTACAACTTGAGTAAAGTACTGTTATGTTTAAAAATCAGTTTAAATTTAAACTAACCATTCATATTTTCCATCCCACAGTAAAATTTTAATCCTCCTTAATGGATTATTTTTGTGGTCTTTATGAAATTCCAGATTTAATGAACCTCTTTGGATATTATTAAGGAGAGGTTATTAATGTCCAATATTAAACAGAAAATCCCCTCTCAGAATTCCTCTCAGAATCTTATACCAGATAAGTGCCATCTCTTACAAATAGTTTCTGCACAAACTATAGGCTTTGGTTGTATCACATGTTTCCTACTCAAGTATTGTTCAAAAAGCATGCATTCAGATTAATCAATTTCCCACTCTCACCAAAATGCTTATCTGGTCTGAAGTATGACACTAATTATTTCTGAGGTTAGTAATGAGGCTGTGGAGATAAGATAAAAACCTCAACCAGTTAGTCAGTGAAGCCTTGGACATAGCAATCACTCATTGGGGATTTGTTGAAGTAGCAATCTACAAGCCTGGTTTTGAATGTCAGGATAGACATGAGTCACAGAAAGATACCAGAACAGGAGTTCAGATTGTCCTCTCAAGACTGTAGCAAAATTTGTGCTATTAGTTTTTATATAATAAATGCAGGTTCTTGACTGTTAAATCCTACCACAATTCTCTTTGAGGGACATGGAGCTGATATTCCACACTTCTTTGCTATCATAGGAACAATTTAACAGGCTAATTCTATTTCTTCATTAGTTGTATTGAGTTATAATTTACATACAATAAAATTAACCAATTTTAACTGTACAATTTGTTTTTGACATTTGTTCAGATTATTATGCATGGAAGTAGTTCAACCTTTTTATTGCTGAGTAGTATTCAACTGTGTGTCCACCACAACCTGTTTATCTACCCACAGGTTGATGGGCATTTTGATTGTTTCTAGTTTTTGGTTATAACAAATAAAGCTGGTATGAACATTCACATACAAGTCTTTGTGTGAAGACATGTGTTCTTTCTCTTATGTAAATATCTAGAAATGGAATTCCCAGGTTATATGATAAGTGCATATTTAATTACATAAGACACGGCCGAACTGTTCAAATGTGGCTGAACTATTTTTTATACCCAGGAACAATCTCTGAGAGATCCACTTGCTCTGCATACTGAAAATACTTTTAATTTCACTCACTCTAGTAAATGTGTAGTGGTATCTAATTGTGGTTTTAATTTTCATTTTACTAATGATATTGGGAATCTTTTTATGAATTTATTTGAAATTTATGTTTATTCTTTGGTGAAATGTCAATCAAATATTTCACTCAATTTTTCACTTGGGTTTTGTGGTTTCCCAGTGAGTTCTTGCAACTCACTGGATATCAGTCATCAATTCTTTATCAGTATGTATTTTGCAAATATTTACTCCCAGCCTGTGGCTTTTTTTTTTTTCATTTTCTTAAGAGTATCTTTTGAGGGGGGAACTGTTTCTAATTATGTTGCAGTCCAATTTAATATGGTTTATCTTTTTTGGATTGGAATTTTTCTGTGCTGTCTAATAAATGTTTACTAATTCAAGACCATATTATTTTTTCCTATTTCCTTTCAGAAGTTATGTAGCTTTAGCTCTTGTATTTTGGTCTATGTTCTGTTTAGAGATTGTCTATGGTACGAACAGCCAAGAATTTTTTATGCATATGTGTGTACAAATTTTTCAGTAACAATTGTTGGAAGGACAATTCTTTATCTAGTGAATTGCCTTTGCATTTTGCTGACATTCAATTGACCATATGTGTAGGTATATTTCCGGGCACTCTTTTCTGTTCCATTGGTCTGTAGATCTGTCTTTTCAACCATACCCATGATTTCTTGACTTCTGTAACTTCATAATACGTCTTATTTTTTTTTCCAAAAATTATTTTGGCTATTCCAGGTCCTTTGAACTTCCATATAAATTTTAGAAACAGTTCATCAACTTCTTCAAAAGAAAGTCTTTGATTTTGATCGAGATTGATCGAATGTATAGAATGATTTAGGGGGAATACACCTCAATGCTATTGATCTTCTGATCAATAAACATGTGATTTCTCCACATGTATTTAGATCTTTTTAAACATTTAGCAATGTTTTATAGTTTTCAGTTTGTAGAACTTACATAATTTTTGTTAAATTTATAAGTGTTGTGTGTTTTTTATCTTTTCTTAAAAATTTCAAGTGTTTTTTGGTAGTATATAGAAATACTAATTAATTTTTGTAAATTTATATTGTAATTTGAGACCTGGTTAAATCAGTGATTAGTTCTAGTAACTTTTTTATTGATTTCCTATTATATTTTTACCTAGATAATTATGTAGTCTATTATCGAAGATAGTTTTATTTCAATATATTGGCAAATGTTTTTCTGCATCTACTGAAATCCTGGTATGATTTTTCTTCTTCTTTTTATCACTATTATACATCACATTGATTTATTTTCTAATTATAAACTAGTTATACATGTGGATAAACTCTACTTGACAATGATGTTAAAAATCAACTCTGAAAAGGTCAACTTTTCTTGTTCCAGTAATTACTAAGCCTTGTATATGGTTGATGTTTACCAAATATTTATTTTAAAATATTCAATCAAAAATATTCAATTTTGTCAAATCAAAAAATAATGCAAAGTAGGAATTTTTCTTTGAATTGTTAAAAAACGTATAAAAATAATACAACTTTTTAGTCTTTGCTGAAGTAGTGCCTTGTGATAGAATTGTGATATTTGTATTGTCAATTTCTTTAAGTTCAGAAGTAGATAATTTAGACCTAATAGCTAATGCAGTCATCAGGTGAAGAATTTTGAAATGTGTCTTTTTTATATAATGACTTCTTTTCCTTTGGGTAGATATCCAATAGTAGGATTGCTGGATCAAAGTATAGATCTACTTTTAGTTCTTCAGACCCCTGCATGTGTGTGCTTATTGCAACACGATTCACAATTTCAGAGATATGGAATCACCTAAGTGACCATCTACCACTGAGTGGATAAAGAAAATGTAATGGCCGGCTGTGGTTCACACGTGTGATCCCAGCACTTTGGGAGGCTGAGGTGGGTGAATCACAGGGTAAGGAGTTGAAACTCATCTGGACAACATGGTGAAACACCATCTCTGCTAAAAATACAAAAATTAGCCAGGCCCAGTGGTAGGAGCCTGTAATCCCAGCTATTCTGGAGGCTGAGGCAGGAGAATTGCTTGAACCTGGGAGGCAGAGGTTGCAGTGAGCTGAGGCACCACTGCACTCTAGCCTGGGCAACAAAGTGAGACTGTCTCAAAAAGAAAAAAAAAAAGAAAAGAAAAGAAAAGAAAAGAAAATGTGATATACATATATACCAGAGAATACTACTCAGCCATAAAAAATAATAAAATCATATCTTTTTAAGCAACTTGGATGAAGCTGAAGGCCATTATTCTAAGTGAAGTGATTCAGGAATGGAAAACCAAATACTGTCTGTTCTCACCTATAAGTGGAAGCTATGCTATGGGTATGCAAAGACATACAGAGTGGTATAATGGACTTTGGAGGCTCAGAAGAGGGGAGGGTGAGTGGGAAGTGAGTAGTGAAAAGGTACATATTGGGTACAGTGTACACTACTCAGGTGACTGATGCAGTGAAATTTCAGACTTCATCATTACACAGTTAATCCATGTAACCAGCAACAAGTTGTATCCCAAAAGCTATTGAAAGAAAAAAATACAAAAGTTAAAAAAAAAAAAAAAAAAAAAAAAACCAGACTAACTGCCATTGCACTCCAGCCTGGGTAACAAGAGCGAAACTCCACTTCAAAAAAAAAAAAAAAAAAAAAAAAAAAATCTTAAAATGATAAAAGTAGTTGTTTTATTCATTATTGTTACATTATCATTGCATCAGATGTGTAACATATATAGTATACAATACACATAATTTTTCTTTCTCTCTTTGTCATTCTCTCTTACACACACACACACACACACACACACACACACACACAAATAGGAAGTAACTTAATAGATTGGTCACTTAACTGTCAAAGCCAACAATTTGCAACCCAGAGACCAAAAGGTCTTGGAGCAGCCAAAAAAACCACATTTTTTCAGTGATTTTTCTCGTATCTTATTACTCGTGATCTTATTACTCTAATTTAAATAGCATATACATAGTATAATTGTTTGGATCAATTTGGCTATGAGGTTAATCTGTACATAGAAGGTTAAACACAGTACTCTGGCCTGAGAAAATGAACTTTAGTGAGAGGCACAGAGATGGGGGGATCTGAGAGCCTACAGCATGATGGGGGAGATTACAAAGAGCAGACGAAAGAACTGAAAAGTGTAGCAGCTGGGGCCGCTCCATTGCATACTATTGTGCATGATTCATGCTCTTGAGAGTAATCATAGAATTTTAGTACAGTTTAATGGCCTGTGTTCGAGATGATGAAATGTAGTCATTAAGAATAAGGTAATTCTGACAGGTATATTCTGTTTAAGAAGGCATGAAAGTATACAATCCATTTTACAAAATTGTCCATTAAAAAAGCTAAAATACTTTGTAAATTTTGGGAGCAAGCTTCATTTCTTTTGGGAAATTCACTTCCAAAATATGCTTCAATGTCTCTTTGTTCTACAATGCTGCTTAAATAAAGAATTTTATATATCCATGAACAGTTACCACTTAAGAGCCACAGGGGCTCTTAAGTGCCAACTTCAGGGGGCACTATTCACATAGACTTCAAGTTTAATAGCATGCCCCTGGAACTGTGCAGTACTGCAGCCCTGTCCACAGGGGTTGGGATTTCGTTTATATTTTCATTGTATCCCTAGTGCTAGAATAGTGCATGATACATAATAGGTATTTGCTACAATTTTAAAATTAACTATGAATAAATGCATACATAAATAAAATTAAACTGCAGCATTTATGAACAACATGAGTTCACAGAATAACATTGTATTTAACATTTTCATTTTTAATATAAACGAAACATGGATATCCTGTTCAAATTAGAGCACACTATTTTATGGAAAGGTAATAGGAAGAAGCTATAATTTAAAGATATTATATGATATATATATGCTACCATATATACTTCAAATATAATATAGAATAAAGAAGAGAAGTTGGAGAGTTCCAGCCTCATAAATGTCATGCAGGAAAACTTTGATTTTTATCCCCCCTAAGTCACCTTTGCTGGCCAATATCGACCTTTTTTTCCTGGCCAAATTGAGCCCTAAAGTAGCTATTTCCATACTCAAATTGGATCACGATGCATTGTATGACAAGGTTTACTTTTCTTATTCTCTGCTCAGTCATTTGTAAACTGAATTTGTGGTGTTGTTGAACTCTATTTGTTTAATATACTTTGTTAGTTCTAATTCAATACCATGTAAAGAGAACACTTAGCCTGATGATAATACTAATAATGATAAAATATTGAGTTTGAAATCTGTAGAATTAGAATTCTACACCTGGCTGAACCATTTACGCTAAGATAAATGACATAGTTGAAAAAAAAACAAGACTTTCTCTTTTCCTGCTATCTTGTTTATGATATTTAAAGAAATATTAGAATTATATCATTATGCATAGCAATTAATTTGAAATCCAGTGTTTTCATATTTTATAATGATGTATAAAAAGCTAAGAATCCTATCAAACACATTATATATTAACCATTTTTGCAACCTTAAACATATTAATATTTTGAAGCCCACTGGGATATCAGCCAAGCAGAATAGTTCACAAGTCATTAGATGTGTGGATTGGCTTCCAGGATATGTTAAAGAGAATAGGGAAGTGGTTTAAGAAAACAATCTTTTATGCTATCTTGAAACTCTTATCTATTATAAAGTCAAAAATAATTTTGAAAGTCTTGTAAGGGATATGCTATTTATAGGGCTCCTGATCAGCTTGCTGGATGTAATGGTTTTCTCATATTGGTCATTAATCTTTGTTTCAGCAATAATCACAGACCACAATAAATTCTAAATACCCATGGAATTTTATGGTCAGAAATTATTCTTCAATTTAATGTCCAAGCATTAAAAATAGACCAGGATTTTGGGAATTTGTTTTCTTTTAATCAGTTGCAATGTTAAATGTTTATGAATTGCAGTCTTGAAAAACCATTTTAATATAATGAAATATTTTGGAACCCTTTAAAAAGCCATAACAGGATTGGATTACATCCTTTATATTGGACTTAACTGAGGAACTCTTTTTTAAAAAGCATATTTAGCTGCAAATTTTACAAGATTG